>NC_068915.1:111001125-111304000 GCF_023091745.1 Budorcas taxicolor | reverse complement strand
CCTCCTCCAGTGGAACACATTTTGTCAGAACTCCACCATGACCCTTCCGTCGCGGGTGGCCCTGCACGGAATGGCTCCTAGCTTCATTGAGTTACACAAGCCCTCTGATCCCAACAAGGCTGTGATCCATGAAGGGGAAACAAATCGGGGTCCCCCATTAATTCGTTGCCTATGGACAGATTGGGGTAGTTCTCAGGGTTCTCTCACAAGACACAAAAGCCACTGGGAAGAGAAAATGCTTTGGAATGCCAGGTGATTCCCAAGGGCATATGGGGCTTCTTGCAAAAGTGTTCTAGTTCTAAGCACCATCTTTTAAAACAATCAAGCATCTCTCTCTCTACCTCTCCATCTATTCCTCCCTCCTGCCCTACTATCCACACTCCTAGTGGTTTTACCTAAAGGAAGTCACTGACAAAGGGAGAAGGCTATTTATCCGTTGTGTCATAATTTATACCAGCAGAGCACTGGACACAATGCAAACCTCCATCCATAGAGGACTTAGAAACTACGACGCTGTTACTGCTGCTGTTGTTCAGTCGCTCAGCTGTGTCTGACTCTTTGTGACTCTAAAGACTATAGCCTGCCAGGCTCCTCTGTCCATGAGATTTCCCAGGCAAGAGTACTGGAGTGGTTTGCCATTTCCTCCTCCAGGGGATCTTCCCATCCCAGGGACGGAACTCACGTGTCCTCTGTCTCCTGCATTGCAGGAGCCCTCTGTTTACCACTGAGCCACCTGGGAAGCCCATAAACTATGATACAGTCTCGTAATCCTGTATATTCAGCCTTGAAGAAAAACAAGGTTCAACGGCATATGTACCAATATGGAAGCTGAGATAAATGATGTGCAAAAAAGCAAGGTGCAACCCAGCAAGTCATATGCCGTGTTTCCTATATATATTCTTATATTCGCAGAAACAGTAGAAGGCTATTTGCAGTCACAGCCTGAGTTACCTGCAGACTGCAGAGGCAAGAGGGGTACAGAGCACAGGAGGGAGGCAATGGGGCCCTGAGGATGACTCTCTCCTCTTGACTTTGGAATCACACAAATTGTGTGTTCCAAGAGTAAAACTTAATTAAAAGAAAAAAATCTCCTGCAGAAATTAAAAGGAGATATTTTACGAAAGTAAACCCTAAGGAGAAGTCAAAACGTGGCATATGGCCTGCTAGACAAACCCCCCCAAAGTGGGGGTCTGACTGAGGTCCGCCGGTCCTCTCCAAAGGGCTTTCCGAGGATGTCTATAGGACGGGGGGAGGACACAGACGAGGAAAGACGGGGCTGTATGGAGCACGGGGCCACGGGGCTCAGGAGGAGGGGGCCCAGAGGAAGTGGCAGGAGAGCCGGAAGAGCAGAGCAGCATGGCGAGACAGCACCCCCACCCCGCCCCTCCGCCGGCCGCAGGGACGTCCCCCTCTGTCACGCCAGGAGTCTGTCATTCCCCCAGATTGTTTTTACATCAGAAACAGTTTTTTTCTAAATATTTAGGAGAGAACCTCTTTGCCGTGAGCGTTTGGGGCTTGAGGGACAGGATCTTAATTGAAGACAGTAAACTGTGCCCATGAGTGTCCCACCCTTTGTCTCTGCTCCCCTGTCCCCGTGGAGCAGGGAGGTGGTGCCCGTGGGTTTCACTGCCTTGGGGAGCAGATGGGGAGGGTAGACCTCAAATGCTTGTCTGTCTAACACTCACTGCCCCACCACTGCACCAGGAAAGAGGGAAGACGAGTCAGAAAATGATGTCTAGGGTCCCGAGAATGAGAGGATCCTGCTAATATGCCAGGAATGGACTGAACACAAGGCCAGGACTCTCCAGGCAGAGCCCAGCCTGAGACCTGCACTCCAAGAAAGGCAGGGAGACGATGAGGGGGAGGGCAGTGGGGGAGGAGACCCACGCCATATGAAAAGGCTGTGCAGAGCCCGACCTATAAAGACGGGCGGTGAACACCACCCAGCCCCAGCCCCACCGGTTCTCTGGCAGGGGACAAGGTCAGGAACTGAGACACACGTCAGGAAGAGAGCCCGCTCTGGGATGGGGTGAGGGTTTCCTCTTCCCAGCAACCTACCGTGGGTCTGAAAGTGAAAGTGAAGTCGCTCAGTCGTGTCAGACTCTTTGCAACCCCATGGACTGTAGCCTACCAGGCTCCTCCATCCATGGAATTTTCCAGGCAAGAGTACTGGATTGGGTTGCCATTTCCTTTTCCGGGGGATCTCCCTGACCCAGGGATTGAACCCTGGTCTCCCGCACTGCAGGCAGATGCTTTACCTTCCGAGCCACCAGGGAAGCCCATGGGTCTGAAGTTAGTATTAAATTGGTCTACAGATCACTTGCATGCAGGATTGATCGCACAGTTCAATTTGGAGGATGAAAGATATGCCCAGTATCTCTGATTCTTCCCAAGCTCATTAGACACACGCACTCTACAAGCGGAACTCTGGCTTGGTGCGGGGAAACAAAAGTAGGGCGTGTCTGATTTTCCTTGAGCTCCCCTAGCCCTGTCCTGACCCACCAGAGGGTCACCCCACACCGGGTGTCTGTGCTAAGACCCAGAGGCAGCAGCAACTCTGTGGGGTTGGGAGGGCAACACGAAGCAAAGGCAGAAGCTGAGAGAACTAGTCAGGGAGGACTCATGATTGCTCGGTCCACCTTTCTTTAATTCAGAACAAAATTCCAAGGAGGTCACACAAACACAGTCGACTCAAAACAGCCAAGAGAAGTGCCCTGTACTTTGCCCTAAAGGCAAAACAACAGCAGAAAAACAAACCAAAAAAGGGTCAGAACGGGGACAGGGTGGGAGGGATGCTATTTAGAAATACAAAGGAAGCAAGGAGAATCAGGGTTCTTCGAAGTCCTGGAGGTGGGAGCTGTGTCAGCTGCTACAGGAGACAAGCTTTCGTGAAGGTAATCACAGTCCTGAAACCTGTTCGACTTCCTAATACAAACTTAACCTTCGGGTCTGTGTGAACTGGCAGGTGAAATGACAACATGAGGGAAAGAGTGCATTTCATATGTATCAACAGTGATACCAATGAGCTCACTTGCAAAACAGAAAGAGGCTCACAGACTTAGAAAAGGAACTTACGGTTGCAGGGCTGGGTGGGGGAAGGGATAGTTAAGGAGTCTGGGAAGTCATGTACACATGGCTATATTTAAAATGGATAACCAACAAGGACCTATTGTATAGCATGTGGAACTCTATCCAATGTCATGTGGCAGCCTGGATGGGAGGGAGGTTGGTGGGGGGGTGGTGGAGAATGAATACACGTATATGAAAGGCTGAATCCCTTTGCTGTTTACTTGAAACTATCAAAACATTGTTAATCAGCTATACCCCAATACAAAATTAAAAGTTTAAAGTTTGAAAAAAAAGTGTGTTTCATATGGTCAACTGCTCTCCTAAGATTGCTATTTGTTGTTATTGCTTAGTTGCTCAGTCTTAGTCTGACTCTTTTGCGACCCCACGAACTGTAGCCCACCAGGCTCCTCTGCCCAGGGGATTCTCCAGGCAAGAATACTGGGGTGGGTTGCCATTTCCTTCTCCAGGGGATCTTCCTGACCCAGGGATTGAACCCAGGTCTCCTGCACTGGCAGGAGGATTCTTTATCACTGAGCCACCAGGAAAGCCCAAGATTGATACAGATTCTACAATAATAAGAATAATTAAGGCCATGTACTGGTCTCTGCTTCCCAGGGGGCTCAGTGATAAAGAATCCATCTGCCATTGCAGGAGGTGAGGGTTTGATCCCTGCGTCGGGAAGATTCCCAGGAGAAGGAAATGGCAACCCCCTCCAGTGTTCTTGCCTGGAGAATCCCATGGTCAGAGGAGCCTGGCGGGCTGCAGCCCATAGAGTGGTGAAGAGTCAGACACGACTGGGCGACTGAGCATGAATGTGTGTGCGTGTCTCTGCTGGCTTTTTACCCCGTCCACTTTCACACATTATTGCAACTCACTCACTCATTACTGCAAACTAACTCACCTGCTGGACCGTGAGCTCTGAGAGGGCTAGAACAGTGTGTTTTCATATTTTAACCCCACTGTTCACCACAGTGCTCGGTGCAAGTAAGCACCTACCAAGCAGGAAGCAAAGAGATGTCTAGGGGACTGGGGAGAGCTCGGAGGATGCATAGCGGATATGCGTTGCCTCCAGTCTTCTTTTTTGTGAGGCAATCCAAGTACTGTGCAGTCTGAGAACAAATGGGAGAAGCAGGGATGGGCAAGGTCATAGCACCATGCCCTGTGAGCAGCAATTCTAGGTCGATGTGCTAAACGCGTGCTCACAAACTAGAAAGCAAGGGTGTCAAAACATGCGTGTGTGCGTGCTAAGCAGCTTCAGTCGTGTCCGAATCTTTGTGACCCTACGGGATGATAGTAGCCCGCCAGGCTCCTCTGTTCATGGGATTCTCCAGACAAGAATACTGGAGTGGGTTGCCATTTCCTCCCCCAGGGGATCGTTCCGATTCAGGGATCAAACCCATGTCTTTTATGTCTCCTGCATGGGCAGGCGGGTTCTTTACCACTAGCACCATCTGGAAAGCCACACGGCAACTGAACATTCACTACAGCAGGTCAAGGCGTATGGTAGCATCGTGGGTTTAGAGACAAGAGATAAAACCCCGACTAAGGATTTTAAGTGTGAATCAAACAGCGATAGTTCAAGGCAGAGCTCCAGGCCCAGTAAGGCATCGCAACATTAACTGGGACACCACACTGGACAGGCCAATTGATTTATGATGGTTACTTCTCTGGGGGCACTGGGTTGCTACTGGATACAGAGCTTTAGGCAGCAAGACTGATGTTAGATCACACCCCCTGGAAAGGACTGGGGTCTTAACTGTCCTTGGAGATCCCCTTCCAATTCTCCTGCATGTTCAATCTCTCGCTCCAACCCACCGGCCGTTAACCACGCTCAAGCCTCTTTTCTTTGTTGCTGGTTTAATCACTAAGTCGTGTCCGACTCTTTTGTGACTTCAAGGGCTTTCCCAGGCAAGGATACTGGAGTGAGTGCCGTTTCCTTCTCCAGGGAATCTTCCCGACCAACTGATCAAACTCAAGTCTCCTGGTTGGCAGAGAGATTCTTTACCACTGGGCCACAAGGGAAGCCCATCTCTCTTCTGGTAAAGGAAATAAATAAACCAGTCAACAGAGAAGCAAACAGGCGTGCCTTCCTGCAGCCGCGGCTGGCTGGACAACGGAAGCCGCGTCTTCTCTTCCCTCTCACTCCTCTTGTGAGTCCCCCGCGCTGTGTTTCTCTCCTGCTCGTGACGCTGGTGTCACTGTTGCTCACGCTACAGGACAGGTTCATGTGGCTCCTGCACGCCCTCTGCCGCGCCCTCGTCACTGACCACTGCTCTTCCTCGACACGCCTTCCACGGTGACGCCCTCCGCCCAGCTTCCTTCTGCCTCTCCTCCATGGACTTCTCCTCCGGCTCCTCCAACTTTCTGGAATGCTGGTGCTCCTCCTGCGTTTCCTGGGTGCTCGCCTATCATACTGCCTGCCCTCCTTGGGTCACCCATTCTCTTGTCCTCAACACCGATGCAAATGATACCCAAATCTACATTTGGCCCCAATTTCTATCCAACTGTCATACCTAAGTACCTATGCTATTTCCTGAACACCCCTCCTTGGCTATTAGTGGGCTGAAATAGGCCACTTTTATTCTGTCATTAGAAGGCAGTTTGATTTGAAGGACCAAAATGAAGCTGACAAGGGCCAAAATGACACAGGTTTCCCAGGAAGCTCAATGGTAGAGTCTGCCTGCAACGCAGGAGATGCAGGAGTCTTGAGTTTGATCTCTGGGTCAGGAAGGTCCTAGGGATGGGTGACATGACAACCCACTCCAGCATTCTTGCCTAGAAGATTTCATGGACAGAAGAGCCTGGTGGGCTACAATCCATGGGGTCACGAAGAGTCAGACATGACGAGTGACTGAGCACTGAAAATGAGATGCAGAAAAATGCATGACAGGTGAAAAGATGACTTGACGATCATATCATTGCTAAATTTAAAAACCACAAAAATTTTTTCAGAAAATATTGGGTTAGGTTAAAAAAGAAAAGCAAACTACTGTGGACAATAGCTAAATCAGCAAATGGTAAAATAAATAAATAAATATATATATAGTTTACAAATTAATGAAAAATCAAAAAGACTTGATTAAAGTCTGTGTATACTTGTAAAAGAATGAAACTAGATCACTTTCTAACACCGCACACAAAAATAAACTCAAAATGGATTAAACATCTAAATGTAAGACCAGAAACTATAAAACTCCTAGAGGAGAACGTAGGCAAAACACTCTCCGACATAAATCACAGCAGGATCCTCTATGATCCACCTCCCAGAATTCTGGAAATAGAAGCAAAAATAAACAAATGGGATCTAATTAAAATTAAAAGCTTCTGCACAACAAAGGAAAATATCAGCAAGGTGAAAAGACAGCCTTCTGAATGGGAGAAAATAATAGCAAATGAAGCAACTGACAAACAACTAATCTCAAAAATATACAAGCAACTTATGCAGCTCAATTCCAGAAAAATAAACGACCCAATCAAAAAATGGGCCAAAGAACTAAATAGACATTTCTCCAAAGAAGACATACGGATGGCTAACAAACACATGAAAAGATGCTCAACATCACTCATTATCAGAGAAATGCAAATCAAAACCACAATGAGGTACCACTTCACACCAGTCAGAATGGCTGCGATCCAAAAATCTGCAAGCAATCAATGCTGGAGAGGGTGTGGAGAAAAGGGAACCCTCCTACACTGTTGGTGGGAATGCAAACTAGTACAGCCACTATGGAGAACAGTGTGGAGATTCCTTAAAAAATTGCAAATAGAACTGCCATATGACCCAGCAATCCCACTGCTGGGCATAGACACCAAGGAAACCAGAATTGAAAGAGACACATGTACCCCAATGTTCATCGCAGCACTGTTTATAATAGCCAGGACATGGAAACAACCTAGATGTCCATCAGCAGATGAATGGATAAGAAAGCTGTGGTACATATACACAATGCAGTATTACTCAGCCATTAAAAAGAATTCATTTGAATCAGTTCTGATGAGATGGATGAAACTGGAGCCGATCATACAGAGTGAAGTAAGCCAGAAAGGAAAACACCAATACAGTATGCTAACACATATATACGGAATTTAGAAAGATGGCAATGATGACCCTGTATGCAAGACAACAAAAAAGACACAGATGTGTATAGCGGGCTTTTGGACTCAGAGGGAGAGGGAGAGGGTGGGATGATTTGGGAGAATGGCATTGAAACATGTATACTATCATGTAAGAATCGAATCACCAGTCTATGTCTGATGCAGGATACAGCATGCTTGGGGCTGGTGCATGGGGATGACCCAGAAGGATGTTGTGGGGAGGGAGGTGGGAGGGGGGTTCATGTTGGGATCGCATGTACACCCGTGGTGGATTCAGGTCAATGTATGTCGAAACCAATACAGTATTGTAAAGTAAAATAAAGTTTAAAAAAAAAAAATAAAGTCTGTGTATATAAAAATTTGGCATGGTAAAAAAAAAAAAAAAAGAAAGTGGACCTAAAAGGAATCTTGCCATAGAAAAAACTATGATTTATAAAAATTTGACAGTGATGAAGAAAAAGAGGTTGAAAAATCATATCTTCCTTATGAAAGGTACATGAGAAAGATTTTATCCTGATGCAAATAATATTGGTAAGATGAAAATGAAAGTAGAAACCAGTGGAAACAGTTGTAATACGCTACAGAGAAAGTGGATCAAGGAATTAAATCGCCTCCACAGCATTTACAGAATTCATCAGTGTTGATATCATCGCAACAGAAGTGTTTACATTTCAGAACAAACCCCATCAGGGTCTAAATATACAAGAGCTGAAAACGATGAAGTCAAAATGTCCCACGCTCCCTCGTGGGTTCTTCAAACCCTACAGTTTCCAAACAGGACTCTCTTTTCCTCCCCCACTTACATCCCTCATCCTTTCTTCTCCCTCACTCCCCTCCCCGCCCTCTCACCATATCTGATCACATCCTGCCTTTTCTGGCTCCTAAAGGAAAAGGAAAGGAAAGTGAAGTCGCTTAGTCGTGTCTGACTCTTTGCGACCCCATGGACTGTAGCCGACTAGGCTCCTCGGTCCATGGGATTCTCCAGGCAAGGGTACTGGAATAGGTTGCCATTTCCTTCTCCAGGGCATCTTTCTAACCCAGGGAACAAACCTGGGTCTCCTGCATTGCAGACGGATGCTTTACCATCTGAGCCACCAGGGAAGCTTTCTGGCTCCTAAATGTCCCTCGATGTGTTCCCATCTCTCCATCCCCACTATGATAGCTGCTCTGGAAGCCACAGCACTTCAGCGCGGCAGCCTCTTAACTGGTCCTCTTGGTTTCCGAGACTATGGTAAACCACTCCCACTCAGTGGACTGTGGGAGAGCTTTCTGAATGTCTCATCTGATCACACATTCATCACAGGTTCCCTCTGCCTCATGCCTGGCATGCAGGGGCCCTCGTGGGTTTCTACATCTCCATCCTCAACCCCACATCCACTGGTCAACAACGGCTCTCTCTGCGTCCTGACCTGCCATCTTCTCTCTGATGCAAGTGCAGTTCATGTTATCCCCTTAGACCTCAAATCCTGCTGCCCTCACCCAAACCCAAGAATCCCTGTGCTAGGGAATTCCTACATGTCCTTCAAGAATGACATTGCAGTTGCTTGTTTTCTTGTCCAATAAATCATAAAGTTCTCAGGGGAGAATCATGCCTCATTCACCACTGTATTCTTAGTACAGAGTATAGTGGCCTATGTGTAATAGGAGCCCTCTCTATGTGATGGTCAAACAGAAGGACGGATCATATTTAATTTTCGCAACAATCCTGTACAGCAGGCATTACTGCCTTTATTGCAGGAAGCACAAAGAAGTCAGCTAACTTGCCCAAGTTTCCACAGAAAGTAAACAGCAGTTAAGGTTAAACCTATTACAGTTTAACCATAAAGTGCATCTTCTTTTTAGTCCATCATGTAGTGTCTGTTCCAAATTGGGTCTAGTTCCAAATTGGGAAAGGAGTAGGTCAAGGCTATATATTGTCACCCTGCTTATTTAACTTATATGCAGAGTACATCATGAGAAATGCCGGGCTGGATGAAGCACAAGCTGGAATCAAGATTGCTGGGAGAAATATCAGTAACCTCAGATATGCAGAAGACACCACCCTATGGCAGAAAGTGAAGAAGAACTAGAGTCTCTTGTGAAAGTGAAAGAGGAGAGTGAAAAAGCTGGCTTAAAATTCAACATTCAAAAAACGAAGATCATGGCATATGGTCCCATCACTATTTGCCATACGGCAAATAGATGGAGAAACAATGGAAACAGCGAGAGAATTTTTCTTCGGCTCCAAAATCACTGCAGATGATACTGCAGCCATGAAATCAAAAGATGCATGCTCCTTGGAAGAAAAGCTATGACCAACCTAGACAGCATATTAAAAAACAGAGACATTACTTTGCCGACAAAGGTCTAAGTCAAAGCTACAGTTTTTCTAATAGTCATGTATGGATGTGAGAGTTGGACTCTAAAGAAAGCTGAGTGCCAAAGAATTGATGCTTTTGAACTGTGGTGTTGGAGAAGACTCTTGACAGTCCCTTGGACTGCAAGGAGATCCAACCAGTCCATCCTAAAGGAAACCAGTCCTGACTATTCATTTGAAGGACTGATGCTGAAGCTGAAGCTCCAATACTTTGGCTACCTGATGCAAAGAATTGACTCACTGGAAAATATCCTGATGCTGGGAAAGATTGAAGGCTGGAGGAGAATGGGATGACAGAGGATGAGATGGCTGGATGGCATCACTGACATCATAGACATGAATTTGAGCAAGCTCCTGGAGTTGGTGATGGACAGGGAAGCCTGGAGTGCTGCAGTCTACCGGGTCACAAAGAGTCAGAGACGACTGAGCGACTGAACTGACTGACTGTCTTCGAATTAGATGCAAACAAAATACAGATAAGGAGACACAATTCCTACATATATGGTATTGAGAGTCGACAGGAGAGCAACGCATTAAAAAATGACAGGGCAGGGCTTCCCTGGTGGCCCAGTGGTAAAGAATCCAGTTGCCAGTGTAGGAGACACGAGTTCGATCCCTGATCCGGGAAGATTCCACATACCACGGAACCCGCGTGCCACAACTACTGAGCCTGTGCTTTAGAGCCTGTGCTCCACAACAAGAGAAGCCACTGCAACGCGAAGCCCACGAACGACAACTAGAGAGAGCCATCACTGAGCCCCAGCTCTCTGAACCTTGAGATAGGCCCGCGCAGCAACAAAGAGCCAGCACAGCCAAGTAAGCAAGTAACATTACTAAAAACGAAGAACAATGCAGTTGCAGGTGCATGGATAATAGGTACATACAGAAAACAGACTGGGCACGGGGAAAGGGGAGGTTCGGAAAGACTGGGAGGAGGGATACTCCAACTAGGGTTTAAAGGATGACTAAGAGCTTGACTGGCAAAGTTGGGAAGCAAATCCTTGGGCAGATGTAGAAAACGAGTTTAGTTTTCTCATATACTGGTTGCTGCATCATAATAAGCTTAAGAAATTAATATTCCCTCCGAGTGTCATTTAGATGACAAAGCACCCAATGCCAGCATTTTGACATTTCAAAACACTGAAGTGATTAAACGTGCAAGAGGGTACGTGCCAGCGGAGGTGATTTCTCGGAAGTGTCAGGCACAACGCTGGAAGCCGCTTTGCTGGACACTGCCAGGGTCCTCGGGCAGGCCATCATGAACACATTTCCTCGTGTCGTGTACCTCGTCAACCTATTCTGCTGTGTTCCAAGTGCTAATTAAAATTGTACACTGCCTGCCAAAGGAAAAGTGCTTATATTAAAACAATAAGTGTCTAAATTAAATGGCTCCAAACAGCCTGATTCCAAGTTGACGTACAGTTCTTACCCCACCCCAGAACTGTCGGGGGGAGAGGGGTAAGACTCAGACATAACATTTAATAGTGTTCTTTCTGATATTTATAATTACTCAAAATAATCTAGAGCTTTAATGTTCCAAAGAGCAACCTCCAAGCTGTCATCCCACTTTATTCTTTCAATACACTGAAAGATTTGGGGCTTGGAGGTGAAATGTGATATTCTCTATGTAAAGAATACATTGCTTATCATTAAATTGCCCCTGTGATTCCCTGTCAAATACCTAATCCTTTGTCTTCTAGCCAAACAAAACAAAACACATCTTTAAGAAATGTTTGTTCTGTAAACATACTGTGATAAATCTTCAGAAAAAAAAGATGTCAGTAAAAGTTAACCAGGTATGAGACTTGGACTTTGAGAATAAGACCTGTTGTTGTTGTTCAGGGGCTAAGTCAAGTCCCACTCTTTGCGATCCCATGGACTGTAGCACACCAGGCTCCTCTGTCCTCCACTATTTCCCGGAATAAAACTTAATACATAGTAAACAGGGGCTGCCCCAATGGGTCAGCGGTAAAGAATCCACCTGGAACACAGGAGACTTGGGTTCGATCCCTGAGTCGGGAGGACCCCTTGAAAGAGGAAATGGCAACCCACGCCATTACTCTTGCCTGGAGAATCCCATGGACAAGGGAGCCTGGTTTAGCCCTGGAAACAAACTCAGTCTTGAACCTCTACTCAAACACTGCATTTTCCTGCCTTGCTCCCTCCGCCCATGCTGTTCCATCTGCCCATTAAGGCCTTTTTAGCCACCTCCCTCTGCCCCATTTTCCACCTGACAAACACATCTTCCAGGTGAAGTTGCTCAGTCATGTCCAACTCTTTGCAACCACTTGGACTGTAGCCCACCAGGTTCCTCCATCCATGGAATTTGCCACGCAAGAATACTGGAGTGGGTTGCCATTTCCTTCTCCAGGAGATCTTCCTGACCCAGGGATCCAACTAGGGTCTCCCTCATTGCAGGTGGACTCTTTACCAGCTGAGCCACCAGGGCATCGTCCAAGACCTGTTCAAAAGCCACTTGCTTCTAAACTGTCCTGCCCGCCCCGGCCTACCCCTGCAGCCCTCGCAGAATTATTCCATCTCCCCTCTGAACTACCACAGCACTTCATTCATTCCTCTACAGTGATACTTACCATGTGTGTGTGTGCGTGCTTAGTTGCTTCAGCCTTTTCTCTTTGCAACACTATGGACTGTAGCGCACCAGGCTCCTCTGTCCATGAGAGTCACCAGACAAGAATACTGGAGGGGGTTGTCATGCCCTCCTCTAAGGGATCCTCCTGACCCAGGGATCGAACCAGTGTTCCCTGCATTGCAGATGATTCTTTACTCACTGAGCCACGGTGGCTCAGCCATCAGGGAAGCCCTGATACTTATCATACTGCACTTACTTGCAGACAGGAAACACATGTCGTTTGTCATTGTTACTCTTGGGTTCTGTATAGTAACCGACATCAAAAACACTCAACGAACATTTGCTGAATAGGAAATACTGAAGTCTGTGGATTAAAGGTAAGCAATTTAAGATAAGCATTATAATTTAGAATAGGGAACTTGACTTCATCAGAAGAAAAATAACATTACAAGCTTTATGCTAAGTCGACATTTGAATTCAACCTAAAATACCCTCAAGAGGTATTCATACTTAAAACCTCCTAAATCTAAAACTGAAAGGAAACTTCAAGAAAATATAGCCCGTCCCCTGCTATCAGGGAATTAAGACCCAGAGCTCATCCCAAGGGTGACTAGTAATGTCTTCATACACAGTGAAGATCTTTTCTAGCCTACTGCCATCACTTGATGTTAGACTGTATTAGTCCTATCCGTGCACTAAGTTGCTTCAGTCACGTCTGACTCTTTGCAACGCTATGGACTGCAGCCTGCCAGGCTCCTCTGTCCATAGGATTCTCCAGAAAAAATTGCTGGAGTGGGTTGTTAAGCCCTCCTCCAGAGGATCTTCCCAACCCAGGGATCGAACCTGTGTCTCCTACGTCTCCTGCATTTGCAGGCAGGTTCTTTACCTGAGAAGCCAGTGGGAAAGCCAGATTGTAAAATCTGTGGTGTGCTCAGTCACTCAGTCATGTCCAACTCTTTGTGAGCCTGTGGACTGTAGCCCACCAGGCTCCTCTGTCCAGGGGATTCCCTAGGCAAGAATACTGGAGTGGGTTGCCATGCCCTCCTCCAAGGGATCTTCCCAACCCAGGGATTGAACCCAGGTCTCCCACACTGCAGGCGGGTTCTTTACCATCTGAGCCACCAGGAAAGCCTTTGTAAGGTCTAGTCCCGAATAAAGATGCCACCCACTCTGGTACAGAAGCAAAACAGATTGTTTTGAGAAAGCCATTAGCTAGCTAGAAACAAATGCTTGCATGGATGCATCCACCTGTGTGTTTATACAAGTCCCTTAAAAATCAACGGACACTGCCTATCTGAAAGTTTAAAAATTACAGATTCTGAAAAAACAAAACACTGCTAATATATTGTTTTTAAAAATACAACTTAACAATCCCCACAAACACACAGAAAATGATTTGCTTTCAAGAGAAAAGCCAATTATACTACTCTCCATAAAACAGAACATTGTCTATAAAATACCAGTGAAGGGACCATATTGTACCAATTAGGCTTCTCTATGGAACGTTATTACAATATTAGAAGCAAAGGAAACAAATGGCTGGAGATTTAGAATGAATATTAAGTTGCCCAGACTCACCAGAATCAACTTATTTTTGAACCTGTAATTACTTAGTACAAGAATGATTCTATTGTCTGCACTAAGATAAACTGGAAACTGTGAAAGAGAATAATAAGCTTGTAAAAACAAACTCAGATTGCATGAAACTTAACAATATCTAGAAAAAGGATATCTAGTTAACCATGTCAGATCTTAAATTCCAGAGTGATACATATTAAAACTGAATAAAATAATAAAAATAGCTTGCAGGACTAGAAATGAATTTTTATTTGTATATTGTGTTACCACAGAGCTAAGAATATGGACAAAAGGTCACAGGTAAAGTCAAAAGATGAAAAACAATGACCAGCCTCTGATTTAGCTTGTTTCCGTAGCAATCAGATATTTATGTGTGAATTCTCCATGCCACATTTGTAACCCCAGCATATATCTGTCATCGGGCATATGCACAAGGCAATGTGAATTAATACTAGTATCACCTTGGGCAAAGCATAATTAGGAGGATAAAACTGTCCCAAGAAAGTAATGCTCAATGCCCAAGAAAGTAAAGCCACAAGATGTTTTCTTTTTATTGCTGTTTTGAAGAACTATTAATAATAATGTTTTTCTCCATGAAACTGTACACCTAAGTTATTTATTAAGCATTCATATGGAAGATAAGGAGGTAAAAGTTGTGCAGTATTTGAAATTGATACTAAATTAGCAAAATATCAGAAACAACAAAAGGATTTTACATATAAACGTAAATTTAGAATATTGAAAAGGATATTACGATAGATGTTTATAAAGAAGCAATTTGAAAATTCAAGGCGTTAAACTCATACAGACATATTTCTAAAGCTTGGATAGCAAAAACTCTTTTAAAAGGATTATTTTGAGGCTCTATTATTTTGGTATCAAAGACCAAAAAGAGATAAATACTTGGGTTTGCATAAGAAGAGGCAAAATTTAAATAATCGATGTTAATAAGACCCAAGGGGTACATTCACTTCTAACTATATCAGAAACAAAGAGGAGAAATGGAAAAAAAATATTAGAATGGAAATGCTGATCCATGAGCAGAAGGGAAGTTAACTACAAGGGTAGGACTGCATGATCACAGCCGAAAAGAACTTGAAAGGGCGTGGAAGTAAAGAGAAACTGTACTCAGTTCTTT
Source organism: Budorcas taxicolor (assembly GCF_023091745.1). NCBI lineage: Eukaryota > Metazoa > Chordata > Mammalia > Artiodactyla > Bovidae > Budorcas > Budorcas taxicolor. Next base: position 111,289,174 of record NC_068915.1, on the reverse strand, counting down.
TGATCCAAGACAGCTCAACCAGAGACACTAAAAGAAAGAAAAATTGTCCTAAATAGCATGTGAGGTCTTCTGACTACCAACTACGACTCGGTAACTGGCCAGAAGAAGCAATAAATAACTCACCACCAGGGAATAATGGAAACAGGACAATAAAAACAAAAAAATTCTGAAAGGCAAAATCCAAAAGGGCTAGCAACATGGACCAAGTGATACATAAAACCTTCTCTGCTGCATGATTCCTAAAATTAAAACCTTTGGTAGCTAGAATCCTAATGAAGGATTTAGACAGTTATCAACAGTTCAGTCTGCAAATGGATTCTTGTTAATTAACTAAATGATTAAAACCACACTAAACATGTCTGTTTTTTTAATCAGGAAAATGAAAAATGAACAATGTTTTTCTCCTCAAAGAGAGAACTCTGGACTGCAGTTTGCTAAGCCATCACCATGGTCTCTCCCATCAGTATTTCAGAATTTTCCAGAAATTTAAAATTTAATATGAAACCTTATAACTGATCATGAATAAAAGGTCTCATTAGCCAATAAAATATGGATTTATGTTCATACACTTTTATTACATAAACAGAACCTACTTTTAGGTCTTCAGAACAGAGTGTCTTTTATAAAGCATCTCTTGTAACAAAATAGTAGATCCTGTTTAAAATGGTTTGAGTCCTATATTCTTGTGCCAGAAAAAAGCTTTTAGAAATAAGATTTTGCTCATGACCATTTTAGTTAAGTTGTAACAGGTACATTAGAATCAAAGGCACATTATTCAATTTGTGCTACATCTTCCAGAAACAAACTGAGTTGATGTTCTTTAGAAATTCATGGAATAAAGCCCAGCCGGGATAAAACACAATGAGTATCAGTCCAAAAATGATTACTGAAGATAGGAAATATTATTACTGAAACTCAGAGATTCAATAAACTCACATAAATTTACTGCAAAGCCTCGCTCTGGGGCCCATCGTATATTTTATTTCTTTAGAACATCAGTTGCAAAACTGCTCAGATTTTTTAAAAAAATCAATTCATACTTTTTTCTCAGAAAGAAAATGGCAGATGAATTAACTTCAGTACTACATTTTGTGAATTAGATCTATGGTATTTATGGTTGAAAGAATAGAAGTCATGTATTGCTGAAATGAACTTCAACTGGGAAATGCAGAATTCTTTTCAACTGTACTCTATTCAGTGGTTGAATCTATACTATCAAAACGAATGTTACAGCAGTAATCATCTCAAATACTGGGTTGGGCCAAAAAGTTCATTTGGGTTTTTTGTAAGATGTTATTAATAAAAACCCAAACGAACTTTTTGGCCAACCCAATACCTTTTCAGTTGCTGTTCAATGCCACCTTCAAGCAGTATTCTTAGACTTACGTATGCACGGGTCCAGTAAGGGAAATTTATAAATGTACAAAAGTAATGGGGTTAGGTGGAGAAGGCAATGGCACCCCACTCCAGTACTCTTGCCTGGAAAATCCCATGGACGGAGGAGCCTGGTAGGCTGCAGTCCATGGGGTCGCTAAGAGTTGGATACGACTGAGCGACTTCCCTTTCACTTTTCACTTTCATGCATTGGAAAAGGAAATGGCAACCCACTCCAGTGTTCTTGCCTGGAGAATCCCAGGGAAGGTGGAGCCTGGTGGGCTGCCATCTACAGGGTCCCACAGAGTCGGACACGACTGAAGCGACTTAGCAGCAGCAATGGGATTAGGACTGGAAAGGTCAGGGGAACCATCCGTTCTCACACACAGGGATGAAGAAGTGATGCTTAGATCATGAAGAAGGGACATTAAAGATAACACACCTTTGATGTGCTATCAACAAAGTTGTGTGCCTGCATGCTCAATCTCTAAGTCACGTCCGACTCTTTGTGACCCCATGGACTGCAACCTGCCACACTCCTCTGTCCATGGGATTTCCCAGGCAAGAATACTGGAGTGGGTAGCCGTTTCCTTCTACAGTGGATCTTTCCTGACCCAGGGATGGAACCCACATCTCCTGTATTGGCAGGTGGGTTCTTTACCCACTGAGCCACCAGGGAAGCCTCTACCAATAAAGTTACTGCATTTGAAATCCCTGCATTCAACTTTTAGGGCTGATTACAAAGTAATTCTATAATAAGGATTTCATACTTTTCTACAAATCTTGAGAGTGTAGGCAAATATCTAGCTTTTTATAATCCAGGGGTCCAAGAATCTGCAAAGGGTTAGGAAGGATTTTATCACAAAATTCTACAAGAGGACACACGGGTAATCTAACACAAGGGTAATCTAGTGTAATGCTTTACAGGGGAGAAAATGAAACACAGAGATGTCACATGTGTCATCGTAGGTCAAAAGACTCTGATGGGAGAGCTAAAGTCCCGGCTTCTCCAGATTCAGGGTCCTTTCCAATTAGCAAAGCACATGGTGTTTTTGTTACTCGGGAAAAGTATATGGAGCTAATTTCAAACATATTTTAGGGGCAATATACCAGAAATATTATCAAGAGGTAAGTTGCTTTGACCTACTCAGTCTAAACAAAAAGAAGCATTCAAAGTTAGCACTAAGGAGGAACAAAAAGGAAAAATTTTTTTGTTTTTTTAGCTCCTACTATTGTGTAGGTGTTGCCCCATTTACCAGTGAAAAATACTGAGAACCAGAGTTTACAGACCTCATAAGAAAATTTTCTGGAGCTTGAACCCATGGTTTCATATACAATGTGTTCAATGTATTTTCTATAGTCATAAAATCAGTTATTAAACATTTATTAAAAATGAAGTCGTGATTTATTTTCTAAACTATATACACTATTCACCCAATTTTCATTCTTTTAAAAACATTTTGTGTTTTGCTCTTTTCAAAATACAGCAGCTACATGGTAGATATTACCACCATTAGGTAAAGGTTACGCAGTTAAGAATATGTGTAGCAATTTACAAGCTCTTGATTGAATTTACATAATCAGTTATGTGTACATATTAAAATATAATATGAATGTATAAATCCCTTAAGAAGTTTCTCCACTCCTTCAATCGTTTCCTTTCTGTACTGTTTACATGTAACGACTATTCTCAGCTTCTCATTCTTGCCCATTACTTTCCTCTATTGAAACCATTACCCACCAATGAATTCTTTCTTTCACTAGTAGTTAATACAGTGACATGTTAACAGCATACCATCTAATTGTGTGTTGAATTAATGTTTTAAGTTCAATTCCTGTAGCTTATTGTCAACCAGATCCTGCTTTTAACTTATGCCTTAACTCAAAATGCCTTTTGATGTGTCTTTAACGGTGAGGGTTATCATGTCTTTTTTGAACTACTCCTATTATTTCCTAACAGTAGCATTATAAATCTAAGCGTATACCTTTTGTTCTGCAACTGATAAAGAAAACATATTTTAACTTCTATTTATTGTTCACAGAGAACTGTTGGTTTTCTATGCTCTATAACTATTTAAGATGATGTGTAACTTGCCTTTTTGATGATACAGAATACCTATTTGACAATACCTTTTTCCTGGATTCCGAAATTCTGACAATGGGTTTAATGAACGCAAACTTTTCATGTATAATAAGATATTTGACTAATTATCAATACCTAGACAAGGAAAGAATAGTGTTAACTGAAGAAGTTATTTAATGTTCATTTCAAAATGCTTTTTATTTTCTTTTCGGCCATGCCGAGTAGCATGTGGGATCTTATTTCCCGGATCAGGGATTGAATACAAGCCCCTTGCATTGGAAGCACAGAGTGTAACCACTGGACCACCATAGAAGTCCCTCAATAATGCTTTTTATCATATTCCACTTCAAGATGGGTTTGTTTGAAATGGTGCAATTTCACAAAACATCAGAGAAAATAATGTATCGCCAGTAAAAAGATCCACTTGGTGAAAAGTTATCAGAGTTTCAGCTTTCCTGTTTCTGGTTAGGTCATCTGCTGAAACACCTTCACCTGGCCTGGACACAAGACTCCCTCCCTTTGCTGACTACTTTAAAGGACAAAGATGGCCTTTAGAACACCCGGTCTTCTTCAGGCCCTTACAGAACAAGAGAGATCCATTCCTACAACTGCTGCCTTAGGAAACAGGCCTTACAATTCCTTCCCTTCCAGCTCCTGTGGAGTTAAAAGCAGGGCCCATCAGCCAGTAAACGTGGTGAGACAGGAATTGGGAACTCACAGCCACAAGCAGTAAAAGCTTCCTTCCTCCTGGACAATCGGTAAATAATAGAACAGGATGGTTTTACTCTATCAAAGATCAGAGAATAACAGAATTCGAGCCTTAAGGAATCTCAGAGGCCACAGTTTTCAGTACCTTTTGATTTTCAAAATAATTCTAAAGATTTGATCAGAGCACTTGTTTTTGACTGATTTCTTAACTCAGTTTTGACAGATGTAACCAAAACAAGAGAATTGCGTGGTCACAGGGATGTTTAGAAATGTAATCTTCCCAACGGTTCCGTTTTCTGAAGAAGGATAAGGATGTTCCTAAGACATCAGCTCCTCCTTTCACTGGCGCCCGAGGGCCAGTTCCCATCTACTCGGCCTCCCTGGTCCAGCTGGGTCCCTCGCCCCCTACCCCTCCACCTGCTCTTAAATCTGTGAGGCGGCTGTCCTCTCTGCATGGAGCCCAGAACAGCCCACTCTTGAGTTCGCAACCAGGTGGGTACCCGCTGGCGACAACAGAACCCTCAAGGTCTCTGATGAACCACCACGAGGTCGATTTTTACTCTGTTCACATCCGCTTGTATCTATCAGGGCTTCCCCTGGTTGTTCAGACGGTAAAGCGTGTGGCCGTAATGCGGGATTCCCGGGTTCCATCCCTGGGTTGGGAAGATCCCCTGGAGAAGGAATAGCAACCCACTCCAGTCTTCTGGCCTGAATCCCATGGACAGAGGAGCCTGGTGGGCTACAGTAGTCCGTGGGGTCAGAGTCGGACACGTCTAAAGTGACTTCACTTTTCTAGCTCTCCAGTTGAGGTCTAGGGAACTTCCAGACAACTTAACCTTAAGCGAAGAATTCCAGTTTTCCTTAATCCAAAGGGAACCCCCAGAGGCACAGGTTTTAGTTGGCAGACAAGAAACTGACCGGCCACAAATCCCCCACCCCCTTAAACGGAGCGACCGGCCCCTTCCCGGAGTCCGGAGCATCCTGACTCCCAGCGGCGGCGGACACCGCGCTCGGTGCGGAGTCACACGCCCGAGCTGCCCAGGGCGGTCACCCCAAGTAAAGAGGGGGCGCCCCGGGTGATGAGCGAGGGCGGCCGAGAGCCGCATCCTAACCCTAACGCCGACAACCGGCCGTAGGAGGCCCGCGGGCGCGGAAAAAAAACAAACAAACAAACGCAGAAAGCACCCGGCTCCTCGGGCGGAGTCCCCGGACCCGTGCCCTCCCCGCTCCGCGCCCCCACCTGTTGGGCAGCATCTCCGGGGCACCTTCTGGCCCAAGGGCTTTGGAAACTGTCAACACCACCACCACCACCACCCCCAGAAGCCCGGGATGCTGACGGGCGAGCCTAACAATGCACAAGAGCGGGAGCCCGAGGAGCCGACCCGCGGGGCCGGCGATCATCTGGAGGCCGGCCCGCAGCGCCGCGGCCGCGCCAGCGGTGCCAAGACCGGGCGGGCGGCGGCGCCGGCGCACTCCGGGCGCCGAGCCTGCAAAAGGGGCCCCGGGCGAGCGGCCGGCCACCTCGCAGACGGCGGGCAGCGGGCGCAGCAGCAGCAGCGGCCGCCGCCGCCGCCCCGGGGCTCCTCGGCCGACCCTCCGGCCGCCGCCGCCGCCGCCGCCGCCGCCGCGCTCGGCTTGCCCCCGCCGGGGCCGCGACCCGAGCCCCGGAGGCGCTCGCTCTCCGCGGCCGCGCGGCCCGGCGGCATGGAGCCCGGCGCGGCGCGGGAGGGCAGCGCGCGTCACGGCGACGGCAGGAAGAAGATGGCGGCGGCCGTGGCGGCGGCGGCGGCGGCCGCCTCCTCTCACGCGCCGCTGACGCCAGTGGCGCGCGCCGGCCGGCGGGCCGCGGATGGCGGCGGCGGCGGCGCGGGCTCCGCTGAGGGGCGGGGCGAGGCGGGAAGGGGGCCGGCCGGGGGCGGAGGCCGGGCCGGCGCCTGGAGGGAGGCGGCGGGGACGGCTTGCTGTGCGCGGAACATGGCGGGCGTCGGCGGCGCGGCCGCCCCGAGAGAAGGCGGCGCGGACGGCGCCGAGCGGGACGGCCGCGCGGAGGCGGAGCAGCCGGGCGGCGGCGGCGGTCTCGGGCCCCCGCCGGCGCCTCAGCACACGGAGACGCTGGGCTTCTACGAGAGCGACCGGCGGCGGGAGCGGCGCCGCAGCCGCGCAGGTGAGAAGGGCGGGCGGGGAGGCGGGCGGCGCTAGGCCGCGGCCGCGGCGGCGACGGGCGGCGAGAGGCGCCGCGCGGGACTGCGGCCGCGAGCTCCGGGGGCGGCTGGGCTTGGACGGGCGCGCGCGGAGCCGCCGCGGCTCCCGAGGCGGCGCCGCGGCCGCCGACAGGCTCCTCGGGCGGGGCCGCCGGGCGATACAGCGCCCGCCCGGCCAGGTGCGTCCGAGAGACCGAGAGGGGCAGCGGCCGGGGGCGTTCGTCCCCGCTCCCTTTTCCTGCTGCTTCTGAAAGGTCTTTATTTAAGACAAACCAACGAAACGGAGCGCCTGGGGTCTCCTCCTGCCTCGATAACGTGGGCGAGCATCTCACCCCCACCCCCGGCTCGAGCTCAAAACTGAGCAGCGCGAGGCTGGATTTCATTATCTGTGTGCCAAGGTGACTTCTGTTGTGTTTCCAGCGAACTTGAGTCATCCGAACCTGTTAACTTGCTCTCTACATAATGTGTTCTTCTGCCGCAGATAACGCGGTGGTAATGGCAGTGAAGTTTCAGCCCTTCTGCCCAGGGTATAAATATTTAGCACTCCTGCACATGTTAACCTGTGAACTTTTCCTAAACGGAAACTTAAGCCACTTTTAAAAAGAAAAGAAAAGGCATCTCTTGTGAATCCTCCTTTCAGTGACCGGTTTTTAAGGCTGTTGTTTTAGTGTTGTTTCTTTCAGCTGTAGGATTTTATTCTTGTGCTCAGAAAGTTTTAAAAAGTTGCCTTTGTATTCATACTGCAGTTCTGTATGAGGCTCGAAAGAAGGGAAGACATTGAGGTGTATCATTGAATGTAGAGTGACCATAGCATTTTAATTCTTGGCGTAATTCTGAGTTTTGAAGATCAGTGGAGCCATAACTCCCTTTGAATTTCTTCCAACTACAGATTGTTTCAGCTCCACAGTAGGAGCTGCATTGGTCGTTATTTCCTGCAGTTCGTGCCAATAAATGTTTAAGTCGTCAGGCTTACTGTATCATTGGCTGTCCTTGTGTATGGAAGACTTGGAAGTCCTTTAGTGCTAACTTGGTCTGATCAAGTGAGATCGTGATTGATTTGCTAATTTTCAGAACTAATATAGGTTAGCTTTTGTAGAGATCTTTATCTTTGAAAAATTAAATTGTCTGGTTAAGTTGCCAATTTAAACTTTTGCTTGGGAGAGTGTTTACTTTCTGAATTGGTCAGATCTGAGTAAGACAGGATTAAATCTCTCAGCTGTCTGTTTACTTACTTGGACTTGAAAATTAAAAGCACTCTGGTGCAAATAGAGAGCAATGTGGCCAGGTTTCACTGTAATTTTTTGAAATATTTATGAGTTTCAGGAAATTCAGCATTATAAATGTTGCTTGCACACACAAAAAACGAAGTTGTCAGGAGCCTTTTGATAAGCACAGATGCTGGGACCCTTAGCCCCGTTTCCGTGGCCCTGCCCACCATCCCTCTGGATACCTGTAACCGTGAACTTCCACAGACTTCATGCCGCCCATGCATTCTTCCTCATCATGGGTTACTGAGGGTGGTTTACTTAACATGTTTGAAGCTGGACTTTCAACTCAGAGTTGCGGAAAGTCGTTATCAGGGACACACTTGCGCCTCTGGTTGTTTGGGTAGTTAAGTGTTTCCCCAGTTCCAGCCGTTCAGTGGAGGTGAGATACGTGTGGCAGCTCTTGAGGATCAGGACTTAGGTGAGGGTCCCAGGAGGTCTCAGCTGGAGTCACCAGCCAGCGTTGTTCTGTCTTGGCCTCCGCGTGGGCCCCTTGTCCTCTCTCCCGGGTGTCTGTCCCTCTCTGCTAGGCACACAGCTCTCGCCACTGCCAAAACCCACTCCCTAACTCTGATGCTGCTCTGGTCAAACTCTCCTCACTGGAGATTTGAAGTCTTGCAGTCATTCTGAAAGGCCCTGGGCTGCTCAAGTGCCTAGCACATTCACCCTGACCCTCCAGCATTGCTCCCTTCCGCTGCTCGGCATCCTTTCCTTCCTCTCCTGTCCAGAATTTAGAAAATTCTTCCCTAGGGGCTGCCCTGGGCCAGAGGGCCTTGGACTGGCACCACCTAGGGTCCTGTGAGCAGCATTTCTTCCTGAGTCAGATGTCTCCCAAGACTGGATGCTTGCACTAAAGGTGTTACTTTGTCCATTCTTTATATTCAGAGAAGCCTCTGCTTCTCTGGTCTTCCCTCCTTTCCTGCCAATTCAGGGCAGCCTTTGTCTTGCCTTTTGAAAGTTGGAATTTTAGTGTCTTTGTGGCCTGAAGCATCAGTTAGTTCCAAAGTCCCCTTTATCATTTCTCCCAAGGAATGTAGGCCTTTTATAAATTAGAAGTTTGTTGGCCTGTCCTAACCATCCGAGATCCTGTAAATGAACTTACAGATTAGGGGATTAGCCAGACCCTCTCAGTCCACGTAAAATAATTCAGAACATAGTGTTTGAGGTCCCTGGTTTTATTTTGTACTTGTCTGTGTTTATGTGTGTGTGCGTAGAAGGTATATGTACGTTGGTTGGTATAGATACAGCTACATCAAGGGTAACGTTTGTTTTTCTCCCTTAAACTCTTGTAATCATTTCATTCACTGAACTTCCTGAGTCGTGAGTAGCCTGGTGGTGGGCTGAGACTTTTCTCAGGTGCTGGTACTTAAATCCTAACATGGTTAGAAATGGCTAGTTCACTCCTCACTCCCAATTTTGTTCTCTTTCTCATGACGGCCGCTGTGTATTTCTTCCACCGTTGCCTCATATGGTCCTCTGTCTTGAACTCTGGTGGATATATTTATTAGTCATCACGAACTGCAGATTCATCTCTTCTTTTTTTCTTCTTAAAAAATATGTATTAACGTGTACACTTAAGAATAGTTAATGGTAACATTTATGTATATTTTACTGCAATAAAAATAAATTTAAAAATTAAAACAAAATATGACCAACATCTATTGTCGTTTTTGCTATAAGACCAGATAATAAGTACACATTGCTGGGGCTTCCCTAGTGATCCAGTGGTTTCAGGACTCCACGCCTTCACTGCCAAAGGCATGGGTTTGATCCCTGAACAGGGAACCAAGATCCTGCCAGCCAGGAGGTTCCCACCCGCCTCACCACCACTCCCCCAACCCCGCCACCCCACCAAAAAAAAGTACATGTTGCTATGTTTCCCTGCTTGTTCCCCACCTCACTGCTCTGCAGAAGTTCTAAGTGGTAGAGTTTCTGTATAATCCTGTTCCTATTTAGGAATCTAGGTCCAGCAAGTCAACTTTGGACTAAGCGTTGGGCAATCCGTTCTTGGCTTATTCGGTGGCTGAATTGCTTTGTAGACTCTGTGCTTGCCTAATCTACTTGGCTCTGTTTCATAACTCCACCACTCAGTGGCTTCGTATCCGCAGTATCTAAGTTGGCTCTAATGACTGGAGACTTAACAATGGAAGCCCTGGTGTAGAATAAACGCAGCTTCTACTGGTGAAGACGAAGCAGTGACTGTGTAATGCAGGTACTGGAGTATGTATAGGAGCAGGTGTTGCTTATAGAGCAAAAGAGCTTGGAGTAGGGTATGGGTGAACATCCAGGTTTCTGACTGTAAATGGCCCCAGTGCCGTGGGGCCCATTTCGTTCCTTTCTCAGTGGTGACTCTTCACTTCTGGAGCTTAAACTCGTTACCACCCCTTTTGCTTCTCTTCACTTTCCCTGCATTTTAGACCTCTTGCATACCTCCACGAGAGAGTGAACAGAGGAAAGAAAACTAAAGCCCAGAAAAACCAACTGACGCCTTTTTAGCAGCTCCCACGAAAGATTTCGTCTGGGACTGAGGTTCAGATTCACCATGTCTGTCCTGTTTGTAACTGAAAATTTAATATGTTAAAATACATTTTCATTTAACCAGTCCTGATCCTCTATAAAATATGTTACATGGTTATGCTTGTGGCCCGAGACTTATCCTGATGGATGATTAAAGGCCGTGATTTGGAAAATTATGCCCTAGAGTAAATCAATTTCTCATCTACAAAGGAAATTAAGAATAGTTGTAAAACTGCCTAAGAAATTACCTGGAGTGTCCACAACCCTGATACAGATAATGTAAAATTAGCTTCTTTTCTTGTGACAGATGATTGCTTTTCTTTTAAAATTCTCACCTGCTTTATTTAACTAGTACTTGCAAACTAAAAAGCAATGATACGATCTTTGACCAGGTCAATATCTTGACCTTTTTTAAGATGTTAAGCTTCCATCTGGTTCGCCCTCCAAAATTCAGTCCTAGAAGCTCATTTGGAGCCCACTTTGGGGAATGCTTGCATGAAAGAGGTCTTTGAAAAGACTGTATATCATTGACTATCAAGTTAATGATACTCTGTTCCCATTTTTAGTTCTTTGTAACCTTGTAACCTTGGAAAAAGTCACCACTCTTTTTGTATCTGTTTTCCAGCTATAAATTTATGAGTATCTTTTCTGTTATTTACTTCCCTAAATGAGGTTATTTATAAGCAGTTTGATAGCTTTAACAGCTTAAGAGGTACCTGTACTATATTTGAGTTAGGAAAGCAAGATTGCTATCATTGATTCCTAGTTGCCCTTGTACAAGGGTGTGCCTTTGTATTTGTGTAATAAACTTGTAACTAATATTTTAGTGTAACTTTAGTAAAGCCTATTAAGGAACACATTATTTAAGATCATGGAGATATGCATGTTTCATAGTATTGTCCTAGCAGTTAACCAGTATTACTTTCCAGTTTTTTTAATGGTCAATGCTATTTTAAGAAAGATATATTTAGACATATTACTGAACATGTAAATATATTTAGGATTACTCATTACTTCAAATTAATACTTTTTTATCCTGAGTTCTAATTTCTAAAACAAGCTCTCTCAGAAGATAATTAATCATAATATTTCTTTGTTCAGGTATGAGGAAGAAGCCATTTATACTATACTTTTTCTCAATTTGGATCACCAAGCAATTCTGTAGTAGATGTGTACTAATTAAAAATAATCTGGAGAAATTGATTCAGATTTATGATTGATATTATTTTCCTAGTGTTAAATGTTTATAACTGGCAAGGCTTACTTATTCAAATGTAGAAGCTCCTATTTCTATTAAACAATGAAATACTTCTATTTTTAAAAGACTTACTGAATAATAGTTCTTGTTGGTGAGAACTGGATAAATGAACTAAAATTGGTTGACATCTGAAAAGCTCAAGTGATACTGAGAAAACAAACAATTGGATTATTTTATTTCGGAAAATAATTTGCACTTACCCTATAAAGACAGATGCTCAGGTCCCCTGTGTGTGTGCTCAGTTCCTGAGCCGTGTCCAGCTCTTTGCGACCCTGTGGACTGTCGCCCGCCAGCTCCTCTGTCCGTGGGAGCTCTGGTCCACGGAACCAGCTGAGTTCTTGAAGAATGGCAGCCACAGGTCAAAGAACAGTAGTCATCTTCCCGAATAATTAGCCAGGCAGCCTGCCAGTATCGCAGGACAGGTGAGTTCAGGTCCATCCGTATGATGGAGAAAACAGTGTTTAAATCAATAGCAACAACAAACAGAAGCACTGAAACACAGCTGTGCTCCAGAGCGGACGGCTCCAGAACAGAAGTAGAAGATCTATTCAAGAATGTATCCGTGACCAGGCAAAGGCTGGGGGGCGGCCGGGCGGGGACCAGACAGCAGCAGGACTGCCGCGCCACCCCTGAGGAGCTCGGGCCACAGGCAGCAGAAGCCCCTTCTGCAGTGGGGGTCAGAGGCTCCTCCTGGGAGATGGGAGCCAGGCAGGGCTCAGCCATCTTCTCTAGAATGATCGGCAGAGAGACGGATGGCAATTACGGTCCAGGGGAGAGTGTGTGTGCAGTCGCTCAGCCGTGTCCAGCTGTTTGCAGCTCCAGGGGCTGCAGCACGCCATGCTTCCCTGTCTTTCACCATCTCCTGGAGTTTGCTCAAATTCATGTCCATCGAGTCGGTGATACTGTCTGACTGTCTCATCCTCTCCTGTCTGCTTCTCCTTTTGCCTTCAGTCTTTGCAGCATCAGGGTCTTTGCCAGTGAATCAGCTTGTCGAATCAGTTGGCCAAAGTATTGGAGCTTCGGCGTCAGTCCTTCCAATGAATATTCAGGGTGGATTTCCTTTAGGATTGACTAGTTTGATCTCCTCGCAGTCCAAAGAACTCTCTAGAGTCTTCTCCAGCACCACAGTTTGCATCAATTCTTCGGTGCTGGGTCCTATTCCCAACTTGCCTCTTAGCTTTTCAGTGACTTTGGACAAGTCTCTGAAGCGCTATGAGCCTCAGATTCTTGATTTGAAAAACGTGAACACTGTCAACTGCGCCTGTAGCTCTGACTTGTGGTGAGGGTTTTTTGAAGTAATGTGTGCAGCACCTTTGTAAGCCACCTCAGTCAGGTGCTTCATTTGTGTTAGTCCCTCAGTCGTGTCTTGACTCTTTGCCAGGCTCCCCTATACATGGAATTCTCTAGGCAAGAATACTGGAGTGTGTGGCCATTCCTTTCTCCAGGGGATCGTCCTACTCCAGGGATCGAGCGCAGGTCTCCTGGCGTTACAGGCAGTTCTGAGCCACCAGAGAAACAGAGGACCCCAATTCCTTAAGCAGGGCCAGTCCTTCAGGAGTGTGTGTGTGGGGGGGGGGGGGTGGACAGGGAGGAGTGTGGGGAGGAGGAGGGAGGAAAGCTTTCCAATCTGTCTCACCCCATGAAACTTGGTTCCTTTGTTAGTATTGCTTTAATGTTTCTTTTAAAACTTCTCCAACCCGCTGCTGCTGCTGCTAAGTCACTTCAGTCGTGTCCAACTCTGTGCGACCCCATAGAGAGCAGCCCACCAGGCTCCCCTATCCCTGGGATTCTCCAGGCAAGAACACTGGAGTGGGATGCCACTGCCTTTTCCACTCCAACCCACTAGTATGGTGTTAATGATAGGTAAACCCTACCCTTACACTCAGCTCACTCGGGGCTGGACTTGGGGAAGGAAGATCCGGATACATGGTGCTTGGTTTCAGAAAGTTTGAGGGCTGGCAAGGGAGCTGCTTAGTAAACAGTGTAACATCACAGAAGTAAACCCAGGGTGCTGGGAACATGGAGATAGGGTCGGGGGGTGGTTCCCAGTTTTCCAGAACACGGTGGCCTGTTTACAAAAGCACTGAAGATGATAGACAGAATAATCTAGTGCCAGAAAGCACAGGCTTTAGGGATGGACTGCTTGATTTGAATGCTGGCTGTACTGTTCACTTCTTCTGTGACCTGGGAGGCCTCCTTCACTTCTCTGTGCCTCAGTTTCTTCATCTATAAAATGGGCATGATGATAGAGCCTGTCTCGTGGTTATGAGAACTGTGTACTCAAAACATGTTTTATCCTTTAATGCTTGTGTTTACTGTTAACTTTTCCATTGGAGAATCAAAATTGGTGTTTAAAACTGAAATTCTTGCATTTCTAGAGGTAGAATCCTGATACAGTACTTCTTCACATTTATAATAGAGTTAAAACACCCTCATAGGTTTATATTTTACAGTTCTTTAAAACTCGTTTAAGGAAAGTTCCTTAGGTTATACAGTTTGTTAAGTGTGCTTGTTAGACGTGTTCGCTTTTATCCTTGGAAGCAGGATTGCAGACGTAGCAATAAACACTAGGTGCCCACCAAACTCGGATTGGCTAGTGCTCTGGACCACAGGAGGTGGCTAGTGAGTGGTCCAGACAGCGTGTCACGCTCTGCGGCCTTCACGACCTTTCATACCCGGTCGCTCGAACGTCCTTTGTGAATGACGAGCTGGTAACAGGTGTAAAACCGCTCCAAGCCTCGGTTTCCCTCTTCTGTGACCGTTGAGATCTGTGGGCGGAGCGGGGTCCCAGGACCAGTGGAGACAGAACCGGTGCGGATCCGCCCTCATCTGACTGCTCTCCCTGCGTCCTCCTCTGGACCAGGACAAAACCCTCACTGTGGAGGAAGTTCCGTCGTCTGCAGGCCCAGGGAGGACACCGGCCCAGAGGATAACTTTTTAAATAAACAAGGGTGCAGGGTCGGGCTGCAGCCCGTGGGCCCACCCAGCCTGAGCTTGCCCAGGTTCAGGACCAAAGGAAGAGCCGGGACTCGGCAACAGAGAGACCTCAGTGGTTTGAAATGGATGGGGTGGGGGGCTCCCAGGGAGAAGGGGGCTCTTTGGTTACCAGGGAAACCAGCCGAAGGCCGCGCCCCTCCCCACCCTTTGACCAGCACAGGCTAGGGCTGGGGGCGCCTCTGCAGGAAGGTCAGCCCTGCGCCAGGGACACAGGTGAAGTAGGCCCTGGTCGGTCAGCAGATGGACAGAGAGCAAGAGGACAGCCATCTTGAGTGGCCTGACCACACGGACAGCTCATCCCAGCCTTTCGGTTTAACTCATGTAACAGCCTGTTTATCTAATCCTTCACACACCGAGATACTAGCTCTTGCCCCTCAGCTCCCTTCCCTGCCGTTACTGTGTGTGGACAATGAGCCGGGGCTCTTATTGGCTGTGCCCCTGGGGCGGAGTGCAGGTGCCTGTCAGGGACCGTCCTTTGGATGCTCACTGACCGGATGCTCCAGAGCTCTTCCCTGCTGAGAGTGCCTACATCTCAGAACACACCTGCCCCAGTCCCGGGCTCTGTGCTCAAGAAGCTGCCGCGCTCTGCTTCTGCTGCCTCTCATTTCCAGTTCTTGCTCTCCGCCACACCTTCCTCTGAGACTGCCTTCCTCTCCTCTGAGCCACTCATTCGTTGAGGGAGCATCGGCTGAGCCCTCTTCAGCGCTGTGTCCTGAGGGTGCAGAGGGAAAGAACACCGGATGAGAGTGTGTGTGTACCCGGGCTCCAGAGGAAACCCGGGGAGTCTTCCTGGAGCAGATGACTCCGCGTGTTACTCGTCCTCGGAGGCTCACCTGTGTGCTCACACGAGTGGACAGAGGGAGCCGACATACAGCGTTTGCCCGCGGTGAGACGTGTTGTACCTAGAGAACAGTGACCTTAACGTTCAGGGGAGGCAGGCGTGCTGCGCGGCGGGAAAGAAAGTTAACCTGGGCCCAAGTTGGCAGGGCTCTGCTGTCGCCCCTGCCAGGGTGTTGACCTCGCCTGGAGGTGCCACGAGCCCGGAAGGGTTTCTGCCGCCGGCCTGTGTGTGTGCCGACCCGGGCCAGGCCAGGTGGGGCCCAGGGGAGCAAGGAGCAGAAGGCAGGCGCTGGTCAGCCTCTGTGGTAACCTGGAGAGGGGGGGAGGACCACACACAGGCGGAGTCCGGAAGAAGAGGGTAAGTTTGTAAACGTTTTGAGGAGTCATCAGGGCTTGGAAAGGGGCCGGAGGAGATGGTCAGAATCGGCCCCCAGCTGCCGGCCTGGAGCTGTGTCACTGGTGAGCCCTGGACTAACGGTGGGGCTGCAGTAGTGGGGGTTAACGGGGAAAGGGTGGATTGCAGTTTGCCGGCTAAAGGTGCCTTTGGAAATTTAGGTGGAGTTGCCCACAAGGCAGTGGGAAGTAGGAGTCCAGGCTCAGAAGTCAAAAGCGGAAGCTATGGCAACGTCAGGATTGAGGTGATGGTTTTGACCTTAGATCACCCCAGGAGAGTATGTGTAAGGAAGAAAGATAAGAAGAATGAAGAAAAGGTACCTGGTGGCACATGAAACAATATGGCCTAAAGGGTGGCCGGGAGTTCACTGGAGCCCTGCCCTGGTGCATGCGTGTGTGCGTGTGAAGCCGCTCCGTCATATCCGACTCTTTGCGGCCCCACGGGCTGTGGCCCGCCAGGCTCGTCTGTCCGTGGGATTCTCCAGGCAAGAGGACAGGAGCGGGTTGCCATGCCCTCCTCCAGGGGCTCTTCCCCACCCAGGGATCGAACCCTTGTCTCTGGCATCTACCTGCATTAGCAGGCAGGTTCCTGACCCCTGGCGCCACCTGGGAAGCACATAAGAAGCAAGAGCACCCAACCAAACCCGCAAGCCCTTCAGGATCAGGTGGAGGAAGACCAGGGAATCTGGTGACGCGACCCTCAGGGCTCGTGACCCCGCTCGCTGGCGTCAGTGCCAGTTTGTGCCAGCGCAGTTTCTTCTGCTTCCTGAATGTCCCGTTGCTTCCCAGCATTCATTCACTTGAAAGAATTGATATTCTTCTGACTCTCTTCTGTCCAGTTGGAAAACCGAACTGCGTTCAAGTCTTAACTGTTTGGTCTTTCTCTTCCGTTTTAGCTGTCCTTGTTTATAGCACAAAACACTCTTTTTTCCTCTCTCCTTCAGGCAGTAGAGCTTGTGCTGGATCTGGCCAGCCACCAACGTGTTAGAAGGTTCCGAGCCAGAGGCTTCACTCTGCACGGATGCGGTTGCCTTGAGGCACGCATGGTGTGGTTCACACCTGTGTCTGTGGCTTCTGCCGTAGTGTCCTGAGAGCGCCACGATCGTGGGCACTGTGCGGTCTGACCTGCCTCTCTGCCCGGCTGCAGTAGGCACAGGTCGGGTTCTCTCTCCACCCCTTTCAGTCTCCAGGTGGCTTTCATGGTACCGCTGACTCTCCAAGTCAATTATGAATCTTGAGTTTAAAGAAATCTGTAATTTGGGGGTGGGTGGGACTCTCACTTCTGCACATAAGCGAGCCGCTTCACCTCATGTTCAAGGAACTTGCTGTCCCAGTGCTGGAGGAAGTCAGCTGTTTTAGGCCCACTGAGAGGTAGTAAGTCCGCTTCTGAGTCTTCCTAGGGCTCTTCCAGAGTGTTTAGGACTGTACGCTCTTCCCCACCCCTGCAGCCTTTAAATCCTGGCGTCACATAAGACGGAACTCCGCAGGTGGACGCTCGTGGGTGAAATTGACCTCCCTGCCTTGTCATCTGTGGGTGGGAACAGCAACGTGGGGTTTGAGGAAGGAGCAAGAGGCCAGCTTGGAGCAGAGAGGACGCTTTGCAGCCCTTGGTGTCCTGAGTCTGGGAAGAGAGGGCGGCCTCCCAGGGAGTGAAGGAGGGAGGGGGCTGAGAGGTCGCCCAGGTGGTGGGCTGCCGGGAAGCATGGCCCACATAGTGGAAACGTTGGGATCAGGTAACAGCCTTACTTGCCATCCCAGGTCTGCCAGATACAGCCCAGTGGAAAGTGTTCAGCCTCCTCCGGCCTTTGTTTCCTCAGCTGAGATGAGAGAATGGAGGGTGAATTTGCATCAGAGGAATGGAAAACAGGGGACAGGTCCACGGGGAGTGCGGTCTTCAGATGGGGTTGAGGTTCTGTTGGGAAGCCTTCACCTGGGGAAATGGTGTTATTTAGACTCTGGCATGCATTGGAGAAGGAAATGGCAACCCACTCCAGTGTTCTTGCCTGGAGAATCCCAGGGACGGGGGAGCCTGGTGGGCTGCCATCTCTGGGGTCACACAGAGTCGGACACGACTGAAGCGACTTAGCAGCATCTCTGAGGCTGAAGAAGAAGGAAGAAATTGTAGCAGTGTCCAGCGTGTTCTTCGGCCCAGCTCACCCTGGACTGGAGCAGTGCCTCTCGGGAGACCCGGCTCGTGTGTGTGTGTCTCCGTTTTGTATCTACTTGGTACCTGCTCTGTGTGGGGGGTGTTTGTGCGTGTGTGTGTGTCTCCATTTTGTGTGCACTTGGTACCCACTCTGTGTGTGTAGGTGTGTATGTGTGTGTGTCCCCTGTTTTGTGTGCACTTGGTACCCACTCTGTGTGTGTGTCTCCATTTTGTGTGTACTTGGTACTCTGTGCATGTAGGAGTGTGTGTGTGTGTGTGTCTCGGTTTTGTATGTACTTGGCTCCTGCTCTGTGTGGGGGGTGTTTGTGCCTGTGTCTGTGTCTTCTGTTTTGTGTGCACTTGGTACCCATTCTGTGTGTATGTGTGCGTGTGTGTGTGTGTATGTCTCCGTTTTGTGTGTACTTGGTACCCACTCTGTGTGTATGTGTGCGTGTGTGTGTGTCTGTGTCTCTGTTTTGTGTGCACTTGGTACCCGCTCTGTGTGGGTAGGTGTGTGTGTGTTTGCGTCTCCATTTTGTGTGCACTTGGTACCCACTCTGTGTGTGTGCGTGTGTGTGTGTCTCCGTTTTGTATGCACTCAGTACCCACTCTGTGTGTGTGTGTGTGTCTCCGTTTTGTGTGTACTTGGTACCCACTCTGTGTGGGTGTGTGTGTGTGTCTCCGTTTTGTATGCACTCAGTACCCACTCTGTGCGTGTGTGTGTGTCTCCGTTTTGTGTGTACTTGGTACCCACTCTGTGTGTGTGTGTCTCCGTTTTGTGTGTACTTGGTACCCACTCTGTGTGTGTGTGTGTGTGTGTCTGTCTCCGTTTTGTATGTACTTGGTACCCACTCTGTGTGTGTGTGTGTCTGTCTCCGTTTTGTGTGTACTTGGTACCCACTCTGTGTTTGTGTGTGTGTGTGTGTCTGTGTCTCCATTTTGTGTGTACTTGGTACCCGCTCTGTGTGGGTGGGTGTGTGTGTTTGCGTCTCCATTTTGTGTGTACTCGGTACCCACTCTGTGTGTGTGTGTGTCTCCATTTTGTGTGTACTTGGTACCTGCTCTGTGTGTGTGTGTGTGTGTGTGTCTCCATTTTGTGTGTACTTGGTGCCTGCTCTGTGTCTGTTTGTGTGTGTGTGTCTCCGTTTTGTGTGCACTCAGTACCCACTCTGTGTGTTTGTGCGTGTATCTCCATGAGTATCTTTTGCCCTGCCTTCTGCTCTGCGTCAGCCCAGGCCCTCTATCACCTAAGACTCCTCACTAGACTCTCACAGAGAACTTCTGACTTATATTCTGGCTTATAGCAATGGCCCCTGGTATATTCCCCTGACATTGGCAGTTTATATCACACAAGAACAGCAGTTTTCTCACTGTCTGCTGATGGCTTATGTGCAGTTCAGCTCTGGGCACCGAAACGGAGATTGCTTTGTTTTACGTATGTGTCACCTGGGGCGCCAGCTAGCCATGGAAGGCGCCTGGTAAACGCTGTTCTTTTTTTCTGTCTTTTTTCCTTGTAGAGCTGTCACTGTTCAGGTTCCTCAGCGCTGAACTAACCAGAGGGTACTTCCTTGAACATAACGAGGCCAAGTATACAGAAAGAAGAGAAAGAGTGTACACGTGCATGCGGATACCAAGGGAACTGGAAAAGGTACTGTCATCTGCGTCTTTTTTAATTGCTTGCCATCATTTTGAAAATTATGTCAGCATGTTAATTCTATTAAGAACAATTTGAACTGCTTGAGTGGAATTTTTAAAATATTGGGAATAATGTGATCATGAATAATTAGGTGGGATAGGAGTTCCCAGATAGGAAGAGTCTTTCACAAGTGCATTTTTCGGTGTCAGATCCAGTGATCTGTAACTTCGCTATTTATTAAACTTGCTGAATCCCATTTGACTCTTCCCTGCTGGCTCAGTGGTAAAGAATCTGCCTCCAATGCAGGAGTCGGGGGTGTGATCCCTGGGTCAGGAAGATCCCCTGGAGGAGGAAATGGGAACGCACCCTGAGTCTTCTTGCCCGGAGAATCCTGCGGAGCGAGGAGCCCTCGCCCACCAGGCTCCCCGTCCATGGGACCACAGACGAGCTGGACGCGCCTGGCGACTAAAGAACACGAACAGCAGTTCCCATTTCTGTCCCATCCAGATAACTTTCTTCAAGGAATTACTGTCCTATTATATCCTTCTAGTTCTCTTCAGTTTGTTTTTCCTAGAAGCAGGTTTTTTTTTTCCCCATTCAGCACGACATAAATTATTTAATTTCACCCTTTGTTAAGGTATCAGTTTCTCAGAAAGCCCTCATTTTTAAAAATGTAAAGGACAGTTTCTTCAAAGAAAATTAGATGGTCTGTTTCACCTTCAACACAGAAAGCATCCCAGTCGGGAATAAACACGTAGCAACAGCACTGATCCTTCCATGTGGTGCTCCCTTGACGTGCCCTAGGCCACCAGGACTGATCAGATGCGAAGCCAAGGCTACCCTTTTCCTCTGCATTCACAGAGTTGATGAGTCTGAACCATCTGGAAATGTCTTATAAGAAGGAAAGAGTTAAGTGATAATTCAGCTTTCAGTTCAGTTCAGTCGCTCAGTCGTGTCTGACTCTTAGCAACCCCAGGGGCTGCAGCACACTAGGCTTCCCTGTCCATCACCAATTCCCAGAGCTTGCTCAAACTCATGTCCATTGAGTCGGTGATGCCATCCAACCATCTCATCCTTTGTCATCCCCTTCTCCTGCCTTCAGTCTTTCCCAGTATCAGGATCTTTTCTAAGGAGTTAGTTCTTCGCATCAGGTGGCCAAAGTATTGGAGCTTCAGCATTAGTCCTTCCAGTGAATATTCAGTGCTGATTTCCTTTAGGATTGCCTGGTTTGATCTCTTTGAAGTCCAAGGGACTCTCAAGCCTTCTCCAACAGTACAGTTCAAAAATACCAATTCTTCAGCGCTCCGCTTTCTTTATGGTCCAGCTCGTACACCCATGGAAGTTTCTTACAAGGAAAGAGTTAAGCAATAATTCAGCTTTAGCTATGCTACAACTTGTCTTCATACATTTTTAGAAACAGAACTTTTGCTGTTTGAGTCATTTCCCTGGAGTCAGTTTCTCTTAGGTTGGCATGGAAGGGTTTAGTTGGTGCGCTTTCTCCGTGGGCTCTGACAACAGGAGGGGCGGTAGACAGCGAGAAGGGAAGGCACAGGCCTTTCTAACCATCCGTCCGTTTGGTAGAAGGAGGAGGGGCACGTGTGAAGGGGCAGCTTGACAGACCTTGTTTCTGTGGGTTTTTGGTGGCGGGTGTCACTCGAGAGCTTTGGGGGGTTCTGTATTGGGGTGAGGGTAGAGAGTGGGGGAGCCAGCAGACGTTTGAGACGATGAAGCAGTTTGGTGCCTTTGGCCAGGATCCTCAAACACGCGTGGCTGTTACCGAGTCACTGCTTTTCTCTGGGGCTCTGTGCCAGAGCCGAGGCCTGGAGGTGAGAGAGGTGTTTGGGGCGGGGGGAGGGGTGCAGCCCTCCTCCCCAGGGCGGCAGCTCCTTTGTTTTGTGTATTAGAGTAGCTTTAAGGTTTTGTCCAGGAGGAACCTGGTGGGTGATGTTTCTTCTGCTTGAAAAAAGAATTTTTTGTTTAAAGTAATTCTTGTGTCTTTCTAAAACACCTTAACCTGCTTTTCAGAGCTCACTTTTTTCTGCCAGTGATCAGCCATGGGCTGGAAGTGGGAGGCTGCTGCAGGAGGCCCTGCCGGGGGTCTGCCTTCCCTCTGCAGCCTGGATGCTCATCCACCTGTCTGTCTGAGCTGCTGGCCTCCCGCTTTGCTCTGGGCAAGCCCAGAGGGTCATGTCCACTGTCCACAGGCAGACTTTATGGACTTCAACTAAGGAGGTGTCCTTCTGACCCCTTGTACCACTCCACCTGTGGTAGAAATAACTCACAGTGACCGCAGCCCCTGTAACCGTCAGCTCATCAGAGCCAGGCTCAGTACACCCATCCCTTCTTTTTCCTCGTCTGTTGTTCAGTCACTAAGTTGTGTCCAACTCTGCGACCCCATGAACTGCAACACGCCAGGCTCCTCTGTCCTCCTCTCTCTCCCGGAGTTTGCTCAGATTTACGTCCATTGTGTCAGTGATGCCATCCAACTATCTCACTTTCTGCCGCCCCCTTTTGCCTCAGTCTTCCCCAGTATCAGGGTCTTTTCCAGTGAGTCGTCTCTTCATATTAGTGGCCAAAGTTTTGGAACTTCAACTTTAGCATCAGTCCTTCCAGTGAATATTCAGAGATAATTTCTGTTAGGATTGACTGGTTTGATCTCCTTGTAGTAGGGGACTCTTGAGAGTCCTCCAGCACCACAGTTCTTTTCCTCATTATCAGCATTGAAATTACAAGCAAGTTTCTGGGTGGATTTCTCACAGAAACTTGTAAGCATTTCATATTTGTCATTGTGAGTATTAAGTTGTCTTCTGGGAAAATCTCTGCAGGTCTTGATGGGGCTTCAGTATAAACCAGTGTTTTTCAACCTGTGGTCTGCTATAGGGCCACTAGTAGGTGGAATAACCCATGCAGTAGGTTGTAATTGCTGAGGATTTATTCTGTTTAATTGAAGAATAGAAAAAGTATCACATTGCATTCGTTGCCTGTACTCAGGGTAAGTGGGTTTTTTTTTTTTTTTTTTTTTTTGAAACTTTGGTTTCACTTGTATGTGTGTGAAACATTATTAACGTGAGAAAAGTTTAGTGGACACCGCTCACACACAGTTGCCATTATGTTCTAATCCTATTGCCCGCGAGAAAGGCTTTTGGTTTTAGGCCTATTTAAGACATGTTGATTTAGTCTCTGAGAACAATACTTCAGGTGTTTTACTGCTTAAAATATACAGAAGAATATCATCTTTTTCAGTTTAGAGAAGTTTCTTCTGTTAGGTTGGTGCAAAAGTAATTGCACGTTGGCCCTTTGATATTGGAGTACATTCTTATATAAATGTAGTTATGTTATACCCCATTTTAAGGCTCATTTCTCACTTTATGTTTTTTTTGCTAGTGACTTGCTACTTGCTGTTTGTTTTACATTTAAGACTATAAAAATGATATTAGACAAAAAGCAAATTTGAGTAATTTTTTAATTCAAATTCAAAGTGGGTCGTAAAGCAGCAGAGACAGTTCACAACATCAGCAATGCATTTGGCCAAGGAACTGCTAATGAACATATAATGCAGTGGTAATTCAAGAAGTTTTAGAAAGGAGGTGAGAGCCTTGAAGATGACGGGCTTAGTGGCTGCCCATTGGAAGTTAGCAACAACCAATTGAGAGCAATTATCAAGGCAGATCTTACAACTACATAAGAAGTTGCCAAAGAACTCATCGTCAGCCATTCTACATTCATTCAGCATTTGAAGCAAATTGGGAAGGTAAAAAAGCTCGATAAGTGACTGCTTCATGAGCTGACTGAAAAATCAAAATAAAATCATTGTTTTGAAGTGTCCTCTCTGATTCTCTTCAACAACAACGAACCATTTCTTGATCGGATTGTGATGTGTGACGAAAAGTGGGTTTTATACAACCAGTGATGACCAGCTCAGTGGCTAGACCAAGAAGAAGCTCCAAAGCACTTCCCCAAACCAAACTTGCACCAAAAAACAAATGACCTTGGACACTAGTGCTCTCCTGCCAGTCTGATCCACTCCAGCTTTCCAAATCATGGCAAAACCACTATATCTGAGAAGTGTGCTCAGCAAATCGATGAGATGCACTGAAAACTGCTACGCCTGCAGTCAGCACTGGTCAACAAAGCAGGCCCAATTCTTCTGCACAACAACACCCAGCCACATATTGCAAAACCAAGGCTTCAAACGTTGAACAAATTGGGCTACAGAGTTCTGCCTCGTTCACCATAGTCACCTGACCTCTTGCCGACCAACTACCACTTCTTCAAGCATTTTGACAGCTTTTTGTAGGGAAAACACTGCCATAACCAGCAGGAGGCAGAAGATGGTTTCCAGGAGTCCACTGAATCCTAAAGCATGGATTTGTATACTACAGGAATAAAAAAACTTATTTCTGTTGGCAAAAATGTGTGGATTGTAATGGTTCCTATTTTGATTAATAAAGATGTGTTTGAGCCTAGTTATAATCTAAAATTCACAGTCCAAAACCACAATTTCTTTTGTATCAACAAAATCACTGTAGGTGGTGATTGCAGCCATGAAATTAAAAGACGCTTACTCCTTGGAAGGAAAGCTATGACCAACCTAGATAGCATATTCAAAAGCAGAGACATTACTTTGCTGACTAACGTCCGTCTAGTCAAGGCTATGGTTTTTCCAGTGGTCATGTATGGATGTGAGAGTTGGACTGTGAAGAAGGCTGAGCGCCAAAGAATTGATGCTTTTGAACTGTGGTGTTGGAGAAGACTCTTGAGAGTCCCTTGAACTGCAAGGAGATCCAACCAGTCCATTCTAAAGGAGATCAGTCCTGGGATTTCTTTGGAAGGAATGATGCTAAAGCTGAAACTGCAGTACTTTGACCACCTCATGTGAAGAGTTGACTCACTGGAAAAGACTCTGATGCTGGGAGGGATTGGGGGCAAGAGGAGAAGGGGACGACAGAGGATGAGATGGCTGGATGGCGTCACCAACTCGATGGAAGTGAGTTTGAGTGAACTCCGGGAGTTGGTGATGGACAGGGAGGTCTGGCGTGCTGCGATTCATGGGGTTGCAAAGAGTCGGACACGACTGAGTGACTGAACTGAACTGAATAAGACTAAGTGGAGCATAGAGGAAAACAGACTTAGATTTCAGTTTAATTCCAGGCTTAAATATCTCATAACAGCATGAATTCACTCTGCTGTCTCTAAGGCCTTTATTAGACGTGGGGAGGGGGTCCCACTTCAGGCGTTTATCGTGAGAGTTGAGAGGCAGTCGAGACATTTGTGGTAATATAACTTAATTTTATTGGTTATCTTTGGGTTTATTTATCCAATATATAATGCCATACTAATCTTCTTTTAAATGTTCTTGTTTTTGAGGGGGATACACGCTACTGTATTTCCACCTAACCTTTGCAAAAAGAGAAACTTGATAATTAAAGAGCACTTTGTGTCTTCAGGAGTTGCAGATACTATAAAGCATGTAATTAATGCTTATTATTTTAAAGTCAAGAGAAAGGTCAACTCAGTATCTCCAACTGAACCTGTTTAGTGATTGTTAAAAAGAAAAAAAAGACAGGTTTTTTGTGTAATATTGTTAGTAGATAAACATGTTATACTTGACATTTAATAAAGATGAATTGCTTATATATTTAAAGTAGTTTTCCTAGTTATTAGCACATTTTTATGCTTGAACTTCTCAATGTGATGTAAGGATATGACATTTTGGAGCATTTGTTGACTTGGGGGCAGCACTTCTTCTTTTCCTCCGCAGTCCTTTCCCCATGCTCCCACCTGCTCCAGGGGTTCTTGTCTAGATCTGCTACTAACTGCTCATATGCTCCACCTTGGGAGCTGTATTTTCTTCTTCCACACAAAGAGGAAGCTAAACTGCAGGATCTCTGCATCCTGAACTGAGAGCCAGGATAGCAAAGTGGTTAAAGGGCATGAACTCGAAGCCCAGCCTGCCTGAATTTGGATCTTGGCTCCACAGTTTATCAAGTGTGAGGCTGTGACCAGTTCACTTCTGTCTCCGTGTGCCTCAGTTTTCTCATCCGAATGCTAACTACGTGGCAGGCCTTCTGTGGGCTTCCTAGATGGCTCAATGGTAAAAATCCAGGTTGGATCCCTGGGCGGGGAAGATCCCCTGGAGAAGGAAATGGCAACCCACCCAGTACTCCTGTTTGGATAATCCCATAGACGGAGGAGCCTGGCAGGCTTCAGTCCATGGGTTCACAGGAGTCGGACATGACTTAGCAACTAAACAGCAAAAGCCTTCTGTAAGTGTTTTAAGATCTTTACAAATCTCACTTCAGTTCACTCGCTCAGAGATAATGCTTGCTCAGTCGTGTCCGACTCTTTGCGACCCCATGAATTGCAGCACGCCAGACCTCCCTGTCCATCACCAACTCCCGGAGTTCACTCAGACTCACGTCCATCGAGTCGGTGATGCCATCCAGCCATCTCATCCTCTGTCGTCCCCTTCTCCTCTTGCCCCCAGTCCCTCCCAGCATCAGAGTCTTTTCCAGTGAGTCAACTCTTTGCATGAGGTGGCCAAAGTACTGGAGTTTCAGCTTTAGCATCATTCCTTCCAAAGAAATCCCAGGACTGATCTCCTTTAGAATGGACTGGTTGGATCTCCTTGCAGTCCAAGGGACTCTCAAGAGTCTTCTCCAACACCACAGTTCAAAAGCATCAATTCTTTGGCGCTCAGCCTTCTTCACAGTCCAACTCTCACATCCATACATGACCACTGGAAAAACCATAGCCTTGACTAGACGGACCTTAGTCGGCAAAGTAATGTCTCTGCTTTTGAATATGCTATCTAGGTTGGTCATAGCTTTCCTTCCAAGGAGTAAGCGTCTTTTAATTTCATGGCTGCAATCACCATCTGCAGTGATTTTGGAGCCCAAAAAATAAAGTCTGACACTGTTTCCACTGTTTCCCCATCTATTTCCCATGAAGTCATGGGACCAGATGTCATGATCTTCGTTTTCTGAATGTTGAGCTTTAAGCCAACTTTTTCACTCTCATCTTTCACTTTCATCAAGAGGCTTTTGAGGTCCTCTTCACTTTCTGCCATAAGGCTGGTGTCATCTGCATATCTGAGGTGATTGATATTTCTCCCGGCCATCTTGATTCCAGCTTGTGTTTCTTCCAGTCCAGCATTTCTCATGATGTACTCTGCACAGAAGTTAAATAAGCGGGGTGACAATATACAGCCTTGATGCACTCCTTTTCCTATTTGGAACCAGTCTGTTGTTCCATGTCCAGTTCGAACTGTTGCTTCCTGACCTGCATACAGATTTCTCAAGAGGCAGGTCAGGTGTTCTTATATTCCATCTCTTTCAGAATTTTCCACAGTTTATTGTGATCCACACAGTCAAAGGCTTTGGCCTAGTCAACAAAGCAGAAATACATGTTTTTCTGGAACTCTCTTGCTTTTTCCATGATCCAGCGGATGTTGGCAATTTGATCTCTGGTTCCTCTGCCTTTTCTAAAACCAGCTTGAACATCAGGAAGTTCACGGTTCACATATTGTTGAAGCCTGGCTTGGAGAATTTTGAGCATTACTTCACCAGCGTGTGAGATGAGTGCAATTGTGCGGTAGTTTGAGCATTCTTTGGCATTGCCTTTCTTTGGAATTGGAATGAAAACTGACCTTTTCCAGTCCTGTGGCCACTGCTGAGTTTTCTAAATTTGCTGGCATATTGAGTGCAGCACTTTCACAGCATCATCTTTCAGGATTTGAAATAGCTCCACTGGAATTCCATCACCTCCACTTAGCAAATTGCAATGCCCTGCCCTGGGAGAACAGGAAGAGGTTTGAAAGGTTTCTTGTCCCCTGGTTGTACTGCAGTGGCCGTTTGATTTGCGGTGGGGATGGCAGTCTCCCTGGGCTGAGTCCAGCAGGGAGTGGTTGGGAGGGGACTGGTTTTCAAGGTTCTCTGTGTCCCTCCTTGATCTCCGGCTCTACTACTCACCATCCTGCTTCACTTGCTAATAAAGGGCTCTTCTAACTCTGGAAGGGTCATGATTTCTGACCCCCAGCCTCTTGGGTTGCTGATCTCAGGCAGAAAGAACCTTTAGGAAAAATATTTTCTTCCCTTTCTCCTTGCAGTCAAGCTATCTGAGAGTGAAGCTTATCTTTCATTGGGGTTTAGCTGATGGCTACAGAGATCATGCTTGCTCTTTGGAAGAAAAGCTATGACAAACCTAAACATTGTTTTAAAAAGCAAAGACATCACTTTGTGGACAAAGGTCCATATAGTCAAAGCTGTGGATTTTCCAGTAGTCATATATGTATGTGAGCACTGAACCATTAAGAAGACTGAATATCGAAGAACTGACACTTTTGAACTGTGGTGTTAGAGAAAACTCTTAAGAGTCCCTTGAACAGCAGGATCAAACCAGTCAATCCTAAAGGAAATCACCCCTTCATTGGAAGGACTGATACTGAAGCTCCAATACTTGGGCCACCTGATTTGAAGAGCTGGCTCATTGGAAAAGACCCTGATGCTGGGAAAGATTGAAGGCAGGAGGAGAAGGGGGCGACAGAGGATGAGATGGTTGGATGGCATCACAGACTCAATGGACATGAGTTTGAGCAAGCTCCGGGTGTTGGTGATGGACAGGGAGGCCTGGCGTGCTGCAGTCCAGAGGGTCAGAAAGAGTCAGACACAACTTAGTGACGGAACAACCACCCACCCACCCTCATGCAGTTACTTATCTTCTCAGTTTTTGATTTGAGTGCTATGTTCCAGGCACTTTTACCGTGGGGAAGTACAGAGATAAACATGGGACCCATGAAGGGAATGGCAAGGTGATGAGGACACAGAGGTCACTTCTGTACAGTTTAGGGCGAACGTGGAGGTGCTGGTTAGTGTTAGTTGCTCCATATTTTCCGACTCTTTGTGACCCCATGGACTGTAGCCCACCAGGCTCCTTTGTCCGTGGGATTCTCCAGGCAAGAATACTGGAGTGAGTTGCCATTCCCTTCTCCAGGGGATCTTCCTGACCCAGGGATTGAACCTGGGTCTCCCATAGTGCAGGCAGATTCTTTACCATCTGAGCCACGGGGAAGTCCATGTAGAGGTGAGGGGGTGAGATATACTAGGGAGACCCAGAGCTGGGAGATTGTCAGGAACAGAAAAGAAAGGACAGGTGCACTGAAAGGACGGGTTGGAACCAGGTGACTCTGAAGGTTAGACTAAGGGGTTTAGGCTGGCATCGGAAGGAAATTAAAACTTTTTCCTCGAGAATACTTTTAGCTGTGTGTATTGTATTACAGAATGGGCTTCCCAGTGGCACAATGGTAAAGAACCCACCTACTGATGCAGGAGACACAGAGAAGAGGCATGGGTTCTATCTCTGGGTCAAGAAGATCCCCTCGAGAAGGAAATGGCAACCCACTCCAGTATGCTTGCCTGGGGAATCCCTGGTGGGCTACAGTCCATTGGGGTTGGAAAGAGTCGGATACGAGTGAGTGACTGAGCATGAATACCTAAAAGTGACTTAAACGAAAAGGTTTTTAAAAACTTTTAACAAGCCTAGAGGAAGGCGATCTGTTTCCAGCTGATTCATGAGGCCAGCATGGACTCAAGTCCTTTTTCTCTTTCTCTTTTACCATCACTGGCAAATCGGCTCTTGGTCCCCTTGCTGCCTTTCACTAGAAAGATGTCAGCTGCACCTCCGACCTTATATCTGCATTACAGTCAGAGACGACGAGATGGACAGCGCCGCCTTCTCCACCGACCCTTTCATAATAAATTAAAAGCTTCCCCAGAGGTGCCCAGTGTGCCTTCTTCCGCCGGTGCCTTGTTGGCCAGACTGAGCTGCACAGCCACCCTGCTGCACGGGGGCTGGGCCAGGGTAGATGAGGCTTTTCCAGCAAAGGGAAAAGGAGATTGAGGGTGGTGAGGGGTCATCTGCCCCCTCCAGAGCTCTGCTTCTGAAGCATAGCGATGTTCAGCGTGGACTGGAAATGAAGGAAACAGAGAGAAGTCAAGACCACTCCAGGTGTGCGCTCTTCAGGTTCAAACCAGTCGATTAATTTAGCTCTTTAAGAAACATATCCCTCAAGTTAAACACATGTCAGATGTAGGGGTGATTATTATGAAGACTTTTATTGAAATTACTTTTCTATGATAGCATACATTTATATAGCTTTGCCTATCCTAAGATGTAGAACTAAGGTGAAATCATAATTTTGACTTTTCTTTGCCTTATAACTGTGCGTTTTGACAGTCTTTTTCATTGTTACCATGCTTTGTACGTTAGTTTTTTATAGAAAATTGAATTCAACTGCTTAGTCTTAAATAGTAACTACATAGGTCACATCAGGTTGAAGAGATAAGTATGACAGTAGGTATAGAACGTTGTGTTTGGGGCATAGACTCTGTTCCTGTTGCAAAGGAGAGGTTAGAGTCGCACAGGGGGTCTTGGGGTGGAGATGAACAACCTCGCCTTCGCATCTCAGGTCCACCGATTAAGTCGTTGCTTTGGCTGTCTTTGTCTGAGATTAGGAGGCTGGACTGGGTCATCTCAGGAGGGCCGGCAGTCCATGACCCTGTGAATGAGTTTGCCGACAAGGAGAGGATGTGGCAGCAAGGGAAAGAGTCACAGAAGGCAGATTTGATCTCTCTAGTGGAGGAACTCAGTTCTGCTCTTTTGACAGTCAGACAGGTGATAAACATTTAGGAAAAATAAATCAAAAACTTCCTTTCAAAATAAGGAACTGAATGAAAATGTCATGTAAAGCCTTTTAGTTGCTTTGTAGTGTGAGGGTATGTTAAGAAGAGGTAGTTGCAGCCGCTGTTTCGCTTTTATGTCAGTGAGCCAGTCCGGAGATGGCATTGTGAAGCTAGCAGAGAGCACTCAGGCGCTCTTGGCAAGGGGCTTCCTCCTTTCTGTGCCTGGCAGCAGCTCGTGCCCATCTTTCTCCTCGTGGGGGAGCTTTGCTGACCGTTCCTGCCTCCCCGGGGTGCCCATTCCCCAGCCCCCGTCCCCACCCCAGCTGGTGCACAGCCCTTAGCTTGTCCCCAGCGCACCCAGAGCACATCCTTCATCCAGCCCTTACCATGCTGTCCTCCTTGCTAACTTTGAATTCCCTAGGGAAGGGGTCCCTCCCCAGTGACCTTGTATCCCATGTATAGGACTGAGCAAGACGCAGGAGTGGACCCAGAGCCTCACACACTGAGAGCCGGGGCGGAAAGAAAGCCCTCCTCCTGCCTAACCCCTGCTTCCCGGCTCCTACCCCATAGCAGCGCCCTCTGCTCCAGGCACTGCTTGGGGCTGTGGGGGAATGGATACAGGATTGCCAGAGGTGGTTTCTGCAGCTCAAAGAGGCATCTTCCAAATCCCTGTGCTGCTTTTAATTGAGCCATAACATTTTATTTATTTTGAAATTCCAGGTGGCATTAAAAGGAAGGCAGGAGGTTTTGGTCAAAAAAGGAAACATTTTTAAAAGGTGAAGAAACCCTGCTCTGCTCTCCATGGAGAGGGGCCGGCATTTTATTTGTTTTTATTTGTTTTGAGGCTAGTATCTTTCAGATGATCAAGAGCAGTAGCAGTAGGTTCAAAATGAGTGTGGTAAGAGCTGGTTGTGGAACTTTTCACTAGCAGGTGATGTTGACCAGTGTTACAGAATCGTTGTGGTTTTCACATTGAGGTTCAGATGTTAAAAACTTAGTGGTAAATGCTTTTTTTTTTTAAACATACAAATCCAGTGGCAAGGTTGAGGCTGAGTGGCAGGTGTCGTTAGTAGAAATAGTGCTTCAGTCTCAAAGCCACGTCTTCTGCAGACCTGTGGGGGGCTGGCCCTGCCTCTGCTGCTCAGGCACCAGGTGAGCCCCCGAACCTCGCTGCAGAGTTGGGGGCATGGTGATGAGGTCCAGGTGGAGATGAGGCTGGATGGAGGCCAGCGCCTGGCCCTATTGCCCAGTACCTGCGAAAGGCTTTGAAACCCTTCCACACAAGATCTCCTGCGAGACAGAAAGGCAATGAATGCTCAGTTAAGAGAGAGAAGGAGGAAGAAATCAAAGCCTAAGTCAGCCCTGGGAAGTTTCCACACAAAACCTCGGGTAGCATTTTGTCATCCAACCCCGGGAAAATCCACCAGCTGGAAAAGAGGTAAAAGCCGGCAACTGCAGTGTAGGATTTCTTCTTGAAGCATGTTCATTATGCTTTGGTATCTTTGCATTTTGTTATATTTCATATAACTGGGCTTCCCTGGTGGCTCAGCTGGTAGAGAATCTGCCTGCAAGGCAGAAGACCTGGGTTCGATCCCTGGGTTGGGAAGATCCCCTGGAGAAGGAAATGGCAACCCACTCCAGTACTCTTGCCTGGAAAATCCCATGGACGGAGGAGCCTGGTAGGCTACAAGTCCATGGGGTCGCAAAGAGTTGGACATGACTGAGTGACTTCACTTTTTTTCTTAAATTCATATAATTGCTGGTTCAGAGAGATGACATGTTTATAAGGCTTCCCCTTCCACCACCCCGTAAAGCTCAGACACAGCTAAGGCAAGAGATAGTTATAACTTAGACATACATAATTTATCACCTTCTACAAGATGGGTAAAGTGGTGCGGGGGTGGGTGCATGGAACTGGAGTAGGAGAGAAATGGGGACGGGGCGAGCTAGAGATGGACCCAGGCGCACGGTGACGTGACTACCATCTGGTTAGACGGGTGTGCACCCACGGTCGAGATGGATTCCAGCAGCATCGTGCTGCTTTGATTTTAGCCACACCACTGTATTCATTTTGACCTTTCCAGTGACATTTAAAGGAGATTTTTGTTTCTCAGAAGGGAGACAGAGGGTGGCATATGACACCAGTCTCTGGTTTGTAGTTAACACCTTGCACATTTTAGGGACAATTTCATCAGCCATTGCTTCAGACTCCGTGACTGCCTTATGGTTATTTGATGCCAGTGAAAAGTAAATCATCATCCTTGTCTGTTTTATCAAGGTGGGCTTCCGTGGTGACTCAAGGGTAAAGAATTCAGATTCAGTCCCTGGGTCGGGGAGATCCGCTGGAGAAGGAAATGGCAATCCACTCCAGTACTGTTGCCTGTGAAATCCCACGGACAGAGGAGCCTGGCAGGCTACCGCCCATAGGGTCGCGAAGAGTCAGATACGACTGAGTGACTAAGCAACCACGACAGTCTACAACGTTTTATCAAAATGCCAAAGCACACTGCCTTCCATACCTAGCAAAAGCTGGGCCTGAGATCTTTCGCTGCGCTCACACGGCTTCAAACCTGCGGGGCTTGAGGGTAGACAGCCGCAGCGTGCAGGCCAGCTCCTGCACTCCAACGTGCAGCCCTAGGCCGGGGTCCAGCCACCAAAACTGTGGCTTCCTGGTGTGCCGAGCAGGGCTGAAACTCAGCAGCTCAGGAGCTGACAGGGATGAAGCAATCCGCACTCAATGCCGCACACCCTGAGGCCCAAGGACACGGGAGTCCCTCTTGGCACAGCCACCCAGACACCTGGGTCACCAGGCAGATTAAACCAGACGCCCTGGAGCGCCCATCAGGGCGCCCAGGGATTCCTCTCCCTCCCTCAAGGGTAACTGTTCTCAGGATTACATCTTGTTTATTGTCTTTTAAGGACATTTTCTCATTATCGTTTGCAAAGGATTTAAAAGAATGTTGTGCTTTGTGAACAAACATAACACCTGAGCAGTAGGTACAGGAATGGAGTCACTTGGTTACATTTCTGAACCCTGAAAGGCATAGCTGGGTGCTTTCCTGGCACCCAGTTGAAGTGTCTTTGATCACAGCTGCTTGCTTCCTTCCATTTTCACATTGTGATCTGTTGTCGCGATAGCTCCGGTGGTCCCTAGATGCTGAGCGTGCAGGGGTGGGGGGATTTTTGCTTCCTGGGCTGATTTAAAATGCGATGGGAAGGCCCTTAGACGTTTGTTACTGTTGCTTGCCATAGATGAGAAGCAATGCTAAAACAAGTTTCTCTAAGCCTAAGAAGGATGACTGTTCTCTGACAGAAAGTCTGATTCTTTAAGAGATGATTTCAGTCTGGTCAGAAGACCCAGGATGGAAGGGTTGTCACGGTTGGTGTCTTCTGAGGCCTCTCCCCTCGCTTGTGTACTCCGTCTGATCCGTGTCGTATCATCTATCTTCCCTGTGTGTGTCTGCCTCCTAACAGCTCCTACAGGGATGCACAGTCATGCTGGATAAGGGCCATCCTCACGACCTCATTTTAACTTGATTCCCTCTTTTAAGAGCCCCCGCTCCAAATACAGTCACATTCTGAGGTGTGGGGAGGGAGGGCTGTGGTCAGGCCCTCAGCATATGAATTGCGGGGAACGCATGCAGTTCTTCCAGTAACAGTGTGCGTGTTAGCTACTTAGTACATTTCTGGAGGTCAGTTTATTGACTAAGAATACATGGAGTGTTGTGTGTGAGGGTGTGTACATCATACCATGTCTGTGTGTCAAATGTACAGAAAGTCACCCCTCTTGAAATAGTACAGGTTAGCAGCCTGGGTGTGGCTATTTGCTAAGGCATCACAAGATTCTACCCTCCATCTGTGAAATATTGTCGTTCAGTTGCTAACTTATGTCCAACTCTTTGCGACCCAGTGGACTGCAACACTCCAGGCTTCTCTGTTCTCTACTGTCTCCCGCAGTTTGCTCAGATTCATGTCCATTGAGTCGGTGATGCTGTCTAAACATCTCATCCTCTGCCACTCCCTTCTCCTTTTGCCTCAGCATCAGGGTCTTTTCTAGTGAGTCCACTTTTCTCATCAGGTGGCCAAAGTATTGGAGCTTCAGCTTCAGTCCTTCTAATGAATATTCAGGGTTGATTTTGTTTAGGTTTGACTGGTTTGGTCTCTTTGCAGGCCAAGGGACTCTCAAGAGTCTTCTCCAGCACCACAATTCGAAAGCATAAGTTCTTTAACAGTCAGGCTTCTTTATGGTCCAACTCTCACATCCATACATAACTACTGGAAAAACCACAGCTTTGACTATATGGACCTTTATCAGCAGAGTCTCTGCTTTTTAATACACTGTCTTAAGTTTGTCATAGTTTTTCTTCCAAGGAGCAAGCGTCTTTTGATTTCATGCCTGTAGTCACAATCTGCAGTGATTTTGCAGCCCAAGAAAATAGAATCTGCCGCTGCTTCCACTTTTTCCCTTCTGTTTGCCATGAAGTGTGGAGAACAAGAAATATAGCCCTAAATGTAACAGATGAAAGTGTACAGTATCACCCGAAACAGGAAGGATGTGACAAGCACACGAGAAAGGAGAAGAGGTGCAGACATTAACAGCTACTCCTCCAGGGAGAAATAATAACTTCTTTGCACAGCAAGTTCAAGTGTACCTAAAATTGTATTAAAATAAGTAATCTCTTTACTTTAAAGTTAGAGTTTAAGTTTCATCTGAAAGGTTTTCTATAACATCTCTGCAGCTTGAGGAAGTACCCAGAGAGCTGCGTCAGATGTCGCATAGTTGTGGTTGAGGGTGACTTGTCTTTTGAACAATTGACTTGTGTAGATGATAAGCCAAAGGCTCCAGAAGAACTACAAGCTTGCATTTTGAAAAGAAATCTTTTATTAGAATATGGCTCATTTTCGACAAGGAGAACTGTTAACTTGTTATTCCCATAGCTAAGTTATGAGAAATGAATTTGCTACCAAGTTTAGAAATTCCTTGACTGTTTGAAATTTTCATCTACAATATTTTAAAGAACAATTTGTTTTGCATTTTGTCTTTTACATTCCTCTCTCCTTTTAAAATCCAGCTCATGGTTTTTGGAATCTTTCTGTGCCTGGACGCGTTTCTCTATGTGTTCACCCTGCTTCCCGTCAGAGTCTTCCTGGCCCTATTCAGGCTCTTCACTCTGCCTTGCTATGGCCTAAGGTAAGTTTAAGATGATGAACTATTGTAAAGGTTTAAATTATTTTTGCCACTTGT
This sequence comes from Budorcas taxicolor, assembly GCF_023091745.1. Taxonomy (NCBI): domain Eukaryota; kingdom Metazoa; phylum Chordata; class Mammalia; order Artiodactyla; family Bovidae; genus Budorcas; species Budorcas taxicolor. Next base: position 111,253,832 of record NC_068915.1, on the reverse strand, counting down.
GCTTAATAATCAACTTGGATAGATTTTTTTAGAATAGGAATAATTCATTAAGTTTCTTTCATACTTTGGCCCTTAACGCATCAACTAATGCTGTTTATCTTTGTAGTGAATATTATATACTATGCTTATATAATATTTCTACTTTTTATTTGTACTTTTTTTTTTTCCCAAATGGTTCTGAACCAGAACTTTGTTTTGGCTAGGCGACAAATGTTAATAATGCAGATTTTGTGTGTGTGTGTGTGTGTGTGTGTGTGTGTCTGTGTGTGTGTCTGTGTGTGTGTGTCTGTGTGTGTGTGTCTGTGTGTGTCTGTGTGTGTGTCTGTGTGTGTGTCTGTGTGTGTGTGTGTCTGTGTGTGTGTCTGTGTCTGTGTGTCTGTGTCTGTGTGTGTGTGTCTGTGTGTCTGTGTCTGTGTGTGTGTGTGTCTGTGTGTGTGTGTGTGTGTCTGTGTGTGTCTGTGTGTGTGTGTGTGTGTCTGTGTGTGTGTGTGTGTCTGTGTTTGTGAGTGTGTGTTTAGTTGCTCGGTCATCTCCAACTCTTGGCAGTCCTATGAACTGCCAGGCTCTTCTGTCCATGGAATTCTCCAGGCCAGAATACTGGAGTGGCTACCCTTTCCCTTCTCCAGGGGATCTCTGACCAGGGGTTGAACCCAGGTCTCCGGCACTGCAGGCAGATTCTTTGCCATCTGAGCCACCGGGGGGTATAGGAAGGGCCCAGCGCTGAGGGCCGGGCCCGGCCAGGCGGCCACTGCTGCTCAGCCTGTGCTTTTATTTTCTTCGCGTCCCTAGCCTCTTGGGCATCGTCTGTATAAAGCGAGGAGCAGGTTCTAGGCTGGGGCCTGGGGGGGCGGGTAGCATCAGTAGCTCCTACGGAACTCCCCCTGCAGGCCCCTCCTCCATCTCATTTGAGAGCCACTGTCTTCGTGGTCTGGCAAGCCTTACCTGCGTACGGGTGAGACACCCTCTGATTTGTGAGAGGGGAAAACCCTGAAGGACATTGTCCTGGTGGGAAGAATCAGACAGCCTGGCCCAGCGTTGAGGAACTGATGACTCAGGAGCCATTACTTGACTTCTCTCAGCCTGTGTCCCCATCCTCAGAAAGGGGATATTTAGTGCCGGCATCTTTTACTGCAAAGATTGAGAGATGTAAAGAGAATACCCAGCGTAGTGACAGGAACAGATACTAGTTTCCTTCCTTCCTTCTCTTCCGAAACTAGGAACAGGAAGATGAAAACGTAAAGCTTACATGAATCTTGATGGTTTATTGGTCTTGAGGTTACAGATTGGATTTTACGGTTTTTTCCTCCGTACTTGTATCTCCATGCCTCTACTCTATGTAGTCCCTCTCTGTAACATTATTACAGTTCTTAGCACAGTTGCCCAAGTTGCATTTCTAACACTGCATCACTTTTTTAAATACATTTCATTCCAAAAAGTTTCAGAATACTGAAGTGGATAATAATATGTGAAACTTAGCTATGAAGTAGGTGACTCTTCCATGGGTATATTAAATGTATAGTTAATAACATTATTATCAATAACCACAGAAACTAAGTTTAATATACAATATATCCAGAATTATATGTTGCTTGCTTTTCAAAGACTAAAGTCCTAGAAGTTTCTCTTTTAGTAAATGAGTGTGTACTTGGTATTTAGTAAGTACCCAATGACATTCAGCCTTTTTCAAAATGAGCCTTAATCAGTTTTCAGTTCAGTTCAGTTCAGTTGCTCAGTTGTGTCTGACTCCTTGCGACCCCATGAATTGCAGCACACCAGGCCTCCCTGTCCATCACCAACTCCCGGAGTTCACTCAGACTCACTTCCATCGAGTTGGTGATGCCATCCAGCCATCTCATCCTGGGTCGTCCCCTTCTCCTCCTGCCCCCAATCCCTCCCAGCATCAGAGTCTTTTCCAGTGAATCAACTCTTCGCATGAGGTGGCCAAAGTACTGGAGTTTCAGCTTTAGCATCATTCCTTCCAAAGAACACCAGGGCTGATCTCCTTTAGAATGGACTGGTTGGATCTCCTTGCAGTCCAAGGGACTCTCAAGAGTCTTCTCCAATACCACAGTTTAAAAGTATCAATTCTTTGGCGCTCAGCTTTCTTCACAGTCCAACTCTCACATCCATACATGACCACTGGGAAAACCATAGCCTTGCCTAGACGGACCTTTGTTGGCAAAGTAATGTCTCTGCTTTTGAATATGCTATCTAGGTTGGTCATGACTTTCCTTCCAAGGAGTAAGCGTCTTTTAATTTCATGGCTGCAGTGATTTTGGAGCCCCCAAAAATAAAGTCTGACACTGTTTCCACTAATCCCTCCAATATAAATTAGAAGAATTTATTTATCATGATATTATGATAAGAGTAAAAACTCCTTTGCAAGATTGCATGGAATAAAACAATTACAAGGGTTAAGATCACATCGTTGTTATATGTAATGCTTTATACTCTTGTCTTCTTACTCTGCTTCGAGAATGAAAGAATTATGTTTTATATTTTATTAAGTACAATTAATCAAATGGGGAAATCTTTTTTAGGAATTTACCATCAACTTTAAGTTATTCAAGTACTTGCTTTATGCCTTTGGAAGAATTTTTAAGAAGGCCTATTCATACCAGGAAACCTTTTTGGAAGATATCTGTAACATTCACAAAGCCTCACCTTCTATACTATCCCTATTTCTTTATCACCTTTGGGAGCTCAATAAAGTCATGGTTATTTCAGTTACCTTTTCAGAACACCAGGAAAAAAAAAATCTGGTAAGACATTACTAAACAGAAGTCTTCATGTGTGATTGCGTAACAAGGATGAACACATGGAAAGTTGGGTAAGGCCAGGTGAGGCTGCCTAACACAGAATAACTCACGCCATATGTAGCTTTGATGGCTGCTCCGTGAGCTGGGTTCCCTCTAAGTTATTCTCGGCTCAGCAGTGTGAGGCAAGTTCCTGCTCTAGCTGTCTTTAAGCGTGTTCTGTGTGGCTGTTGGCATGATGAGGTAAAGGGTCAAAAGGCTGTGTAACCTAAAGACCCCGTCCTTCTGTAGGGGCTCCTGGGGTCTCTCAAGCCCTCAGTGGATGTTCACGGGGTGAGTGACGAAGGGGATTTGCCGTGTTCCCAAGGGCCCCTGTTTCGCGGCTCTTACTTGAAGAGCCGAGTTCTTGCTGTGGCAGAGGCATCTAAACTGTGTCTGTGTCCCCTGGGGGAGCAAGGCACCAAGGTCGCCTAGGGCAGCCCTTTGGTGTTTGTTCTGGAAACCGGGAGAGCTGTTGGAGAGAGCCAGGATGCCTTCAGCCCTCTGCTCCTGGTGGCTTCAGTGGGTCGATGGTCCCTGGAGCCAACCTTTTCTAGACCTTTTCAGATTTTTTTTTAGCCTGTAAAATAAAGATGATAACTTTCATATATTTCTCTAAAATGCTTTTTAATCTAAATTAATCTGAGTGACATTTTAAAGCAGCATTCAAGTCTGTTCTGTTTTCACGCTCTTGCAGCCAGGCCGACACTAGAGGGCAGCCCGTCACCCTGCTGCAAGGCGCCGTTCAGTTTTCCTGGGCAGAGGATTCTTGCTGTTCCTGCAGTTTGGCTCCTCTGAAAAATTACATTTTATGCCGTCAGTTATATATGTGTATATAACGTGAAGCGCAGTTAACATGGTATAACAGAACGTCAGCACTTCTAAGCACTCCGTGAGCATAGGCAGATCATACAGATACGAAGACCCTGCCTCCCTGTCTCAGCGCCTGAAGTGTGCTTTATCAGAATGGAGTACTTTGCTGACGGTAACATGGGCTGCAGTCCTTATTTTCTTTGAGCAATTTAGAAAGCAAAGTCTTCTGAGCATTAGTTTTTTAAAGCACCTAACTTGAAATATTTGAAACTTAAAATATAATGTAAAAAATGGTATTACTAAAACTATTGTTAATACTAAGTCTAAAACCTTTCAGATATTTTAGGAGTATATGAATATGTTTTCTCTTTTACAAAATTATTGATCAGACAAGTTTTGCCTTCTTTTTCTTCGAACATTCTATTCTGTTCAGGATTATTTGACTTTTCTTTCCTGTGGCTGTATCATGTTCCATCTTTTTCAGCAAGCAAAAAGTGCTCTTTTCTTCAGTGTGACTTAATTTTTTCGAAGAGATAAGAAGAAATGAAAAAGATCAGCAAAGAGGTCAATTGTATTTTTTTGTATTTCCTTTTTCTCACACTCCTGTGTTTTAGTTTCCTTTCTGTTAAAAAAACAAGTTAGGGACTTCCTGGTAGTCCAGTGGGTAAGACCCCATGCTTCCAGCACAGGGGCACAGGTTTGGTCCCCGGTCAGGGAACTAAAATTCCACCTGCCTCTAGCTGCAGCCCAAAACAAAGTTATTGTCTTCTTAGTCTCTTGTTCTTAGAAATTATACCCAGAAAGTTGGGGAGCGAGGAGAAAGGATATTTGTCAAAGTGGTTAAGGTGCTGGCATGGACGCAGCAGCAGTTTGCAGGCCCTGGTGCTGTGTTGTTGGCGTCCGACAGTGGCCGAGGGCTGGCACAGCCCTCCTTTCAGAAGTGGGGTCGGCGCTCTCACCTCCTGTACGTTCAGTCACGTCTGGCACGGTGTTTGTGGGGCCTGTGGAAGCTGACAGTCTCCCAGGTTTTCTGCTTTAGAATGGACTCTTTGAACCCACTTGTGAATCTTCCGTAAACTGGCCACAGGATTTGGCTTGGGGGTTTAATCGACCCTGACACAAAGCCGACTCGCTGCTTTTCCTTCAGGCTGAGGCCACTCAGCAGCCCTTAAGGAGGCCGGCCTGTATTGTGGCTGCTCCACTGATGGGCACTTTGCCAGCCTCTGACCCTGTGAAAATATTTTTTTATTTTGAGATGTTGGCAGGGTAATTTTTCTTGACTCTGTAGTTGTATGCATGTTATCTGCAAAGGGTGCACTGCTTCCATAAAACGTTTGCACCCACCCTTAGCAATTTCAGGAATAACTAGGTGAAAATTATTGCTAACGAATTAACAATCTTGAAAAATCTTTGCCCTTACATACTTTGTTGTAGGTTATAATAAACGCATGCAGGTTCTCTAAAAGCCTACTGATTTATGTATTTCTTCCCTCTTTCTCAGATAGGGTAGTATAATTTTGGGAAAACATTTGAGAAAATTCTTGAATTAAGGTAATTCTTTAAATGATGAGATGAAAATGGGAGTTAAGTTTTGGTTTATTATATGAGACATCTTTGTTTCTTGAAAGAATGAAAGCATTTTGTTTTTAGAGAAGTAGACACTGTACAGTAGCTACGTTTGCTAAATGTAGCATAATGCGCTTTATGCTAAAGAGGTGCCCAGTGTTATTTTTCTGAACTTAAAGAATAAATAAATAATAACAGTTGTATGTGTATTTCTAATTTACCTGGCATTTTTATGTATCCTTTTTCCTCCTCCAAGCTGTGACTTCATTTTGTGTTTTAGAATCCTCAGTCTTACTTGAGTTAGAAGGTGAGCGAAGTTGTAGAGAAAAATGATACTATCTGATGCCAAGAACTGATGGTTTTGAAAACTTTGCTGTGATATTTTAGACCGCAATAAGTGTAGGTGAGGTTTAAGTAGTAAATGCTAGAGTATTTTTCTTTTACTATTAGAGCAAATAAAATACATGCAAGTAAATTTTACTGATTTCTCGCCCTGGCTTTAAGCATATCTCTTAGGAAGCTTCAAGTACCTTTCTGTTTTTAAGGCAGTGGTAACTTACCCCATAAAAATCTCCCTCATCTCCTGAAGAATTAAGAATTTCAGATGCTCGAGCGTTTCTTAACCCGTTGGGTTTCCTCCCCCTGCCTTACCTCCTCCAAGGTAGTTCTCCCTGAAATGAACTTCACACACGAACACACACACACATGAGATTTTCCCTCTTTTCAGACATAAGCCTTAATTCCGACCTGAGTGATTTGTGCTGCCCCTGGCATGCTCGCGCCACTTCTCCGGGAGTCACGGCCGGCCGTCATTCCCCTCCCAGGCCGGGCCTCCATGCTCGTTTGTAGAGAGCAGGGTCTCGTTAGAGGGTCTTCCCACCGCAGGTCTCGTCGTCCCCTCCTCCTCCTCACCTTGGCGCTCTCAGTAGCGTAGCGACATTACAACGTTCTCTCTCTCTTTCTCTCTCGTAAATCAGACCGAAGGGAGGAGCACTCTCACTTCCTTTGTAGAGTGGAATGTGGTGTCACAGGGACTCCTCGTGGTGAGTAAACCCTGATTTTTCTTCTATTCTCTTGTCCAAATTGACATCAGTACAAACGAGATATTGATTATAATGGGAAACAGACATGACTGGAGATGGACACTTCAGAAGGAAACAAGCTTCCTTATCCTAACTTGGTGATAGTTTTGTCCACATTTGTGCAGGATTTGAGCAGAATCTCACCTAACCTAGGAAGATCACTTGATAAAATGCATTTCAATTACACATGTTGTCTGGGTTTGACATCAAGTCCTTCACTCCCCACGCCCCATCAGTTCCTTCACGTGAGCTTCAGTTCCTTCGATGTGAGTGGTTTTTATTTTGCATCATCCAAGCACCAAACATAGCTTTATCAAGCCAGTGCTTTTTTCCCTAGTATAGTTCGGAATCATTTTAAAGTCCAAGAAACACTTTAGTCATTCAGTTTAAGCATTTGTGGTTAATTTTTCTACTGTCTGTTGCAAAACCTTAAGGTGCTCAATTTTCAGTCTTCTAAGTAAGGAAAACCTCTTAATCTCAATAGTTAATTGCAGTTTACTTTAAAATTAGAAAATGACTTCTCTTTCAAAAATGGACACCATTTTTTACTTTGCACATTTTTCCAATAGTCCTTTGTATTTCTTCATTCTTTCAGTCATACCATGAGCAGCTAGAAGCGTTAAGAGAGAAAGATAGCTCCAGCCTGTGTGTTTTGTGATGAAGTGCCTCGCACTGGTGCCTTGGCATGTTCGAACAGCGATTTGAACATGAAGTAGGCACGGATTACCACGGTCTCGTGGTCACGGACGCTGCCGCCTCTTCCCTGGTCTTTCTGTTCACTTGTCAGCTCACACTTCATTCTTGGTCAGCTGAGCACTTCCTGCTGCACAGGGTGAGGAAAACCCTGCAACTGACCATCTTTGTCTGCTCCGTCATTCTGTTCCCCAAGATGCTCTTGAAGCAGCGGGGTCCTTTCCCGGGTAAATGTGCAAACCCAGGGAAAGTATTTGAATGACCGAAAGATAAAATTTAGAAATGTAGCAAGTTTAATTTTCGCAAGTGTGGCTTAACCTGAAGTTTTAAATGATTTTAAGTTCTGTTGAATTTCTTGGTTAATAGTACTTGTCTTGTGATAACTGATAGCCAAGCTATAAATTAGATTAGCGGGGTTTTCACTTTGTCCAGCAGCTTCCTCCACTTGTTTATATGTTTGTGTGGGATTTTCAGCATTTGCAAAATGAATTGGGAGTAACTGCTGTTTCATAGGCATTTATAAGGAAGCGCTTCACCCTGAAATCATTACTCAGGAACCAGTTCAAAGCTGATTGGCAGGGCTGGTGGATAAGCTTCCTTTGGAGTTGGAAATGCGTATCACACAGTCATCCACAAGTGTCCTGGCAGAGCAGGAAACAAACATTGGAGCTGGCTTGGGTTGTTTCCACCAGGTAAACTTACTCAGGTTCAGTCTTACTTCAGAGAGGTTGTGATGCCACCTTAGAATTTTTTTTTCTTCAGTTTTTGCAGCTTTCCTTTTTCATTTGCAGGGACATTTATATGATAGCAAGATCCTTTGTTTCTGAACAGTTCTGCTTCTTTTATTTTTTATTTGAATAAATCTCTCTAATTTTTAAAATCAGTCATCTCCATAGCAACCAGTTATGATGTAAGCAGTGGAACATTTCCACCAAAGCAGAGAGTGCACTGAAAGCAGCAGGCCCAGTGGAAACAGCCCTTTTCCCCTCTCTTTCTAGAGACAAAGAGCAAAAATTGTAGCTTTACTTGGTATTTAGCCCAATCATTTTTCCAAATGAGATGACAGTACAGTGATCAATTATACAGTATTAAATTAGGCTGAAAGATCAAACGTGCTGAGTTGCTGATTCCTGTGAGTTTAAAAAGTTCTTTTAAAGAAACGTCTAGAATAGTAGGCGGGAGTGAGAAATTGCCTTCTAGAGCCAGAGGCCAAGAGTCGGATCCTGGCTCCGCCACTTGTTATTTCCGAACTGCAGCTGCAGTCACGTTCCTGATACCCTTTGGGAAATTAGGATGGTGGTGGTCCCTTCCTCATAGGATCTCATAAGGTTACTGTGGAAACTGAACGAGAGAACGTACGAAGTGCCTGGAGAGGGGCCTGCCACACAGGGCCTGGGGATTGTAGCGTGTTTCTACAGTGCTTCTGCATTTTCCCAACCTGGTTTAATCCTAGGCAACATAAAGCTAAGTTAAAGTTATTTATGCGAGATTTTGGACTTAGTATCATCTTTGTTTAAACAGTGTGATATTATGTTATTTGAGATTATAGCTTTTCAATGTTTGGTTCAGTTCAGTCACGTCCAACTCTTTGCAACCCCGTGGACTGTAGCCTGCTAGGCTCCTCCATTCATGGAATTCTCCAGGCAAGAATACTGCAGTGGGTTGCCATGCCCTCCTACAGGGGATCTGCCTGACCCAGGGATCAAACCCAGGTTTCCCATATTGCAGGCAGACTCTTTCCATCTGAGCCACCAGGGAAGCCTGTTCCTTCTTAGAGAATATACTATCTCATTGTTCCATTGTTGTAAATGTTTATAAAGAGACACAATTGAACATATATGTGTTAAAAGTCCCTTCCTCTCTTAAAGAGCTTTGGCTGAGACCAGTTAACTGAGTAGATGCCATTCTAGTCCTAAAAGCTCTACAGATTTCTGCTGTAATTAGTTACCTAAAGCATTTGGGTAATTAATGCAGATTCACTAATGCCATCCTGCATTTCATTCCTGTCCTTTTCTTTCATTCATAAAGCATGGCCTCCAGCGCTTAAACGGAAGGCCGCGGCCGCGGGTGATGTGTGCATTTCAGTGTGTGCCCATCTGTGCCCGCACGTCTGTGGGGACGTGGGCGGGCGCTCGTGGCTGATGCTGCCGTCTGTGCCCCGGCCGTCTCGGGGCTACAGACAGTCCAGGAGCCCAAGAGTGTCCGCACGTCTCCTTTTCTCATTGTTTGCATTAGAAATGTTTACCTCCGGCTCTTGACAAATACTCATCTCGGCGTGGGGGGAGGGGGCAGCGAATTCCCTTGAGAGTTGCACAGCCCTTGGCAGAGTTCTGTACTCTGGGCTCAGTGTCTGAACTAAGACATAACTCACTCCTGATTTCATAGGGAAAAACAGGGCCTTGTCTGTGGGGAGGGAGAAGAGCACTGGAGACAGAAAGGGACAGAGAAGTGATAGTGGAGGTATATCAGCCTTGTCCTGGAGGCAGTTTTCCCCAAGATTTGAACTTTCACTGCTGAGAAGAACTCCCCTCGCTCTCTTGCGCCCGTCTCAAGGCCCAGGGTGTGACCTGGACTGTCCTGACCCGTCTGTGCATCTAAGCTCATTGGTTCAGCCCAGGGTCATCCACTGCCGGCCCTCCCTGGACGCAGTATTCGCAGAGTCTGCCTCTTTTGGGGGCATCTGTCGGGCTCCATGTTCTGTCTGTGATGAGACTGAAAGCCATGCCCAGGACACGTCGCTGAGGTCCTGCATGCCTCACCGTCACCCTTACAGCACTCTGGCAGCGGTTTCCCGTCCTTGCTAAACCCAACAGGGATCTTTGCAAGAAAAGCGACCCTGATCTGAATGTGTCCGAGGGCTCGGCAGGAGCTCAGGAAGTAGGTAGCCAGGGTGCAGCCAGTAAGTGAAAGCTCAGGATGCCGGCAGCCCCTGGAAAGGGAGCTCACCCCTTAGTAGGAGCCGCAGTGCCATCACGGCAGCAAAGTGAAGAGGCTCTGCGTCTCCTGATGCAGGTCTTCAGGCTTTCTGCTGGTCGCACGGTATGAAGAAGCTGCCAAGGCAGGGCCTGCGCGTTTTCCATCTTGAGGAGTCACCTGCAGTGGACTGAGAGAAAACACCTTTCCATCCCAGTCCCAGGCACTTTACGTGTCGTGATAGACATCTTACTTCCTTCTTTTGTAATGTATTTTTTCCCTGTATCTTAGGAATACATTTCCATTCACAATTTAGGTTTAGCTCTTTTGACTCTGTCTGACCTTGGAAGTAAGGAATGATTCTGCTTATATTAATTAGGGGGAAAAACCATCGTCAGCACTTGAGCCCCTGAGGGTTGGGGTACCAGCCCCACGCGCACTGTAGAGCCTGCCATATCCATGGTCCCTCTGTATCCAGGACTCCTCTCTGTCTGTGTTTCCTCATCCATGGACTCAACCAACCGTAGGTCCCGTAGTGCTGAAGTAACGTATTTATTGAAAAAAATCCACGTATAAGTGGACCCGTACAGTTCAAACCCATGTTATTCAAGGGGCAGCTGTATTTCCAACTCATGTTGCAGAGGGCTAATGTTTGTAATATAACAACCATCCTACAAACTAGTAAGAAGAAGATACGAGGAGAGAATTCACAGAAAGTATAGATAAATATATGAAGAATATGTCAGTGTTCTAGTGAGGGGAATCAACAGTGAAACTGCTGAATTGGATTCTCACCAGTGGCATTAGCCAGCATCCCTGCATGGATGCACGTGAGCTTCCAGGCGTCTGGTGCAAGTGTAAATTGGTACAACTCCTGCAGAGGGCAGCACAAGTATTACCAGAAGGACAAGTGAACGTAAAGAACGTGAGATTCCAGTTTTAAGACTTTATCCTATGAATGTGTTTTCACTTACGAGGTATGACATGTACCTTACTTACATCATGGTTTATAGTTGCAAAAGGCTGGAAATCTGTCGGTGTTGTTAAATTATGATGCATCCACACAGTGGAACACCGTGCTGTCTGTAAGAACTGATAATGGAAAGTAGCATAGAACGCTATCCCTGTGTCAGAAGCGCCGCGCCCGTGGGTCCCGGGATCCTGATGAGCTGGGAGGCCTGTGTCCTCATTGTGGAAACTCCTTGCTTCCAGGTGCTCGGCCAGCAGCCACCTGCCCTCTGCGGTCACTCGCTGAGGTTCCCACTTCCTCTCATTGCAGTTCTGGTCTAGTATCTTCATATTCTCGGCCTGGGCAGGAAATGTGCTACTGTTGAGCAGTCAGCATAGCTTTCCTCGTTAACGTGAAGTTTCTGTTGGCTGTTCCCTTTGTTTGCCGCTGCCTCTCCCGTAAAGATGATTTATTCAAGAGCACAGAAGGTGAAACTCACCGTCTGTTACTTCTCATCTGTTTCAGGGACAGACGTGTGCTTCAGCCCGCCCAAGTGTGTGACATCCTGAAGGGGGTCATCTTGGTCATCTGCTATTTCATGATGCACTACGTGGACTATTCCATGATGTATCACCTGATCCGGGGGCAGTCGGTCATCAAGCTGTACATCATCTACAACATGCTCGAGGTGAGCCCGGCAGGCCCGGCCCACGGCGCCCGGCTGCCTGCACGGGACAGCTTCCCGCCGGCTCTGCCAGCCGCGCCTCCAGCCTCGGCTTCGTACCATCACGGGTGGCCTTGTGAGAACGCACGTTCTGATTTAGAATGCCTCTAACAAGATGGTGCCTGTGCGTCCCAGGACACACTGGGGGCAGCCGGTCCGCAGGGCATTATGTGTCCTCCGGTGGGGAGGAGGGCGACCGGCTGTCTAGACCTTTTGGAGTCAGTGCCCCCTTGAGAGTGTAAACTGTCAGATGACAGGGGAGTATTTTCTCGATTCATTGGAAACCTGTGTGTGCTTTCTGTTAGAACTTTAAATCTTATGAAGAGATTTTTAGGATTATGTGTTTATTGGCTATAGTAGATTTATATTTTAAATTGCTTTTAAATTTTCACACAGAACAAGTAAACGATTTCCCAGTTTCTCTAAGTATTTAGCACTTTTAATACAATATGTCTTCAAAGTGAACTACACTTTAAAGTAGTCGTCCTGTGAAAATCGGCATTTATGTAAGAAATAAACAGTTACACAAAGTGCACAATAGAAAACCACTTTCCTTTTAGGCAGAATCTTAAGTTTTTTTTAAATAGTAAACTAACCTGGGTTATGTCATTAACCTTTAAGATTCAGTTTGTACTTTTCTGTACTGCTTTTCGGGGATACCAGTAAGTCTCCCTGTCTCTTAGACTCAGTTCAGTTCAGTCGCTCAGTCGCGTCCGACTCTTTGCGACCCCATGGACTGCAGCATGTCAGGCTTCCCTGTCCATCACCAACTCCAGCACCTACTCAAACTCAAGTCCATCAAGTTGGTGATGCCATCCAACCATCTCATCCTCTGTCGTCCCCTTCTCCTGCTTTCAATCTTTCCCAGCATCAGGGTCTTTTCCAATGAGTCAGTTCTTCACATCAGGTGGCCAGAGTATTGGAGTTTCGGCTTTAGCATCAGTCCTTCCAATGAACACCTAGGACTGATCTCCTTTAGAAGGGGCTGGTTGGATCTCCTTGCAGTCCAAGGGGCTCTCAGGAGTCTTCTCCAACACCACAGCTCAGAAGCATCAATTCTTTGGCATCCAGCTTTCCTAGTAGTCCGACTCTCACATCTGTATGTGACTACTGGAAAAACCATAGCCTTGACTAAATGGACCTTTGTGGGTGAAGTCATGTCTGCAGTGGGTTTTCCTGACGTGTGGTGGACACGTGGGGTGATGTGGGACTGCTGGCCCCTCTGCTATGCCACTGCCTGGGTGTGATAGGTGGGGACTTCCTGTCTCTTCACAAAACCACACACTCTAGCCATCCAGGTTGCTCCTAAATTCAACGACTGAGATGTGTTGGAACCACACCCCAGCTTCCGGGTACAGGCTTGTTGCCGCACGCCTGCTTTGCCAGGTCAGGTGAGATGTGACAGTGGGTTTGGCTGGGTTTGTGAAGCAGAGTAGCTGTCCGTGCGCTCCCCTCCCTCCCATCAAAGAAAAGCCCAGGCCTCCTGTCCCCTCTGGCCATGTGGGTAGCTCTCCTTATCAAGTCCCACTGCCTCCTCCCTGGGGGGATTGCAGCTGACCAGGCTTCTCCCTCCCCCCAGAACTTAAGATAGGCGCCTCCTGTTGTACAGCGCTGCCCACAAGGTGCTGCTGTTGCTGTTATCAGGAAGTAGGCCAAGCAGGAGGATCCATGAATTGCTGATCCCGGTGGTTTAAATACTCACTCTGTAGACTACAGTTGATGGTGTAGTTTAAGCGCAGTGGAGCAGAGTCCAAGCTCTAGTCTAGAGATAACTCCCTCCAATCCTGGTTATCCTGCACATGCGTCCAGCTGCTGAGTGACTCTGCTCTTCAGCTTGTCGTCTGTGAGATGGAGATATTAGGAGAATTGCAAGGTTTCCATGAGACAGCAAATAGAAGGAGCTTAGCACAGGCCAGGCGTGTGGTGGGAGCGCCCTCAATGGTAGCTATCATTTCTTCATTTGGCAAATGTTTAATCAACACTTCCTGGATGCTGAGATCCCGAAGAGCCTGAGGTGGACAAGCCTAGTCCCCTGGCTAATATTCCACAGGTGGGAGAGAGGCAGTGATAAATACCATGATGAAGAGGAACAGGGTGATGCTTTGGAGACCACAGGAGCCACCAAAGGTTGGATAGGCCAGGAACGTCCTGTCTCAGAATGTGACATTCCAACTGAATCCTGAATGATAGCCCTCCTTTTTTTCTTTTTTATGTGCTTCTCTTTATCTGTTGGACTACATTCATGGAGATGAGTACTTGAAAATGTCTTCCAGGAATAAATTTGCTTATTATATTCTTATACGGTAAACTTCAAACAAATCACAGCTATTCTTACTTACCAATATTAGGTATGAGGAGAATGGGTCAAGTGATATATTTGTCCTTAAAAGTTTGAGTCCTGAATTTAAATTCAAAGAGTTAAAGCCAGAAGAACTATGATTTTGATGTGTCGTTTGCCTTTTATTTTTATGACTAAGATTTTCCTTGTTACAAACATGGCTAGTTAGACAAATTCTAATTCAGTTAGTACAACACTTGGGCGCTCCGCGTGTGTCAGAGAATAAGAAAATGTGAAGGATTAAGTAAACAAAGATCCTGTCTCTTCTGGAGCTTATCTCCTCTGGTGTCTGCGTTACCTCTGAAGTTTAATAAGATGTACCGATGGCAGAGTAAGAAACGCGCTTCCTTAATTTTTCTCTTTAGGTAGCAGACCGCCTGTTTTCCTCCTTTGGGCAGGATATATTAGATGCTCTGTACTGGACAGCCACAGAGCCCAAGGAGCGGAGGAGGGCCCACATCGGGGTGGCCCCCCACTTCTTCATGGCAGTCCTCTATGTCTGTATCCTTTCAGGCTGCTCGGGGATGCGCATTTTACATTATCCTGTTCGCTTAGCTGTTTCTCAGACTTAGAGAGGGGTGCGGGGGTGTGTGTGTGTGTATCCTAAAGATTAATGTGAAATGTCTACTTTCTTTTGAGAGATTGGTTATAACAATCTACTTAGTCCTTGAACACAGGGACTAATCCAAGTATGGGGCTTCATCTGGTTGCTCAATGGTAAAGAATCCACCCACCAGAAGACAAAGAAGATGCAGGTCTGATCCATGAGTCAGGAAGATCCCCTGGAGAAGGAAATGGCACCCCACTCCAGTACTGCTACCTGGGAAATCCCATGGACAGTGGAGCCTGGTGGGCTACAGTCCATAGGGTTGCAAAGAGTCAGACACAACTTAGCAGCTAAATAGCAGCAGCAGCAATCCGGGTATCAGTTATAACCAGTCTCTGTATCCGAGGGTTCAGCCAATAACAGCCCGTTTAATACTGTAGTATTTTACTATTGAAAATTACATGTGTGTAAGTGGACCCATGCAGTTCAAACCCATGTTGCTCAGGGGTCAGCTCTAACTGTAAATTAAAGAGTCATGTATGCATGCCCCTTTAAACTGCTAGAAACTGGTTCTAAGGAAGGATTTTAGAATAAAGGGGTAGTTATATTTATACATACTTCAGATTTATATAGATCTATATAGCTTTTTCATACTTAAGTTAGAATTTTATAAAGTTTCCCTTAAACCTATGAATTCTTTGTTATAACCTTCAGCTGAGAATGTATGCAGTTCTTCAATAAAAAAATAAATGAAAAATAACATGTATACAGTTCATCTAGAAGTAAAATTTGAAATTAGCTGGGAAGGAATTCTAGAGGTTTTCTTTCCCCCTCCCTCACCTCCATCTAAAAGCTTTTCTTTTGGAGAATAAATGTTTTACTATGTAACACAGTGTGCACACGTGTGTATACTGTGCATGCCTGTGTGTTTACATACATGCGCGTACTCACACTCGCTTCCTATGGGAGCAGGGCGGGTTCACAGGAATGTGTCGTGGGGTTTTGTTTTGTCCTGTCTTTGAAAGAACAGTGCTTAAAAGAATTGGGTTAACATCTGGGAATTTAAGGGACTATTTGGGGAAAATGTCTGTGGCGAGTAAAAGATTGTTTCAGACACAGTGGAGTAAAAACGGTTCTAATTTAAGCTCTTCCATGGAATTTAAGCTCTTCCACAGGCGATATGATTCTGCAGCTCATGAATGTCTTCAGAACTGGCATCTGAAGAGGAACCCTAATTACCAGACATTTCTGACTCCTGCGTTCCCCATCCCCCGATGAAAACCAGAGAGGAAAATCAGTTCCAGACTGACTCTCACTTTATGTTCTTTTCTGTTTTAGGATGTAAATTATCTGAATTCACAATGTATATATCTAAGTCTCTTCTTTCAGGATTTACCATAATGTATTCCATTATTTAATAAACTTTTCTGAGATCCCGTTTCCCAAGCATCGTGCCCAATGCCAAAGCTCCAGAAAGAACAAGACGGCTGTCCTCCAGAACTCATCGTCTAAGCGGTTGGATCATTTCTGCTTTTGTTTGTTCCGTAGTTTGTTTCATAGGTTTCTTATCCCATCAAATGTGTATCAACTATAGCTAACAGGGAAATTACAAAGATAATAAAGTACTTAGGTAAGGCATGATCTAGAAAGCATAGTCATATTTTTCCCATTTGAAACTTCTGAGATTTTAATAACATATCTGTTAATATAAACTGGAACCAGAATTCAGTTTTTCCCTTGACGTCACTTAACTGCTAGTTTTGCACGCCATCCTTATAATGGTTCAAGCAACAACTCTCAACGTGGCTTTTAACTCACACAACAAGTCCCTGCTTACTATCATGATGTCTAATAATGTAAGTATGAGATTTTATTTTACATTTTTGAGGTTGTATGGGTACATTAACAGCAGTATTCTAGATGGGAGAAAATTGTTTTTTTTTTCTTAATTGTTATTTATTCTCTGGGAAGTTTAATATATAGCACGTCACTTTTTTAAACTGTGGTAATAATAAAGATGACTTTTGTGTTTTCTCTTTCAGTTTGTCGAAATTAAAGGAAGTGTTTTCAAGAAGTTCGAAAAGAACAATCTTTTTCAAATGTCAAATAGCGGTAGGTGCAATCAGATTCTACTTGAAGCTTTATGCAGTTACTGTGTAATTCATTCTGAAACTCTTAATGTCACATTTCCAACAGACTTAAAGCTGTGTTTTCTCTTAACTCTCTCAACATCTTTACCATGTTTTTTGTATTTTGGTTATTGTGATCTTGAGGATGTTTAATATAATAAATAATTACAGGCATTTGTATAGTACTTTACCATACTTTCATACAATGGTATAGTATGGTGCTACACTTTACCATACTATAGCACAAAGTGCTATACAAATGCCCATAATTATTTATTATCTTATCTTTCTAACTCATAAATTTCTTGGAAGCTGCTGATATGACTCCATTTTACAGATGTGTAAACTGAAATACAGAGAAAATGATCTGACTCGCTCAAGGTCACCCACTTAGCTGCTGAGAGCAGAATCGTAGTGACACACCTCAGATAGGTCTCAGCTTTCTCAGTTATGACTTACTGCCTCCTTCCTGATTCTATAGAGTGTGAGGGCACAAAATTTATCCCAGAAACATTATCTTAACATAGTTGTCATAATCAGAACAGCAGTGTCTTGGTTCTCAAGGTGTGGCCCACAGATCCCTGGACAAGATTCTGTGAAGTCAAGACTGTTCTTGTGAAGATGTTATTTCTCTCATTCACCATGTTGCTGTCTGCACCATGGTGGCAAATCGGGGTGAGAAAGCCAAGGAGAGACCACCAGGCGCCCACCGGAATGTCCGGTCCAGTGGCTGCCGGCGCGCGTCAGTGACGCTGAGGCGCGCCCGGCACCGAGGGCCAGTGTGTGAGGCTGCAGCTGCTCCAGGAACCCTTAGGGGCTTCCTCCAGCCTTAGACGGTCACCTGCCCTGTTGCCCAGCAGCAGGAACATGGTTTCACAAGAGGACTTGTACGAGAATGGTTATGGCAGCCTTAAACACAGCCCCAAATTAGAAACAACCCAGACCCTCCTGTTCAGAGGAAAGCAGATATATAAATGCCAGTATACCTACACTGCGAACACTGCTCAGCCGTTAGAACCACTGTATTTTCGACTGTATGGAGGAATCTCGAAAGCTCTATGCTGAGTGAGAAGAGGCCAGACATAAATAAGTACATGCTGTGTGATTTCATATTTATGAGGTTTGTGATCAGACAAAATTAATTTATGATAATGGAAATCAAACTGATTGCTTATGGGGGTGGGGATTGGCTAGGAGGGTGTGAGGAAACTTACTGCAGTGATGGAACTCTTCATGTTTTAGCTGCGGGAGTGGTGGCAGAGCTTATGGGGTCATCAGAACTCATCAAATTCTACATTTAAAACTTCCACATGTGTAAATTTTGCCTCTGTGTTAGGCAAGGAAAGTAATGGCATGTGAATATATTGAAGCAGAGGAACGTTTGGAATTACAGGAGATTTGATAACTAGGCAGCGAACAAAAAGAACTCATGAGAAACGTTAGGCCGTTCTGTGGAGCAGTGATAAAACCTTGGACCTCAGAGCTGTGAGAGGCAGTATGCGCTTGTGTCTTTCTGTGCAGTGATGCTCTTTCGAATGTGTGCTGCCAGTCTGTGAATTTGAAATGGGAGAGGAAGGGGAGAGACAGGAGGGAAGCTGAGATAGGATTTCTTCTATGGAGGCAACTATGAGACTTTCACTTGTAGCAGAAATCATGCTCTTTTTACTTAAGAGCCTGATTTCAGTAGGCGCTCTTCATAGAGCTGTAAACTAGGCATGCAGGTCTTTTTAAAGTTTTAACAGTTTTTAATCTTTATTGTGTGGAGGAGACTGTGAACCATTTTCAACCTTATCACCAATATGTTGAGATAACTCATGTCCCCTTTCCTTTCTTTTAGAAACAAGTCCCCAGAATTATAACCTCTTAGCTTAGAAAAATTAGGAATTTAGTATTTCCGTTTTAAGAAAGCTCTGAAAATAATGGCATATTGATCAAGCAATGCATGTGAGTTTACAAGAAATTCAAGAGTATATTATGGCTTAAAATGGTTAGTAATCAACGTGAAAAGTCTTGCTTTTTGTTTGAGATAGAATAGCTTATGTTACAGTGCAGTGTGGTCTGCCTCGTACCGCCTTCTATCTCCCTTCAAGTTTTACAAGAAATTAATTTTACCTTCTGCTAAGTCACTTCAGTCATGTCTGACTCTGTGCGACCCCATAGACAGCAGCCCACCAGGCTCCTCCGTCCATGGGATTTTCCAGGCAAGAGAACTGGAGTGGGGTACCATTGCCTTCTCCGAATTTTACCTAAAGTAGCCTTAAAACCCATTCCCACATAAGAAAAAGAAAAATCTCTCCTAGAGAGAGATGCCATGTAGGTGGCATCAAATTCAGTACGTTGTGCAAGTTTAATGTTGAAAACCTGATTTGGAAACTTTAGAGCAACTTTATCCCTTTCATTTTATTGCCTGACTGTATTTTTCTTTTGGGGAATTGTCCGAGGACACATGAAATAGAGTTTAGTTAATAAAACACAACTTTTTAACTTTTGGTCCTTTCTTGCACTTCATGTCAGTGTAAGCCCAAGCCTAGGCCTCTCTGACTTGGGTTCTTAAAATGAAGAGTTTTACATAGTTTGTAACCCACTGACACTATGAACTATACATTCAGAAAGATCCTGCAGGCGTTACATTGGTGTGAAGTAAGGTTCCAGCTCAGGGTAATTCTGTTTAAGTCTCTTAACATAAGCCTGAAAACTTGCATTCATTTGAATAACTGTTGGAAACAAAATAGTCACTTCACATTTAAAATGTGATTGTAAATATGTTAAAGTATATCCCTGTTAGTGGTAACTTAGAAAAAGGAGATTAATAATTTGAATATCAAAAATACTTTTAAAGTATTTATCACCAGTGTTTTTAAGAGTTGACTCATTGGAAAAGACTGATGCTGGGAGGGATTGGGGGCAGGAGGAGAAGGGGACGACAGAGGATGAGATGGCTCGATGGCATCACTGACTCGATGGATGTGAGTCTGAGTGAACTCCGGGAGTTGGTGATGGACAGGGAGGCCTGGCGTGCTGCAATTCATGGAGTCGAAAAGAGTCGGACACAACTGAGCGAGTGAACTGAACTGAACTGAATAACGATTAAGAGAAAACATTCCCATTTTGGTAGAAGTTTCACCTTTTAACTAACGTAAGAGTTCACCCCAAGTCAGACAGAAATTTATTTCATTCCATTTCCTGATTACATAGTATCTTAGATGCTGATAAGAAGATAACAGCTTAAAAAGTGAAATGTATTAACTAGCCCTTAGCAGGAATTTAGTTCTTTGCTTTTATTAAATTCATTCAGACTAAGCTCAGAATACTTAGTAATTAAGGTGAATATCATCATGAAACCTAATTTTTGGCTTATCTTATTCCCCTAAGTTCCCTTAGTAATGCTGTTGGCTTTGTTAGCTAGCTAAAGGAGTCATCCGGTTGGTTCTTGTATTCCAGACCTGAAATACTTACCAGATCAGAAGCAGTCTGGGAAGCAGGGGTTTTATGTTACCCAAAGTCTTGTATTTTACTCTCTGCTTCTAATTTTTTCTTCTTTTGTAAAATAAAAACAGTTTCCTTATGTCCCCAAAGACCGTTGGAGGAATTTGACTGAGTCTGACCAGACTGATGCTTTGACCATTTTTTGAGGTTTGTAGAGAACTGGCATTTCTGTACTAGGATTATGTTGGTGAAAGAAGTAAATGGCTTGCCAGTGTAGCACCACCCTATAAATAAAATATTTATCTCACAGACATTTACACTGTAATATAATTTCATCATACTCTGACTTAAAAGAAAATTATTTTGGATACATACTATAGTATTATTATTTTATTTATATACACTCTACTATTTTTTTATGTTAAACTTTTTTTCAGATATTAAGGAACGATTCACAAATTATGTGCTTTTGCTAATAGTATGTCTGAGAAACATGGAGCAGTTTTCTTGGAATCCAGGTAAGGAAGTCTTAACAATTATGGTGCCTTTCAATTTTACTCTTGAGCGAAAAATCATTCTCTTCCATGGGATAAAATGAGTACACAGAAAAGTGCAGAAAACTCCAGAAGCCTTTAGCTGGTCCACTCTTCACATGGAGGATGGGTTGCCTCTGCTCGCTATGGGGTGGTGGGAGCTAGACCCCCCGCCGTAGTCTTTGGCCCAGCATGGCGCCAGTGGTAAAGAACCTGCCTGCCAATTCAGGAGACGCAGGTTCGATTCCTGTTGGGGGGAAGATCCCCTGGAGTAGGAAATGGCAGCCCACTCCAGTGTTCTTGCCTGGAGAATCCCATGGACAGAGGAGCCTGGCGGGCCACAGTCCGTGGGGTCGCAAAGTTGGACACGGCTGAGTGCGCACACACGGTTCCCACGGGCCACGCAGCGTCGCTGGAGCCGCACACCCAGTGGCCCTGCTGAGCATTGCAGCGTAGACATTTTTCTCTCTCGCAGAGGAGGAAACTGGAACTTATTAACAGACCATTTCCAGCGTCAGGTAGCCAGTCAGTGGCGGAGCTAAGTGTTGAAAGAGGTCAAGGTGCCCTGGCTAAAGCTGAGCACCATGTGAGACCCGCCAAGACCTCCTTCCTGGTCAGCAGGCAGAGCCCCAGCCCTGTGCCCTCCACCTGCCCCGCCAGCTGCCTCAGGGTGGGATTGCCCCAGGTCCCTGCCAGCATTTCTGATCTTCTTCCTGTTCTGTCCCCCTCGTATATCCTCCTTCAGGGCCTAAGCAGGTTATCCTGTTGTTTGCATTTGTTAATCAGGCACTTGGTACTGAGTTGATGTTTTAATAAATATGGTAAAGGTGAGCAAATTTGGCAGGTTACCTCTGTATGATGGTGAAATAAAGGATGGCTCAGTATCGTTGAACCTTAGTGATCAAAGAGAAAAAAACGGTCCAGTTGACTTTAGCACCGTGTCCTCCTGGTTACCCACTGTCACACCAAGGCAGCCCCAGAGACTTAGACGGAGCCTCCTCACTCACCATCCCACAGCGTCCTGTGCCTTTCCCCAGGGAGAAGCCGGGCTCCGCTGACCCCGGCGCCCCTCAAGGCTTCCTCTGTACCAAGCTCGGAGTAAGCACTTGTTGAATGACGTAGCCTTTATCCTGATAAGATATGACTCTTCCTGAGAATTAATTCTATGCCGGTTCTCTCTCCATGATCGCTTGTTGGAAATGTTCTAGCTTTGCCCTGTGGAGACTGTACATTTCTCTGGTAGCCTGTGATGGGGTGTTATGGATTCTGCTCATATTACGAGATGTAATTGTCTCTCTTCTCCCCTACTTTATAGATCATCTCTGGGTGTTATTTCCAGATGTCTGTATGGTGGTCGCATCAGAAATTGCTGTGGATATTGTAAAACATGCTTTTATCACAAAGTTCAATGACATCACGGCAGATGTATGTATTTTAATAGGCAATTGAATGTTTGGTGTTGACTTCTGATTAAGTATCATAAGGTTGTAGGATAGCAAGTTAAATTTACTGAATTTATGAATAGGATAGAAAACAACTACATTTTTAAAGTTAGAATTATAATTTTAAATTTCTAAAAATGATTTTGCTGCCAAAAGTACATTATTTCAGTATTAAACAGTTCTGCTTCTGTACATTTGTGTAGAGGTATAGACTGAAATGGCAACCCACTCCAATATTCTTGCCTGGGGAATCCCATGGGCGGAGGAGCCTGGTGGGCTACAGTCCACGGGGTCGCAGAGAGTCGGACACGACTGAGCGACTTCACTCACCCACTCATAGACTGATCAGTAGTTGAGATCAGGGTGTCACTAAAACCATTATAAACTGTTAATACCATCATAACCTGTCTTGTTAAACTTTTAAAAGTCACATTGTTCCTATTTAAAATATTAGACCCCAAACTTCTCTCTGGCTAGATTGTTTAGTATTTTATATTTTAAAGTTGATTTTCCTTTCTCCTGTGATTATTAATAGGTTTTTGGTAAGTCCTAGAAGACAAACACCTTATATTTTTCTACTGAAAACATTTGTTGGAACTTTGAGCGATGTTACAACAGGTATTTTGTAGCATTTCCAAAAATAGAAATGTGGCTGTAGGCTTGATATAAACAAAATGAAGCCTACTCACTGAACCGTTCCACCAGTCGAGTTTTCAAGAGCAACGCTCATCCCTCCCCCAGGCCCCAAATGAACGGTAATTTAGCAGCATCTCAATCTGGTTTGGGTTGTGCATGCTTATTGTCATATTTTAAAAGGCAAGGACTTAAAATGCAGTGCAGTTGCAGCTGCTACAGTCGATGGTGGGACTATGGCATTTCTGAGTGTATTAATGTCCTTGAATAACAGCTGATCGTGCAGTTTCTGGCAAAGGCCGGATACAACAGTTTCACCCTTTACTCTCTCGGCTTCCTCAAAACAGGAATCCCTTTTCATGGGACATTTTCTCAGCAACCCAAGTCAAAACTAATAGCCTTGACTCAGATATTTAGTGTGTTTTGCAGTGGAAATGACGGTTTGCAAGTGCCTTCAGGACAACTGTATTCTCCAACTCAGCTTAATATCAGACTCAGCATTCGCTCTTCTGAGAAGACGTCATTATCATTAGATGTACAGTAGTAATTTTTAAAACTGTTCATTTAAATTTTCAGAATTATTTTCCGTGCTTTGCACTACTTAAAATAGCCACTCTTCCTAAAAGTCTAAACTCTCAACGACCATAATCATTGAATATTTATCCCTCTTTAAAGGAAACCTTTAAAAGGCCTTGAACCTATCAAGGGGAATCGAGGCTCTTTTTCACTCTTATTGTAGGTGAACAAATAGGGAAAAACTACCCAGAGGTCACTTGGTTATTAGCACCTCCTTCCTGGCTAGATATTGAACATTTTATCTACAAAGTAAATCTTTCCATGTTCTGTATTTGCACTGTATTACTTAATACCTCATTATTTGTCTTTAGGTCTACAGTGAATATAGAGCCAGCCTTGCTTTTGACCTTGTTAGCAGTCGACAGAAAAATGTAAGCATTATATATATATAAAAGGCATAATCTGAAGTTAACTGAACAATGGTTTAATTAATTAATAATTAATTTTTGAATAATAGTTTAATGTAGCATGGGATATTAATTACGGGGAAGCTAGATAAACTGCCTTATTTCTGTTCTTGACACTAAATGTTTACAAAATAATAAAAATAATGCTAATACTTATTACATAGTGTATGATTTCTACAGCATTGTAACAGTTATACAACTTTGTATTTTAAACTTCTTATGAACATTTAGATCACTCCATTGTTTTACTAAATTTCAATATAGGTACTAGGGTCTCTTCTTACTCACAGTCTCACCTGTTCAGAATATTTGCTGGTGATGAGTGAATTGTACATTTTTTTTTTAAGTTTGAAACATTTCTTATTTTAATTAAGATAACAATAAGAAACATTACATGTGAGCACAGACAACATTCCTGTACCTGACTTTTCTGATGAATTCTGCTTTTTAAGTGCTTATTAAATCCCATAAATCCCTTTCTCCTCTCTCTGTCCAGGCGTATACTGATTATAGTGACTCCGTGGCCCGGAGGATGGGGTTCATTCCTCTCCCACTAGCTGTTTTAGTAAGTCCATACGCTTTTTATGATGAGACGACCGTCATTAAAGAATATGAATAAATGGGTTAACAATCAATTTGTTCTAAAATGACTTGATAGTAAAATTAAAGGTCCATGACTTAGAAGGAAATTTTGTTTTAAATTAAAATATTTCCCTTTTGGATTTTAAGCCATTTAATGGATAAAAGATGTTAAGGCATATTTTACATGATAGCTTTCCTAACAATGAGAATATTCATTTTTGCTTATTCATTTGGCAGTGATTTTTCTTTTTGAATGGAAATACCTAGTGATAGGCATTGAGTGGCCACTGTAACACACATTGGTGGAAGTATAAGTTGATCCAACATTTCTAAAGAGCCCTGTGACAGTATTATGCTTTGATGAAGTAATTCCAGTTCTAGGAATTTCTCCTAAGAAAACAGTCATGAAAGTCAAATGGTGATTTATAGGAAAGGTTATGCACTGCAGTAGCATTTGCAGTAGTGAAAATTTGGCAACAGATGAAATAGATTAAATAAATACAGTATGCTCAAATGAAAAACTATTCTGTATTCATTATAAGTACTACTTCTTAAGTTTTTTTCCAAAGTTTTTACAAGGGAATTTTCTGCTGTTATACACAGGAAATATCATATATATTTTTAAATAATGGCACTGAAACTTAATCAAAAACATTAGTCATCAACTTCTGATATTTTCATGAAGTGCTCAGAACAGCCTTGCAAATAGTTACTGTAATATTTAATTAGGGCTCTAATAATTAAGAAGATTTTGCTGGCTGCACTTAATATTTGATTGCATTCCTTTTTGGCTAACTGTTCTCACATCAAAACAAATGCACTGTCTTTTCATTGAAGGACATCTGAAGTTTCCCAAAGACGCAAAGTCTCATGGAAATTAAGAGATGTGTAAAGAAGTGTTGGTCATACTGACTGTATTTTTTACCAGCTTGCCTAACTTTTTTTTAGAGGATGAATGATATGTTATTTTAAGCTTCAGCAGGACTCCCCAGATAAGCACATCCTAAATGTTTTCAGTTGTGTTAGTAGCTTGTTTTTATTATATACAAATATGGCTTTCTTTTGCTTAGTGAAAGGAACTCCTAGAATTTTGGAAAAACAGAAAATTCTGAAGAGTGAAATTATTTGTTAATGGTTTAAGAGATTGATAAAATAGAATTTTAAGATTTTTTCTATGTTTTCTGCAACTGGAAAAAGGATACGTACAGTGTGAGAATAAACCTAGGCTGCCTTTTTTTTTTTTTAAGGATTAGTTAAGTGGTTGGATTAAAGTATGGCCCTGCTTTGCCAAATAATAATTTGTCTAGTAATTTATTCACCAAAAAATTCTGATCATAATTAGTATGAATTTTTAAAATTAATATCTTTAGATTTTTCATTAATCTTTATTTTATTTTTTAAGTGAGTCTTTATGGTTGTTATACCAGAAGATTTAAGTTTAGTTAATACTTGATTAGCAGAACACTTCTGGGGAATCTCCTGTAGTTTTAACGGGGATTATGGAGCTACGTGCAGACCCAGGGGATTTTCTTCTGCAGTGTTTTTCTCAGTGAACTCCAGAGTGACAGCAGAGCTTTGGCAGAAATCTCGGGCCCCTGAGGAATAAACTGAGGCCTCGGTAACCAAGCCAATTCTTGCATTAAGGCCAAGAGTAGCAGTGTTTCCTTGTAAATGTTACTCTAAGTCCTAGAATGAGTTCGTATCCAAGAAAAGTAAATCATATTAAGGTCTCAAGGAAATTAGACTTGGGACATATGTATCTTAAAGTTACCTAATAATATACTGGGTAAAAATGAAGTCATTGAAACCTCCATTTGCTTTTCATATTTTTGAACAAAATTCTAGAACCATATTACTTTCCATCACAAATGTTTGATGACAGGTCACTTCCCCATTGGAGACTGAGCCAGGTGTTTTATTAAATATGTGTGGCAGCTCATTCTGTCTAGCTCCTCCCAATTGCTCTTTTACTTAAAGCATTTTTAAACGTCACTTGAAATGTTCTTGTGTTATTTATTTAATTGAGACTCTTCAATTTGAGGATGGCATTACTGGATGAGGTTGGGTATTTTCCCTGATTCTCTGTTTTCGTGTAGTGGTCCCCGCATACCATAATATATGGGTGCATTAAGCTGACCCTATAACATGTGTAAATGCTTTTCAGTGACGGATCCCATCAGATTTATTCAGCAGATGTCCAGAGGTAGTGCTGTTACTCTTATGTTTCTCTGAGATAAGTAAGAAAATATAAGATCTCCTGGAGGAGGACGTGGCAGCCCACTCCAGTATTCTTGCCTGGAGAGTCCCATGAACAGAGGAGCCGGGCAGGCTACAGTCCATAGGCTGCAAAGAGTCAGACAGGACTGAAGCAACTTAGCAACTGTAACTCTCCAAAAGAGAAATTTTCTGGCCTTTAAGTAATTAGTTTCATAATAGTATTTAGTTTTGTTAAACAGTACACGCCTCTTAAGGGTTCCCTTTTCTCTCTCACTCAGCAAGTCCTTGGGGTTCTTAGAGTGCCAAAGAACAAAGGACAGAAAAAGCAGAAATGAGGGAAATGCCCACCAAATGCTTCCAGCCCTGGTGGGGAGGCATGCAGCAAGATGAATCCGTTTATATTTTCCAGAATAATTTTTAATTTTAAAGTTATCTAATTTGCATCTCTGTAAAGTACAGGTAAACATGTTAGTCACGAGCTGGGAGCAGTGTCTGACTTTAGAGTCCAGTGGTTGAATTTGGCATTAGCGGGCATTTTAGATTTGCCCAAAGAGTCTAAATCTACCATAAAAGGTTCCACAAGCAGCCAGGTTCTGATGTGAATCGACACGTCCTAGAGCTGCTTTCTTGGGTTCTGACGGAGGCCACGGGAAGGTGCCCAAGGTGTTGGAGTTGGCATGGAGAAACCGTCTTTTAAATACTAACTGGTAACTCTGGTTGTGTGCTTTGTTTTTGTAATTTGTTGTTTCGGTTTGTCTCTGGCTAGCTCATCAGAGTGGTAACAAGTTCAATTAAGGTGCAAGGAATCCTGTCTTATGCCTGCGTCATCCTCTTCTATTTGGGGTAAGATTAACTGTTCTTTAATATGTTTTTGGTTGTATAGTAAAGTGTGAATGCAAAGGGCTTCCCAGTGCAGGAGACGTAAGGTGATGCGGGTTTGACCCCTGAGTGGGGAAGATTTCCCTGGAGGAGGGCAGGATCCGCTGCAGTGTTCTTGCCTGGAGAATCCCATGGACAGAGGAACCTGGCGGGCCACAGTCCTTAGGGTCACACAGAGTCGGACACGACTGAAGTGACTTCACACACACACACACACACACACACACACACAAATGCACAATGTAGTGGAAGTTAACAGCAACCAGGTCACAGCTGTCCTGGGATCGCCCTTGACAGCATGTATCCCCAGATGTATTTGTGACTTAGTTAAATTCTGGCTAAATTAAATATGCTGTTGGGCAAAAGTATTGATGGCACTTTAGATTGTGTCTTAATCTTTTAATGAAATCACTTACTTATAGTCCTCCTTGTTTAAGGCTTAAGTTTCACCCATGTTTTCTTTTATGATAAAATTTGCCATTACAATCAGATGTTGTTCTGTGTTTTAAAAAATGTTTTTTTCTACTATGTTTGCCACACTAATTATTAAGCACACTCTAGGCCTTGTCAGACAGTAAAGAATCTGCCTGCAGTACACGAGATAATAATGGGTTCGATCCCTGGGTTGGGAAGATACCCTGAAGAGGGAAATGGTAACCCACTCCAGTATTCTTGCCTGGGAAATCCCATGGGCAGAGAAGCTACAGTCCATGGGATCACAAAGAGTCGGACACCACTGAGCACACGCGCACGCGCGCGCGTGCACACACACACATATCAGTGTGAAGAGTTTTGTTCTGTTTTTGTTTTTTCAGAATTTTTGCCAGATTTATTTCAAATGCCTAAAAATATTATGTACCTTTTGGCCCAGAAATCCCACTTCTGTAACAATAGAAGCAGCATGTTAGAAGTACCCTAAGTAACCCGAAATTGAAGGCTTTGGGGGGTTCTATTATATGACGGCCAGCACAGTGAAGCTTTGCGAGCCCATCACGGTCATCTCACTGAGGACCACCGCCGGGTCGGGGGAATGTTCCGGACGTATTGTCATTTACAACAGTGGTGGGCATACAGCAGAACTGGTTGGCATTTCTGTGTGCCCAGCACTGTCTGAGCATCTTACCGAAATCACCCCTTTGTGGATTAACTCGTTAGGAAGTTCACTGAGATCCACACAGTCCTGAGCAGTGGAGTCAGGACTTGAACCCACATGCTCAGCCCCCAGAGTCTCTCCTCTGGCTGTGAGCTCCAGTCCCCTACTGCCTTCTTAAAGACACCCCGTTTCTGGAGAGCGAGAGGCACAAGTAGATGTCCACTCAGAGCACAGGTGACTGCAGGTTCACATGCCAGATGTCACAGTGGTCTGCACTGCAGTGTGGCGCTATAAGCTTTTGTTGGTTTTCATCTACGATTGCTAAATGTCTTTGTTTTGTAGTAAGAGAATACATGTTAGACAGTTTAGCACCAGGTAAGACTTCTAAGTATAATTTGTTCTTATAATGAAAACCAAGGAGTTTTCTCAAAAATGCTTCCCTGGGGTAAAGAAGCCTCCAAAAACTCAGGGTTTGCATGAGGGACTGGTCCTGTGGCGCCCGGGTGGTCCCCCGTCCCTGCAGCTCCCCTCTTCACTGGCCGAGCTGGGGGCGGCTGGCCCCCATGTGCAAAGACGGACCCCAGCAGCACGTGGTGGTTTCTTCCCGGTTTTAGGTTGATCTCCCTGAAAGTCCTG
Source organism: Budorcas taxicolor (assembly GCF_023091745.1). Taxonomy (NCBI): domain Eukaryota; kingdom Metazoa; phylum Chordata; class Mammalia; order Artiodactyla; family Bovidae; genus Budorcas; species Budorcas taxicolor. Next base: position 111,224,859 of record NC_068915.1, on the reverse strand, counting down.
AACAGCATTGTCCTGCTGGGGAAATCCTGCCAGTACGTGAAGGAGGCCAAAATGGAAGAGAAGTTGTTTAACCCTCCCCCAGCCAGCGCTCCCGGCAAACCGTCCAGTAAATCACAAAACAAGTGTAAACCCTCCCAAGGTGGGTTTGGCTCTCTGTTCATCACCTCTGTGAATCGTTACCTAAAGAATCAGTTGTCTGAACTCTCCATGATAAAAAAATCACTGTTGAGCAGCGCTTTCAAGACCAGATTTTGCTTTGCTCAGCTGTGGATTTTTAGTGTTTATGCTGAGATCTCATCGCAGGCACCCCTGGGGAAACCTTTTTCTGTTTGTCCCTTGTTCAGTAGATGGTCATTGTGCGCCTGGTACCTGGCGGGTCGAGGGACAGCTGGGCCGCAGACGAGATGGTCGGGGGGAGAGCGGGTGGACGTGCACCAAGTCATCAGGGAGAGCGAAGTGGGCTGGCAGGAGGACACGTGGGGTGGGGGCTCCCCAGTTGTGAGGGGCTGGGGTGTGGGCTGCACCTGCAGAAGCCTTGGGCAACGGCAGCAAGAGCCAAGGAGGCGGAGGGCCCCAATCCCGGGGGAGAGGGACCGGGGGTGGGGGCTGCCGAGAGCTCCAACCCCGGGGGAGAGGGACGAGGGCGGCCCGAGAGCCCCGACCCCGGGGGAGAGGGACCGGAGGTGGGGGTCGCCGAGAGCTCCAACCCCGGGGGAGAGGGACGAGGGGGCCCCAAGGGCCCCATCCCGGGGGAGAGGGATGAGAGGGGCCCGAGAGCTCCGACCCTGGGGGAGAGGGACCGGGGGTGGGGGTTCCCGAGAGCTCTGACCCTGGGGGAGAGGGACCGGGGGTGGGGGTTCCCGAGAGCTCTGACCCCGGGGGAGAGGGACGAGGGGGGGCCCAAGAGCCCCACCCCGGGGGAGAGGGACGAGGGGGGCCCGAGAGCCCCGACCCCGGGGGAGAGGGACTGGGTGGGAGAGGGGCGGGTGGCGAGAGGCCGCCCAGGGCTCCCGCCGCTCTCGTGAGCACCTTGGCTTCTGCCACGTGGGAAGGGGCCATTGGAGAGAGGGGCGCCAGGATGCAGGGTCACTCTCAGTCTCTGTGGGAAATAGACTCGGGAAGGTGAGCCCAGGAGTGGAGGCCGGCGGGGAAATGCCCGGCTCGGCACACAGGTCACCGTGGGAGCGGCGGGAGACCAGATTCCAGGCGCATCCCCAGGAGCACAGTGCTTGCTGGCGAGGTCGTGCCCTGGAGAGAGCAGTTAAGGATGGTCCCAGGATTTCTGGCCTGGAAGATTTCCAGGAAGGACTGGGGCTTAATTGTTGTCAGTGGACGGCAGTTCCACGTCAACATGAGTATTTATCCAGATGACTTTTAGTTTAAATAGTTTACTCTTCTTTGCCTGTGTCAAGCAGTATGTGAGACACTGGAGCTACAGAGGTAAATAAATCCAGCTTTGGGACCTCACAGACTGACAGAGGAGACAGCAAAAGCGGCTGATCCAGATCGGGGACAGTGGGGCTCTAGAGGGGACGGGAGAGGGGTCCTTCCTGGAGCTGGTGAGGCCTGAACTGAATCCCAAAGTGGCTGATCCAGATCAGAGAGCAGTAGGGCTCTAGAGGGGACAGGAGAGGGGTCCTTCCTGGAGCTGGTGAGGCCTGAACTGAATCCCAAAGCGCAAGAAGGAGTAGGACCTGGTGCAGGTGGGGCTCATCAGGAAGGGGACCTGCGGGGGTCCACAGTGAGGTGGCAGAGCAGAGACCCGGGGTCAGTGCCCGAGCGCAGCGTGTGCCTGCGAAGGGGCAGGGGGTGAGCCCGCGGGTGAGGCTGAGACAGGGCAGAGGGGTGCCGAGCGGGGCGCCGTGCTCCTCTCTCCGTCGCGGCCCTGTGTGTGTCAGCGCCCGTCTGACCCTCCGTCTTAACCAGGCACCGTTTGGGGGGGTGTCATTCTTACCCCAATGATGATGCTGCTCAGGTAAGGGCTGCGTGTATGATTCAGAGATTGGTGGGTCCGGGCCCCCAGACTGGATCCCCATGGCCCTTTGGGGTTTCGTTCATTGGTGTGTTGTTAATCTCCGATCTGAACTTCCCGGAGGTAAAAGGCCGACTCTAACTACCGTGACCACACATGAGAGGCGGAGTGGTCTCCAGTCCGCTCAGCCCTGCTGTCCTGGGTGGGAGTCAGTGCTAGTGTTGCTGGTCCGCAGCGGTCTTCCTGGGGCCTGCTTGTGCAGGAAGGTGGCTGTGACACAGGAGCTCTGATTTTCCCCACATCCACTAACAGTGATGGTCCACAGTACGCTGTCATGTACGATTTGGGATGAGAAAATGGAAATAGTATAGCCTCTTGAGTTTCATTAGAAGCTATAGGGTTTATACAGCGTGCTGTTAATATTAGGCTATGATTTGCTTTATCCGAAAGCACGGACAGTCGACACTCTTTTTCAGTCCCCCTGTATTGGAAAGCTTGTGGTTGTAGTAGGCTGGCGCGACACCCTTTTCTAATTTAACAGATCTGTTTTTCCACAGAAGAAACCCTGTCTGCCTCGGTCACCAGCCAGCCCTCTCATCAGAAGGAAAATGCGATCCCGCTGCTCGTCACGAGCAGCTCTGATCAGCTTCTGACCACCCCGGATGGCGACGAGAAGGACATAACACAGGAGAACTCGGAACTGAAACACAGGTCCTCAAAGAAAGATCTGTTAGAGATAGACAGGTTCACAATTTGTGGAAATCGAATTGACTGAATTCCAGAGCTCCGGGTGCCAAAGACGCAGTCCCGGGGCCCCAGAGGTGGTGCCCCCCGGACGGACAGATGCTGAAGACGGCACTTAAATATTTATTTAAGAACTTAACTTATTGACAGAAAGCAGATCTTAGTGTCCTTCTTCCGGTGACGTGGTCTGGCTAAAAGTCAGGTCACACGGGGCAGCCAGCAGCAACCTGCAGCCTCGAGCCCTTGGACAGATGGATGGCTCAGGAAGGGTCCCTCCTGCTTGGGGAAGCCACAGAGTCACCCTGGGCCCCGCGGGAGCGACCCCACCACCCCCTCCGCTCGTCACTCTGTGCTTCCATAGGGTGGGATTCCACCTCGAGTCCTCCTCGGCGTCGGGATGCGCTGGAGACGGTGGAGCTCTCACACGATGCTCCGTTTCCAGCCTCATTCTGTTCCCACAGTTTTCAAACTTCATCTGCCAAAGCATTAAAAAAAAAAAAGATAACGATAATTAAACTTAAGATAAATGTTCTTACCACCAGAATACTCTTCGAAGATGTATCTGAGTTAATCAGAATAAAAAGCTACCTTAAATGAGACATGATGGATAGTAGCATTTTATAGAGGGAAAGTAAAAAACCCTTAAGCCAGTTTATTTAAAAAATACGAATGAATGAAGGTTTGCATCACTGAGAAAATATTTCCTAATTTTTCAGTTTTACTCTTCACAGCCAAATGTGAGCTGTGTATTGTGTAATTGCAGTGGATAAAATAGGAATTCCCTGACAGAAAGGCACTTTTTATACTGAAAAAAGCAGAGCAGTGTTCATTTTCAGGTAGAGTTAACTGGTTTCCCTTTCAAATTGATTGCTTCCTAAGTTGTTACCGTTAAAAGGGTTTGGTGTTAAACAGGCTGAGGAATCATCAGAGGACAAAATTCAAATGTATCAACTTCAACTGGGTTTTTCAAGTCCCAGTTTTAAAGTCAGTCTTGTGTGGGTGGGGCATCGTTTTGCTCGGGCTCCTAGAAAGAGCTGGTCTGCCCGTCTGTCTGTCTGTACGCCTGCTCGTGGCCCGGGTCTGTGCTCTGGGGAGATGGGCCCTCGGGTGCACTGGTCTGCCTGTCGGTCTGTCTGTCTGTGTGCCCACACCTGGTCCGGGTCTGTGCCCTGGGGGGAGGTGGGTGCTCGGGTGCATATGTGCCAGGGTGGGCAGGCTGTGTGGGGAGAAGGAAAGGAGACGTTTGGGGCGTGTGTGTGGCCGTCAGGGCGTGGACAGGGGCTTGTGTGGGGAGCAGCCAAACAGTGCTTCTTGGCTTTGTTTGAGATCAAGATTCTATTTCTGCTTAATTACCAGTCCATGGCCCACATCACAGGACAAGTTCTTTTCCACCACATTTTATCTTGAGGAGCCTTTCTGCATTTTTATAAAGATTTTCCAGGGTCTGATTTCAGAATGTCCAGATGTTGCCGTTAGCTGTTAACTTCCTTTGAGGTTTTCATCTGAAGCTCAGCCCTTTTGCTGATATTCCCTGCATGTGATACCGCAGAAGGTAAATTTTAGCTGATTTGTCTTATCTCCTGGGTGAAACATAAAGTAGGCTTTAATGCTTTGACTCGTTGCTCTGAAAAATAAAAGCAAATTTTAATGTGTTGCATTAAAGCTAAAGAAGTCTGAAGATGGTTGTTCACATAAGAACGAGAAAGGAAATAGTACAGAAATGCTTGTGGGAAACCAGGAAGTACTTTAAGTTAAAAATGAAAGACTTGAAATTGCTTTGTGTATGTTTCAGTGAAGGCCCATATTAGAATTATTATTGTGTTATTATTGTTTTCCCACCTTCTCTTCACCACCATAAGGAACAGTGTCCACGAGGAATGGGAATAGCGTGGAGAAACCTTTGCCAAATAAAGACCTGATCAGAGCAAAAATATGATGTGGGTATATCTTTCAGTTCAGCTTGAATGACTCTGTAACTATACTGTCATTTTTGGAAGTTTTTGTTTTGTTTTTGCAGAATATATTGGGAGTTTGGACTGATGTTCATTTCTTCTGTTAAAATGGCATTCAGTACTAATTTTATAAGTGCATCTTGTGTGAAACTCAATAAATTCAATTTTATAATCTTTTTTTAAAACGGCCACTGAATTTATTTTAATTATATTGACTGCTATATTTGGAGTGAATTTCCCACTCTGTTAGAATTCCCTTCTAATTCACAAGTGACAGGACTGTCTAATTTGAATTATTCTTTTGGTTTTAATGGGAGAAAAATGTTTGATTTTTTACCTTTGGAGAAAGATATTGGCTGGATTTTGATCACAGACCATTTAATATCTCAGCAAATTAAGGTACTTCACTTTGCAGTTGTTTTGAAAGGCACACCATGTGCTTTTCACATCTGGGAGTCAGGTTTAACACAGAGCTTTGGTTTAAAAAAAAAAAATTCCAAGGCACAACACGAGTCAGGCTCATGGCTTTTTGTTTAAGATAGAAGTATAAACACGAGGAGTCGTTCAGAGCCTGTTGAAATTTTCTTTGTACTTTCGTACTTTGTACATTTAGACTTCATATTCTATAGGTATACATGGAAGAATCTTGTTATAATTAGAAGGTGTTCCGTCAGAAATGTTCCTACCATCCCTGGTAACTCAACAGTGTTGTGTGCTCAGCTGCTAAGTCATGTCTGACTCCTCGCGACCCCATGGACTGTAGCCCACCAGGCTCCTCTGTCCATGGGATTTCCCAGGCAACAATACTGGAGTGGGCTGCCATTTCCTTCTCCAGGGGATCTTCCTAATCCAGGGATTGAACCCACATCTCCTGCGTCTCGGGCACTGGCAGGCAGATTCTTTACCACTGAGCCCAGCTCAGCGGAGAAAGATATAAAGGCCCCAAATAATTTAAAATCCCTACATGTTGCTCTGTTTCAGTTCCGTCTACCTATTTATTCTTTTAACCAGGACGTATTAACAGTTCCTGGAGAAGGGAATGGAAACCCACTCCATTTTGCCTGGAGGGTCCCATGGACAGAGGAGCCTGGCATGGTGTCACGGGGAGTCGGCCACAACTGAGCGACTCCAGGCTCACTCACTAACACTTCCTGTGTGTCAGGAACTGCTCTTGCTGCTGGGACCAGCAATGAACAAAGTCCCTGCCCTCCTATGGGGACTGACGCTAAACAGGTCAGTGAAACAGCAGCTGCTGGGGGCAAGTCGTCTGATAACCAAATGATCTCTCGTGTTTATTTCAGTCTTAAATAAATACAGTTCTGTACCATTTTGATGGAAATCTGAACTTTTTTCCCATTGGAGTTCTTAAAATAACTTTATAATAAAGTTTCACCCTGCTTCTATAATAGAAGGAAGAAAAGACTGTTTTGCTCAGTACTGCTCATTGTCCACCAGCATCTTCTATGGCTAAGCAGAGTTGTAGCTGGGCACCTGCCTGCCTCTAGGGGGTGCTGCGTTCCTGGACCCTTCTTGCTGTTATGAATACATGGGGTCAAATGACTAATTCTCACCAAGAGCTGGAAGCTGAAGGGTATGTGCCATCATGGGTCTCCTTCAGCTCTCCCCTTCCCACTACCTGGAACCCGGAGGCGTACCATCGCCCTAGCCAGGCAGGTGAATGCACAGGGCTCACTGGATAGCAGAGCCTGGGGTGGGGAAGAGACCCAGGTCTCTGAATGCCAGAAAGCAGAGTTGCCTGTCAACTTGGATCAGTCAGCACAGACCGCACATGCCTCGGTTCTGAGCCACTGAACCAAGGGGGTCTGCCTTGCAGCCCCCTGTGTTGTGTGAAGTCGCATCATTCATGTCCGACTCTCTGCAAACCCATGGACTGTAGCCTTTCAGGCTGCTCTGTCCATGGGATTCTCCAGGCAAGGATTCTGCAGTGGGTTGCCATGCCCTCCTCCAGGGCATCTTTCCCACCCAGGGATCAAACCTGCCTCTCCTAAGTCTCCTGCATGGGCAGGCCAGTTCTTTACCACTAGCATCACCTGGGAAGCCCATTAGAACTCACATTCACATGGAAATCTGAAAGGGCCAGGATAGAGATCCTCACATCAAAGCAGTGGATGTTAGACCTCACTTCCCAAACGTGCTTCTGAAAATACACTGGGTATTTGCTATTGGTTTGTCGGGAAAAGATAAAAACTACAGCCCACTTACTCAGCGGTCAGACTCCCAGCTCATCTCAGTCTGGGTGAGAAAACCTTAAGTGTGTATTTCACACACTTTAAACATTAAGTGGCGAAGTCCTCTTTGTTCATATACTCTAGGGAAGATGGGACTTCCCTGGTGGCTCAGCGGTAAAGAATCCGCCTGCAATGCAGGAGACAGGTTCAATCCTGGGGTCAGGAAGAGCCCCTGGAGAAGGAAATGGCAACCCACTCCAGTGTTTTTGCCTGAGAAGTCCCGTGGGCAGAGGAGCCTGATGGACTACAGTCCATGGGGTGTCAAAGAGTCAGACTGAACAGCTACGGGGAAGATGTGCCTTGCCCCGTCTCTCAGGCCACCGACAGGAAGAGTAGATCATGAGAACAGCCTACCAGTACAGAGGATTGGAAAGAAAGGGAGTTGATGTATCACGAGTCGCAGAGCTGTGATCATCTGGCAAACGGTGCCGGGCAGGTGATGGCTGCAAATACCCCAGTGTTAGGGAGGGAGCAGACACCTCTGATGCTTTAGATTAGGCTTAATCTGATTAAGGAGGAACGTGTACTGTGGAGACCGGAAGTGGTTAAAAAGAAATTGCCTTTCTAAGGCAGTTTGTTTTATCAGAGGAGTTTCCTTAAGAACAGCTGGTGCTCAGCAGGTGGTCTGCAAGTTTGGACTTGCTGTGGTGAATTTCAGTGAGAAAAGAAAGACTTCATACACCAGCAACTGAGTAAAAAACACGTTTTGACTTAGCACAGTAAACTTGCCTTTGAAGTCGTTTGATATATAAAGTGAACAAGAAGGAAGGATGTCTGCACAATTTATTTTGCTTTTCCCTTACAACTTTGGCAGGTGAGGAAGCTGAGGGTCTTGAGAATACAGTTGTCGCCTTTTTGAGGGAATTAGGTCAGGTATTACTGACTGTTTAAGCACTTGAGGGGTGAATCACCTGCAAAGTGGGTGTTTTTGAAACTGCAGTTATTTCCAAGAGGCAAATTTTCATTTCCTCGTACATATGTCTACATAAAGATGTAAATACTGGGGAAAGTCAGAGATCGCTATCTTGTCAGGGTTAACCAGATAAAGTGAAACCCAACAAAAATGCATAAATAGCTTGTCAGACTTGATGTAAAATAGGCATGGCTCAGCCCCTGCGCACACACAGAACTGAAGAAGCTGTACTCTCAGCTCAGTTTATCAGCAGTCTGGCAGGGACTGCTTGCCAAGGTTAAGGGCTACCATAAACATAGCTGCTGCTCCCGGCAGAACATCTAATTCTGATGGGCTCCACTGTGCCCATTGGACCCCTGGCATCTTGTACAATTACTGGCACATGGAGGCAGCCAATACATGTTCATTGGATGAATAAACCTGGGAGTCACTCAGGAGGTTCATTTAGGCTGCTTTGAAAATAGAAGAAATTAAATGGATAAAAAAAAAAGAAAGGGCGATTCAGAAATGAACAAAGGAAGGAAAAGCACAGCGTGTTTGCAACACAGAGCTTTGTTCACGGAGACTTGCACACCTGAGTGCCTAGAGGGTGCCAGCAGTCCTGCTGAAAACACCAGGAAAAACAGCTTTATGCTGGGAGGGATTTGGAGAAGGGGACAGGCTAGGTCTTAACAGAGCTTTTAATGCCTTACCAAGAATCTCAGATTCCAACCTGTAGGCAATGAGAGGCAATTAAGGGAGTTTGTGTTTTTTTAATTGTTTTAAACCACTGTGTGCTAAGGAGCTTCAAGTTGTGTCCAACTCTTTGCAACCCCTTGGACCTTCCTAGTTCCACTGTCCATGGGATTCTCCAGGCAAGAATACTAGAACGAGTTGCCATGCCCTACTCCAGGGGATCCTCCCAACCCAGGGATCAAGCCAGCGTCTCTTATGTCTCTTGCATTGGCAGGTGGGTTCTTTACCACTAGCGCCACCTAAAAAGCCCTTAAAACACTATGGTTTATTATAATTAGTTAGTTAGTTATATATTTCAGGAGTACACCATTATAGTTCAACACCTATATATACCAGAGTGATCACCGCCTATCAAAAGAGAAGATAAATGAAAAAGAAAAAGCTGCAAGCATACCTCGTATTTCATTTCACAGATACTGCATTTTTTACAGTGAAAGTTTGTGCCCCGCAACAAACAAGTCTATAAGCACAATTTTTTCCAGCAGCATTTTCTCTATTTGTGTCTCTGTATCACATTTTGGTCATTCTTAAAATATTCTAAACCCTCCATCAGGAAAAAGACGCAAATGAAGGTTAGCATTTTTTAGCAGTAAAATATTTTTTAAATTAAATTGAGGCATATACTTTGGGCTTCGCAGGTGGCGCTGGTGATAAAGAATCCGCCAGCCAGTGCAGGAGATGCAAGAGATGCTAGTTCGATCCCTGGGTTGGGAAGAGCCCCTGGAGGAAGGCATGGCTACCCACTCCAGTATTCTTGCCTGGAGAATCCCATGGACAGAGGAGCCTGGCGGGCCACAATCCACAGGGTCGCACGCAGTCAGACACGACTGAAGCAACTGAGCACCCACACCCACACACAGACATTACCTTTTTTCTTAAGACCATGCTATTGCACACTTAATAGATTATAAGATAAGCATAATTTTATATGCACTGGGAAACCTGAACTATTCGAGTCCCTTTATTGCGATGGCCTTCTCGGGTGGCTTAGTGGTAAGAAAATCGCCTGCCGATGTAGGAGACATGGGTTCCATCAGGAAGATCCCCTCCTGGAAAAGGAAATGGCAACCCACTCTGGTATTCTTGCCTGGAAAATCCATGGACCGAGGAGCCTGGCGGGCCACAGATAGGATTCACAAGAACTGGACACGACTTAGTGGCTGAACAGCAGCAACTTTATTGTGATATTGGATGTGGCGGTGATCCAGCACCCAACCTGCAGTATCTTCTCAAAGGTGTCCCCATGCCTTGTAAACTACGGAGTGTCCCGAAACTTGTCCCAGATCCCACAGGTTGCACCATCAGACCACAGGGTTAAAACCCTCTGCTAACTAGAAAGCTGTTCTCTCCACCCCGGTGCTCTGCTGCTTTGGGAAGAGGGCAAAGCAGAGGCAGAGACCCCTTAAGGAGGTGACTGGTTCATTCACGCCAGAGCAGCAGGACCTAAGGGGAGCAGGGTTGGTGACCTGGCGGACGTTGGAATCTAGGATGTTTACCCAGCCAGGAAGCCCAGGGAGGGCTGGCTGGCTGTGTGGTGGTGTTGGGGGCTTCCTCTGTGTGACACTGCGAACGTCCGTCTACTCCGCTGTCGACTGGGCTTGATGATGTTGTCAGGGCTGTTGGGAGGAATGAACAAGGTACTGCATCTAAAACTCGGTTTGCAAATGACAGGACACTGCACAAGACCAAGTTGTGCTGACCCGATGCCTCGCGGCCCAGCTGAGTGGGCCAGAGCAGCAGCATCTCGCCACCTGGCAACACGGGAATGCAGATTCCTGGGCCCTGCCCAGCCCCGTTGAATCCAAAACTCTGGAATCTGTTTTCACAGCCCTCCACATGATCGTCGTGCATGATCAAGTACGAGAACCCTTGGCCTAGAGCATCACGGTGTAGGATGTGGACCTTAAATTATGGGGCCAAAAACAACTCCAGCTGCTCTTCCCAAGCTAAAGGTTGAAGAGACTAAAATAGAATTGGGGGTGGGGGAAAAGAGGGTTCTTTTGTGGTGGTTGTTTAGTCTCGAAGTCGTGTCCAACTCTTTCGAGACTCCATGGACGGTAGACCACCAGGCTCCTCTGTCTATGGGGTTTCCCAGGCAAGAAAACTGGAGTGGGTTGCCATCTCCTTCTCCAGGGGATCTTCCCGACCCAGGGATTGAACCCATGACTATTATATCTTCTGCACTGCCAGGTGGGTCCTTTACCACTGAGCCACCAGGGAAGCCCACGGTTCTTTAGCATATGCTTACATCTTATTTAAAATCTGCACTTGATTGATGCTTGCTCAAGGGGCAGCTGGACTAGGCAAAGCAGGGCTGAACCAGGGGTTTCCAGGTCTTCAGGCCCCAGCGCTCCGCCGACTGCTCCCTCGAGGCTCTGCCGCCAACCTTTGGCAGTAGAACTTTTCAGATGAGTCACCCAGAAATCACAGAGCACGGGCTCGAGATGCCACTCCCAAGTCTTAATCGCCAAAGCTGAGGAAGAGAGAAAGGGCATACAATCCATTACGTTGTGCAAGTGCGTGCATGTGTGCTAAGTGGCTTCGGTCCTGTCTGACTCTGCGACCCCATGGACTGTAGCCCACCAGGCTCCTCTGTCCATGGGATTCTCCAGTCAAGAATACTGGAGTGGGTTGCCAGGCCCTCCTCCAAGGGATCTTCCTAACCCATGTCTCTTACACCTTCTGCACTGGCAGGTGGGTTCTTTAACACTAGCATCACCTGGGAAGCCCTAACTTGTGCAACTGGGCACAAAAACCCTTTGTGGAGAAATGTCTATATCAGTTCTTCTGCCCATTTTTTGTTTTTGTTTTTTATTGAGTTGCATGAGTTGTTTATATGTTTTGGAAATTAATCCTTTGTCAGTTGCTTCAGTTAACAAATATTTTCTTCCATTCTGAGGGTTGTTTTGTCTTCTTATTTATTGTTTCCTTTGCTGTACAAAAGCTTTTAATTAGGTCCCATTTGTTCATTTTTGACATGTATATACTAATATGTATAATACAGATAACTAATGAAAACCTATTATATGGCACAGGTAACTCTACTCAGTGCTCTGCGGTGACCTAAAGTGAAAGTGAAAGTGAAGTTGCTCAGTCATGTCCGACTCTTTGCAACCCGGTGGACTGCAGCCCACCAGGCTTCTCCATCCATGGGATTCTCCAGGCAAGAGTACTGGAATGGGTTGCGATTTCCTTCTCCAGGGGATCTTCCCGACCCAGGGATCGAACCCAGGTCTCCCACATTGCAGGCAGATGCTTTAACCTCTGAGCCACCAGGGAAGCCGTGGTGACCTAAATGGGAAGGAAATCCATAAAAAGAGGGGATATAGGTATACGCATAGCTGATTCACGCATGCTGAAGTTGAAGCTCCAATACTTTGGCCACCTGATGAGAAGAGACAGCTCATTGATAAAGACCCTGCTCCTGGGAAAGATGGAAGACAAAACAGAAGGGAGTGGCAGAAGATGAGATGGTTAGCATCACTGACTCAATGGGAGTCTGTGAACCCCTGGGAGATAGTGAAGGACAGGGAAACCTGGCGTGCTGCAGTCCACGGGGTCACGCAGAGTCGGACACGACTGAGCGCCTGAACAACAGCAATTGCTGATTCACTTTGCTGTGCAGCACAAACTAACACAATGTTGTAAAGCCACTATCGGTTCAGTTCAGTTTCTCAGTCACGTCCAACTCTTTGCGACCCCATGGACTGCAGCACGCCAGGCTTCACTGTCCGTCACCAACTCCCGGAGCTTGCTCGAACTCATTTCCATTGAATCAGTGTTGCCATCCAACCATCTCATCCTCTGTCGTCCCCTTCTCGTCCTGCCTTCGATCTTTCCCAGCATCAGGGTCTTTTCCAATGAGTCAGTTCTTCAGATCAGGTGGCCAAAGTATTGGAGTTTCAGGTTCAGCATCAGTCCTTCCAATGAATATTCAGGATTGATTTCCTTTAGGATGGACTGGTTGGATCTCCTTGCAGTCTAAGGGATTCTCAAGAGTCTTCTCCAACACCACAGTCCAAAAGCATCAATTCTTCAATGCTCAGCTTTCTTTGTGGTCCAACTCTCACATCCATACATGACTACTGGAAAAACCACAGCTTTGACTAGATGGACCTTTGTTGGCAAAGTAAAGCTATTATACACCAATAAAAATTTTTTTTTAATCCTTTGCAGGAGATCAGTCCCCTCTGGGAGCAGCCCTGCTGTTCTGGGAGCCTCAACACAGCAGGGCAGGTAACAGCTTACTCTCCAGTGGAGAAACCGGACAGTGATCTTGAGAACAGCGGAGTAGTTCGGTGGCTGCGGGGTGATGGTGTCATAGAGAAAATCAGGTAATGGGACAGGGATGGGATGCTTTCATGAAGCTGGATGGTCAGGAACATCCTCTAAAAGGGGACACGTGTGATGTGACCTCAGCTGGTAGGAACCTCGTTCGGGCAGAGACCAGCAAGTTCAGAGCTGCAGAGGAGAGGGCGAGCAGGGTATAGGGTACCCTCAGAAAGAAGATGGCAGGGCTTCGGGGTGGGGGTGACGCTGGGGACGGGTTGCAGCTTGGAATGCAGTAAGAGGTGGGATGGGGGGCAGGGATCCCACTCAGCCCAGGCCAGGAACAGGAGGAGCTAGGATGTTCCTGGTTTCAGGACCAGGCAAGTGGTTAGGATGTTGCATTTTCCTGCTGAAGGATGGGTTGCAGGCAGCTAGTGTGGAATCAGGGACATCAGCAAGGGGGGTGGTTTTTATGGAATAAACCACACTGGGGTAGCCCTAGAGTCAGGCCAAGGCAGGGCCAGGAGCCCCCCAGGCTGACCTCGCTCTGTTTCCACCTCGGAAGGACAAAGGGGCACCCCCGTACCCCCTGCAGGAACCTTTAAAGCTCCATTGGCCATACTGACACGGAGCAGAGAGTTCAGTCGAGGCTTCCTCCTGCTTTGTCAATGTCGGCACTGCGGAGGAGGTAAAATCGATCTGTGTCTGATTTTCTGTTTCTCAACGGATGATGATGTGATGAGTGGCCTCTGGGTCTGTTAACCAGGCTGGGACCCGGTCACCAGCCCAGGGTGGAAAGCACATTTGCATTACAGGAAATGGAAGGCAACAGCCCTAGAGCCCCCAGCTGAGTAACAGGAACCCGGGCTCAGCTCCCCTGCTGTTGGGACTGCACTGAGAACTGGGAAAAAAGAAGCTGGTGGCGGGGTGATATCAAGCCATGCGGTTTCAGATTCAACCCATATTTAACTGGAAATCACAGCAACAAAGAATATGACTTTCCCTTGCAAATATGGATGTTCATTTCTCCTTCAAAGGTAATGCTTTTAAAAGATGGTATAGGTCCTAGAAGATGGGATTTTGTCTCAAAGAGGCTCTATCAGGCACCCAACCTCTGCCCCAGGGCAAGTTGCTTTCCTCCTGTACCCTGATGTCATACAGCAAGAGCTGTAGTAGTCATAAAAATGATTTTTTTTTAGAGCAGTGTTTAGGGCTTCCCAGATGACTCAGTGGTTGTTAAGAATCTGCCTGCCAATGCAGGAGACACAGGACACAAATTTTCGATCTCTGGGTTGGGAAGAGCCCCTGGAGGAGGGCATGGCGACACAACTCCAGTACTCTTGCTAGAGAATCCCATGGGCAGAGGAGCCTGGTGGGCTACACAGTCCACAGGGTGGCAAAGAGTTGGACACGACTGAGCAACTGAGCAGACACACAAGCCGCCATACAAGGCTCTTGTGATTTATAGCTCATCTAATCTGCTCAATATGCCTGTACAGTCCCCATTTTGCAGATGTGGAAACTGAGGCTAAGAGGGTTTTTCTCAACAGTCACATACCTCGGGAAAAACAGGACCAAGATTTTAAAGGCTGGTGCCTCTGATGGCAGAGCACCGGTCCTTCACAACTGCTCGGTGTTCAGACCCCAGGACAGCCCTGCATGAGAGCTCTTCCCAACAGGCGCAAGGCTTTTTTCTTAAATCAAGGAGTTTTCTGGGACTTCTCTGGCAGTCCAAGGGAATACTTTGCCTTCTAACCCAGGGGGTGCCGGTTGAATCCCTGGTGGAAGAGCTAAGATCCCACATGCCTCAGCCAGCATAAAACAGAAGCAACATTGTAACAAATTCAGTAAAGACTTTCAAAATGGTCCACGTTTTGTTTTTAATCTTAAAAAAAAAAAAAAAATAGTCTGCTAACAAAAGCATGAGCAGTGAAACAGACTTTCCATTCCTCCAGACATCTTTTCGGTTCACATTTTCCGGTTCACACTCTCTCATATGATTCTAATTCTCCGAAGACTGGCTTGGCTGAGTGCTATTTTTTTAATTTGGATTAGAAGTGTATTGTTCCAGTTCTGCTTCTTGTTGTTGAATCACCGTTTTTTTCCTCCCCAAGGAACCAAGACAGCGTGAGGCGTGATGGTGTGGCTCTCTGTGATGGTGGGCACTTTTCCAGGAGTCTCTCCTTGGTCTTTCGTCCAGCCCTCCACGGTGGGTCGTGATGTTCACGTACCAACTGGGAAACCACGGCCTTAGTTTTCCAAGAGTTTGGATGCACGTGCCAGGACCAAGGAGCAAGGCTCGCCACCACTGGTTAGTCACATGCTTGCTAAACACGTGGAAACAGCAGGCCCTGCACCACTCTCTCTGCTCAGGAAGGAGGGTAGGGGTCCCCGTCATGTCTTGAACAGTGGTAAGTATTTTAAACCCTTATGTTAGTTTCAATCTTCAGGTAATAGACAACATTCATTGTAGAAAAAATAGAAGATTATTTAGAAAAAGGTGGAATGACTTCCCTGGTGGTCCAGGGGCTAAGGCTTCAAGTTGCCAAGGCAAGGGTCCAGGTTTCAATCCCTGGTCAAGGAACTAGATCCCACAGGCCACAGCTAAGAGTTCTCATGCCACAGCTAAAGATCCCACATGCTGCAACGAAGACCCAGGGCAGCCAAATAAATGAATGAGTAAAATAAACATTAAAAAATAAAAAGGGGGAGAGGAATGTCCATCATTTCACCGTCTGATTTGGTGCATATTCTTTCAAATTGCTTCTGATCATATATACACAGGTGTCGGTTTCTACATGTGAAAATATTTCCATGAGGCTCTACATTACTGGTTTACAACATGCTTCATTTCCTTCACATGGGGTGGACATTTCTCCATGTCAACAATTTAAGATATTTTCAATGGCTGCATAGAATTCCATATATAAGCCATATCGTGATTTGCCTGATCTCTTCCTTGGGCTGGACATTTGATTATCTCCTTAACATAAATTCCAAGAACTGGAATTCCTTAGACAAAAGTTCCAAATGAATTTTGTTATAGTTATGAAGCTGGATTCCAGAGGCACATGTGAGCACATCAGAAGCCCACCCTCCCTCCAGCCATGGGCTGGATGACTGTTCTAATCCTTGCCAGCCTTACCCATGGATTGTAGCCCACCAGACTCCTCTGTCCTCAGTTCATGGGATTTCCAAGAGTACTGGAGTGGGCTTCCATTTCCTTCTCCATAAAAAAGGGTACCTACTGTTAAGAGTGTGATTAAATATTTGAAATATATTTATTAGGTGTTTCATCTTAGTGACATGTTTTCATATCTTTATTGATTGATTGATATTTAGTTACAAGTGGATCTGGGAGATGGAAACTTGAGAGTCTCCTGCTTGGCCTCCACCAGTGATTTGGGAAGTTTTTGATGGAGGCCCATAATGGGAAGTACAGCTGACCCTTGAACAATGTGGGGGTTAGGGGCGCCCACGTCCTTGCAGTCAAAAATCTGTGTATAATTTTATAGCAGGCCCTCTGAATCCGCCCTTCCACACCCTTGGATTCAACCATCCATGGACTGTGTTGGACTATAATAGTATAGAAATATTTGAAGCTTTCCCAATGGCTCCGTAGGTAAAGGCTCTGCCTGCAATGCCAGAGACAAAGGAGACGTGGGTTTGATCCCTGGGTCAGAATGATCCCCTGGAGAAGGAAACGGCAACCACTCCAGGATTCTTACATGAAAAAATTCCATGGACAGAGGAGCCTGGTGGGCTACAGTCCAGTGGGTTACAAAGCCTCAGACACGTCTGAGTGGCTAAGCACAGCACAGTCGTCATATTTATTGGAAAAAAAAAAAGAAAAGTGAAGTGTTAGTCACTCAGTCAAGTTTGATGCTTTGCAACCCCATGGACTGTAGCCTGCCAGGCTCCTCTGTGCACAGAATTCTCCAGGCAAGAATACTAGGGTGGGTAGCCATTCCCTTCTCCAGGGGATCTTTCCAACCCAAGGATCGAACCTGGGTCTCCTGTGTTGCAGACAGATTCTTTACTATCTGAGCCACCAGGGAAGCCCTGGAGTGTTGGTTGCTCAGTCGTGTCTGACTTTGTGACCACATGGACTCCATGTATAGATGGACCCAACAGCTCAAGCCCATGTTGTTCAAGGGTCAACTATACATGGCACACTGAAACCAATGGAGCACATCAGTTCAGTTCAGTCGCTCAGTCGTGTCCGACTCTTTGCGACCCCATGAATCGCAGCACGCCAGGCCTCCCTGTCCATCACCAACTCCCGGAGTTCACTCAGACTCACGTCCATCGAGTCAGTGATGCCATCCACAGATGTAAACTAAAAAGTAAAATTTCCCCAAATAATACTTTCCTTCACTCACTCTGATTCACTCAAAAATTTTCTGTCTATAGTTTCTAGATGCTAGTAATACTAGTAAGCTGATTTCATAATCTTGTGATAGATTGTGTCCATACTTTGAAAAACACCAGCTTATACCCAGCATAATCAACTGCCTGGAGCATATTGGCTCTGAACAAAATCAAGGTTTCAGTAGCACAGAAGAGAAGGTGAGGAGGGACTTCCCTGGGGGGCCAGTGATTAAGGTTTACCCTTCCAATGTAGTTGGTGCAGGTTCGACCCCTGGTCAGGGACTTAAGATCCCACATGCCTAAAAACTAAAATATCAAATGGAAGCAATATTGTAACCAATTCAATAAAGACTTTTAAAAAATGGCCCATATCCTGCACCCCCCCCAAAAAAATCTTTTAAGAAAAAGAGTGGGGAGAGACGTCCCTGGTCATCCAGTAGTTAAGAATCCAACTGCCAATGCAGGGGACACGGGTGTGATCCCTGGTCTGGGATGATTCCACATGCCATGGGGCAACTAAGCGCCTGTACCACAAGTACTGAGCCCAGCTGCGCTAGAGCCTGTGACCCGTAACAAGAGAAGCCGCTGCAACGAGAAGCCCGAACACTGCAGTCAGAGTCGCCCCCAATCGCTGCAGCTAGAGGAAGACCACGCAGCAGCCAAGACCCAGTGCAGCCAAAACCAAACTTTTTAAATTGTGTTACTTATTTTAAAACAGGGGAGGAGACCTCAGGTAGACATCGGAGCCAACATCAGTCCTTGAAGGCTAGACAGGTGTGCACACGTGAACGG
Organism: Budorcas taxicolor; assembly: GCF_023091745.1. NCBI lineage: Eukaryota > Metazoa > Chordata > Mammalia > Artiodactyla > Bovidae > Budorcas > Budorcas taxicolor. The sequence continues at coordinate 111,206,862 of NC_068915.1, read as the reverse complement.
GTGTAAACACGTGAGCCCCAGGAGAGCAACAGGCTGAGTGAAGAGAAGGACGCAGCAAGGCGAGTGTCCAGCGCCGGGGGCTGGGTTCTGGGACGGCCGGAAGGAGGCCGGCTGGGGAAGCCGTTTGAACCGCCGCCTGCCCCGCAGGCCGTGATGGGCAGGCTTCAGGAGAGCCTCCTCCGGGCTGTCTTAGCCAGTCAAGCAGCTATAACAAATTATCGAAGATGGAGTGGCTTAAAGGACGAATCTTCCTCAGTACTGGAGGCTGCAAGGCCAAGGCCGGGGTGCCAGCAGATCTGGTCCGATGAGGAGCCTCTTCCGGGCGGGCAGGCAACCATCTTCAGGAAGCAGAAAGAGGAGAGAACACTTTCTATCCTGTCTCTCCTGATATGGGCGCCACGATGGCTAATTTAACGTGTCAGCTTGACTTGGGCTAAAGGCACACAGACAGCTGAGACAATGTCGTTTCTTGGTGTGTCTGTGGAGTGACGCGGGATTGGGGTGGGGATAGTGTTTCCAGAAGAGGTTAGTGATCCACCCTCAACAAGTGTGGCAACATCATCTAATCCATTGAGGGTCTGAAAAGAACAAAAGGGGGGAAAGAAGGTGAATTCTCTCTCTCCTTGATCTGGGGCACACCATCTTCCCCTGCCCTCGGACGTCAGCATTCCTGGTCCCCAGGCCTGCAGACAGAGGGGCTTAAAACCAGCAACTGCCCTCCCCACCCAGTTCTCAGGCCTGCAGCCTTGAACTGAATTTGACCCTCAGTTCCTGATTCTCCAGCTTGCAGAGGGCAGACTTTGTGACTTCTTGGCCTCCCTAACCGTATGAGCCAATTCCCAGAATAAATCTCCTCTTGTATATAACCGTATGTTTCCTAAGGGGTTTCCCAGATGGCCCAGTGGTAAAGAATCCACCTCCAATGCAGGAGATGTAGGTTTGATCCCTGGCTTGGGGGTTAGAAAGATCCCCGAGAGAAGGAAATGGCAACCTACTCCAGCATTCTTGCCTGATTAAATTCCATGGACAGAGGAGCCGGGTAGGCTACAGTCCATAGCGTCACAAAGAGTTGGACACAGCTGAACGACTAAACAACAACTAAACCAATGTCTCCAGTTGGTTCTGTTTCTCTGGAGAACCCTGACTCAGTTCAGTTCAGTTCAGTCGTTCAGTCGTATCCGACTCTTTGCAACCCCATGAATCGCAGCACGCCAGGCCTCCCTGTCCATCACCAACTCCCGGAGTTCACTCAGACTCATGTCCATTGAGTCAGTGATGCCATCCTAACAGGGCACTAATCCCATCCGTAAGGGCACCACCCTCATAACCTAATCACCTCCCAAAGGTCCCACCCCCTAATGGCACCACATTGAGACTAGGGTTTCAACATTTGAATCTGGGGCAAGGACAGGGGAGCGGGGTGGTGGGCAGACACTAAGATTCAGTCCAGAGTGAAGAGACGTATCCCTGGGCAGGAGTGTTCACCTCAGATACCCAGGGTTCTTTCTTCAAGTTCATTTCAGGGTAGCAGGCTCATCCTCCTGAGGTGGAGTCACCGAGTTCAGTGCCGGTTCTCCTGGTGTGTTCAAGCTTCAACTATTTCTCTGCACTCTTTATTTTTCATGAGGGATAAGCTTTCTGAGTGTCTTCTTAAGCACTCTGTCCTCACAATCCTCTGCCAAAGTTCTGTTTAAAGTCTTCATTGGATGTTTCTCCAGCGGCTGAGGACAACCACGCCAACCAGAACAGGAGTCGTACTCAACGGGGCCCATGTCATCTTGAGTCGTGGTGTACAGAGCTGATCCGGTGAACTGAGCCCTGGCTCTGGGACACAGCTCACAGCATCCTTTCATTTCCCTCCATCGTGGTTTCCCCAAAAGACTGAGGACACAGCAACTGGTCCCCATTCTATCCCGGTCAGGCTCAAGATTCCCCGTTCTCCAAAGGAGAGCTTTGCTCAGTTCTGTTGTGTTCAGAGATAAAGCATCTGTGTTTCTACCGGTGATTTCTGTCTGTGCCATCAGAGGAGTGCTTCATCAAACCTTTGATCATGTCACATCCTGGTCCTGCCTCCTGTCAACGTGGAGTGTCAGCCTCTTTGTCATCAAGCAGATGGTCAGTGATGATGGATAGAAAAATCGATCCCATTCTTATGATGCCTCTGGGACTGGATTATGCTCGTAAGGGAGAGATCACCCAACAAGTTATCACGGACTCCGCAAAAGTACGCACTCCCTGCACAAAGGAATCTTCCTAAAAGGGAATCTCGATTCGTTACCTTCCATTCATTCATTCATTCATTCAACAAACCAAGTGGGAGGTAGAATCCCAAAGAATCACTTGTACTGCACTGCATTGCTTGTGAGAAATAGCCCTCTGTGATTCACTGTAGTGTGTACCGGAATGCTGCTAGACTATGTCTGTTTCTATATGCTACTTTGATGGTTTAGTTGCCAAGTCATGTTCGACCCTTGCGACCCCATGGACTGTAGCCCACCAGGCTCCTCTGTCCATGGGATTCTCCAGGCAAGAATACTGGAGTGGGTTTCCATTTCCTTCTCCAGGAAACTTTCCCAACCCAGTAATCAAACCTGGGTCTCCTGCATTGCAGGCAGATTCTTTACCAACGGAGCTACAAGGGAAGATATATATGCTACTTTGAATCCTTGTTAAGTCATCATCAATAAAGAATTAATGAACAAAGAAACAAAAATGTCCATCCTCTGGTGAACTTGGGCTCCCTGGACATAAGCTGAGAGAAGAATCTGATGTGATCACGACATACCCTTTCATTTGCGTAGGACCTAATACTGTCTGGATTTGTTTTCCTCAATTATCTCTAACAGGTAACAGAGCCTTGGCTAAACCCACGTTTCAGGGCTTTCCAGGTGGCGCTAGTGGTAAAGAACTTGCCTGCCTGCTGCGGCCAGCGCAAGGAGGGATTGAAAGTGATCGATGCACAGTTTAGGGGAGAAAGAAACTGGAGACAGAGATAAAGTTTTAAAGATGGGACCAGGGGACTCAAGACCTCTTGGATCAAGAGCCCTGATCCTCAGAGCCCCATCATATTTATTTAGTATCTTGGCAAGTGGAAAGCATCTGTTGTTATGGTGTCCCTGGTCATGTCTCCTATTTTATTGATTGCTTTAAACTATCTTTATTTTCTTGTGCAAGGGGTATCACCTCACTGGAGATCATAGACCCATACATGCCTTGGGAAGACATCTTGGTGTGTGCACAAGTGGCGTTCTGAACTTGGGCTGACCCGGCCTTCCAAGATCCACACTGTTTTTCCTTGGCTTAGCAGGGCACGATGACCCCAACTAATCCACCCAATGTACTTTTATTTGGGTTATGCTGTATTGCTATATTTTGCTTTTATTCTTTTCCCATGGTGATTTTCTCGTGGCTTAGCCAGAGTAACAGGTGGCTGACTATTAACCCCAGCACCTGCCAGTGCAGGAGACATAAGAGACATGGGTTCTATCCCTGAATGGGGAAGATCCCTTGGAGAAAGGCACAGTAATCCACTCCAGTATTCTTGCCTGGAGAATCCCATGGACAGAGGAGGCTGGCGGGCTACACAATCCATAAGGTCGGAAAGAGTCAGACATGACTGAAGCGGCAGCACGCATACTCATGTTTCAGAGCAGCAACACCAGACCTGGGGAGGTAGACCACTTGCCCTCCAGGCGGCACACCTGGCTGCTGATGGAGCCAGGACTCTCCCAGATGCAGCTCTGTGCCCGCAGCCACAGGTTTGCCTCCCCCTCCCCCGAGCAGGACACTCCGCGGCCACTGCAAATTCAGTTCCTCTGATTTTCTAATTAAAATGGCATTAATTAGCTCTGCCATGTTAACACAGATGACTGATAAGGATCTCGTCTTTCCTTCACTTTGCAAAAGAGGACTATGCAGTCGTGCCACAAGACCACCCCCACCCCGCCCGCCCCCAGCAAGCTGCAGCCTGAGTCTGAGAAGCTGAAGCCATACCTCAGTGCAGACGAGCTACCTGAGACCTAGAACTTTCGGTCTCTGTGTTCCTGAACTTGGTCCAAACTCGCAAGACCAGCCTCCCAACCTCTTTGCTGTTTTGTGCGCTAAGTCACTTCAGTCGTGTCCAACTCTATGCTACCCCATGGACTGTAGCCCACCAGGCTCCTCTGTCCATGGGATTCTCCAGGCAAGAATGCTGGAGTAGATTGCCTTCCCTTCTCCAGGGGATCTTCCCAACCTGGGGATCAAACCCGTGTCTCTTACATCTCCTAGCACTGGCAGGCATGTTCTTAACCACTAGCACCAACTGGGAAGCCCAACTGCTGTTTCGATCAAATGATTAAAAGCCTTTATTTTCAAAAAGCGGCATACAACTCACCCAGAGCCTGCATACCGCAGTTTCATTGGATGTTCAGGGCAACTGGTGAGGTTAAAACACAGAAGACTAGTTTGTATTGACGGGGTCCTTCTTCCCAGGTCTGGACTCTGCTCACAGAGCGGGGGTGCTTAGCCCATTCCTTCTGCACGTACCTTTTCTGAGCTGGGTACTACTCACAAGCTACTCCTCTTTCTAGATAAGACTCTGACTTCAGATAAAAGCTGCAAGTTCAAAGGAACACAGGAAGGGGCGGAGGCAGCAATCAAACCCAAGCAGTCTAGCTTCAGACCCAACTGAACCACCAAGCTGTTCACTCCATCTGTAGCCTTTCTGCAGCCCTGGGGCCATGTTTACCCCTTGGATCAGGATATGTGCTGAGAGCCGGTGGAGCTGGCAGACAGTGGAGGGTCACAGAATCGTCCTCTCCTATGGGTACCCCCAGAGGGCATGGACACCCACCTGCTGGCTCAGCCCCGGAAGCTGAGGGGTGCAGAGAAAGAAACTCCCTTCTGTTGCTGGCCGGCTTGATGTCAACGAGAGGGCTGGGTCCTTCCACACACTATTTTAATTCCTCACTGCAAGAAGCACACTCTTGTATTTTTATTTAATGCTTTAATTTATTTATTTATAAGTTGACATATAGTTGATTTACAATGTTGTGTTAATCTCTGCTGTACAGCACAGTGATTTGTTTATACATTGTATACGTTCTGATTTAATAGTCTTTCCCATTCGGGTTTATCACAGGACATCGACCATAGTTCCCAGTAGAACCTTGCTGTTTATCCATTCTAGACATGTTTGCATCAAATCTCAAACTCCCACTCCCTCCCAGCCCCCTCCCCCTTGGTCACCACAGTCTGTTCTTTACCTCTGTGAGGCTATTTCTGTTCCCTAGATAGCTTCATTCGTTCTTATCTTAGATTCCACATAAAGTGGTATCATATGGTCTCTGTCTTTCTCTCTGACTTACTTCCCTTAATGTGATCATTTCTAGGTCCGTCCACATCTCTGAAGCTGGCATTCTTTCATTCTTTTTTATGGCTGAGTAATATTCCACAAGGAGGACAGTCTTATCTCAGATTTTTAACTAAGGAGCCTGAGGTCCAAGAAGACCAGGTGAACCCTCTAAGGTCACGCAGCAGGCAGTGGAGATGAGAACTGAACCCAGTTTGCTGACACCCAGGGGCCGACAGAAAGGTGAGGTCATTAATCCCATCCACCGTCAGAGAAATATTCTGGGGGTTGGCAGGGGTTGGCGGGGGTTGGGGGGGCACAGGTGTCAATCATGAAAGAGTGTGGAGCCTGTTGAGCACTGATTCACAGTATCAACCAGACTCAGGCTGGATCAGAAGCTCCTGAGCAAAACACCTTAACAACGCCAGGGCTTTTGTTTCTCTAGGATCAAGAGGCAGCCTAGGGGGACTGTGCTTGCCTTATGGGAGGCCAGAAAAACCGAGGCTTATGTTGACCTCTCTTCCGGGTGAGAAGGGTGGAACTGAGCCCATTCTCTTAGGCAGGGAGACAGAGAGGACTCAGGACACACCGATGAGACCTGAGCACCCAGCAAAGCTAGACGGGAAACACACGAAGGCGGGCACAGTTTCTAGTTGGGGTGGAGCCTTAGAAGAGGACTCAGAGCATCAGATGGAGAAGGCAATGGCACCCCACTCCAGTACTCTTGCCTGGAAAATCCCATGGACGGAGGAACCTGGTAGGCTGCAGCCCATGGGGTCGCTAGGAGTCAGGCACGAATGAGCGACTTCACTTTCACTTTTCACTTTCACACATTGGAGAAGGAAATGGCAACCCACTCCAGCGTTCTTGCCTGGAGAATCCCAGGGATGGGGGAGCCTGGTGGGCTGCCGTCTATGGGGTCACACAGAGTTGGACACAACTGAAGCAACTTAGCACCAGCAGCAGCAGCAAAGCATCAGAAGAGAGACCGGGTAAAGCAGGGAGCGCAGTGGGAGAGGCTTCCTCCAGGAGCACTGTGGTGCTGAGAGAACACAGGCTGCAGATTCCAGCCCCCACCGCTGCGCTCAGCCAGCCCCGTCCTGATGCCCGAGATCCACCTGCATTCAGAGGGTGAAGCCCCCTAGTACAGCAGGTGCTTGGGAAGAGGTAACCACTGCCCCTCAGTACCAGCAGGGATGGAGGTGCAGAGACCCAGGGAGCCAGGAGCCCCGCCCATCCCTGCGAGGGGTGACCCCAGCAACAAGGCGCACCAGCTCCATCCTTCATCCTGTAGCAGACAAGGGGCAGGGGGTCTGGAACCCAGGAGTAGGGAGCAGGACCTGGGTCGTGGGGAGTGTGGTTTGCACAGGGTCTGGGCTACGGTCAAGTTCAGCAGACAGTTCTCCTTTCCCATCCCCATTTAAAAGGAAGGTTCCCTTACACCAGTTCCCTGGGAACTAATGGAGGGAGGGTCCTCTCCCTGCCGTCTCCCCTCAGTCCGGCCATTCAAAGGGCATCACCTGGCACAGCTAAGGCTGAGTCTGTTCTGAGGGGCCGGTGCGAGGCCTTGGGATTGTGAAATACTTTCCCTATCACCCTTGTGTGTGCTGGGCGCTCAGTCGTGTCAAGACTCTTTTGTGATCCTGTGGGCAGTAGCCCACCAAGCTTCTCTGTCCATGGGATTCTCCAGGCAAGGATACTAGAGTGAGTTACCATTTCTTCCTCCAGGGGATCTTCCCAACCCAGGGATGGAACCCGCGTCTTCTGCATTGGCAAGTGGATTCTTTACCGCTGAGCCACCTGGGAAGTCCCATATCACCTTTGGTTCTGAATAAAAAATGCAATCTGACAAAAATTGTCTACTACTTTAAAACAATTGAAAACCATTCTATTCCAAGCTGCTTTTTTCTGTGTTCAAGTTTCCTAACTGGGCCCACAGTTGATTTTGACCCACAAATGTTTTCAGTTGGGGCCTTCAAAAGGTGTTATAGAAACCAGACAATTTTGCTATCTATCTATCTATCTATCTATCTATATATAATTTCGGTTTTTTAATTTGGTCTGATCCTGTCCCTCACTTTCCAGCTCATCAGTAGCTGGAAAAATAACCGTCTGCATTCCTGGTGCTGGATGGAGCAGAACAAAGCTGGAATTCTTTCAATACATCGTTCCCAAAGAATGAGCATCATTTAACTTGTCTAGTAGTTCCCTGGAAGACCCACTCAGAAAACGTGTCTTCATTTCAACAGACTCAAAGTCCCCTCCATAAAGAAGTCTCCCACTAGGATGGCCATAATAAAAAAAAACACATTTTAAAATAACAAGTGTTGGCAGGGATGTGGAGAAACTGGAACCCTCACACATCGCCGGTGGGAACTAAAAAATAGTGCAGACTCTATGGGAAAATGTAGCAGTTTTCCAAAATGTTAAATAATGTTATACTACATGAGACAGCCATTCTCTTGGATATATACCCAAGGGAAGGGAAAACAGAGGTCCACACGAGAATTTGTACGTGAATCTTCATAGCAGCATGATTCATAGTAGCCGAAAAGTGGAAACAAGCAATCGTCCATCAACATTAAGTGGAGGAACACAGCTCCATACAATGGACTATTGTTTGGCTACAGAAAGAAAAGCACTGACTCTAACTGGGGCATGGATGAACTGAAAGAAAGCAGACACAAGGACCGCATGTTGCAGGGTTCCAGTTACACGAAACGGGTGAGTCCGCAGAAACGGAAAGCATCGCAGTGGTTTCCAGGGCTGGGGGAGGGGAAACGGGCAGAGACTGCCTAACGGCTATGGAGGGCGGGATGAACACGTGGCGGATTCATGTTGACGGATGGCAAAACCAACACAATATTGTCAAGTAATTAACCTCCAATTAAACGAAATAAATTTATATTTAAAATAAATAAATGGTAAATTTCTTGATATGTGAATCCTATCTTAAAATTTTTCATCACTCGTTGAAAGTATAAGGAGGACTTTGCTGTGACTTTTTTTTTTCTTTGGTCTTACAGACCAAGCGTCAGCTCCAGATTGCACCTTTGATACCGACTTGCTATACCTGACATTCACTCTGACTTTTTGAAGCAGAAAGTAAAGAACATGAATATTTAATCTGGATTTGATTGGAGAGGAAACAAGAGCAGAGTTTGGTTTTAAGCCATTTCAGGAGCTGGCTCTCTAACTAGCTATTGTCGGCTTGTTCCTTGTGGAACTCCGTTGCTGCTATACTCATGTATAGAGGAATCAGTAAGGGGACATTTTAAAGTCTAAAAATAAAAGCCAATAAGAAAAAAAAATGCGACTTGTCAAGTTACAATGAAAAAGCATGAAGTATGAAAATATTTGAAAATTACATAATAAAAGCCCAATGAGAGAAAAAAAAAGCATATTCGAAACTGATTCTTGAGAAAACAAATGGATACAGGCAATAAACATAGAAATATACAGTCTCAGGCAACTTAAAGATCACAAGTTGAAACAATAACAAGACATCTTTTTTTTACTATAAAATATCAAATTAACACAATGATTATGAAGAACTGTAAAACCAGTGTAGCTGAGAGTCAAGAGTACATTCCTGTACTTTTGGCAGGGCAATGCCAGAGACCCAGGTTCTATCCCTGGGTCAGGAAGATCCCCTGGAATAGAGAATGGCAACTCACTCCAGTGTTCTTGGCTGGAGAATCCCATGGACCGAGGAGCTTGGTGGGCTACAGTCCATGGGGTCACAGAGCTGGACATGACTGAGTGGCTAACAGAAGACATACGTTGTCATGAACTTTTTGGAGGGCTATTTGACAGAAGGTCTGGAAAGAATGAAAAGCTACAGAAACTTATTCCGTGTGTTTAGGGATCAGAAACAACTAACAGTGTAAGTTCTCAGTTCAGCTCAGTTCAGTCAGTCGCTCAGTTGTGTCCAAATCTTTGCGACCCCATGGACTGCAGCACGCCAGGCCTCACTGTCCATCACCAGCTCCCGGAGTTTACCTAAACTCATGTCCATTGAGTCGGTGATGCCATCCAAACATCTCATCCTCTGTCGTCCCCTTCTCCTCCTGCCCTCAATCTTTCCCAGCATCAGGGTCTTTTCAAATGAGTCAGCTCTTCACATCACGTGGCCAAAGTATTGGAGGTTCAACTTCAGCATCAGTCCTTCCAATGAATATTCAAGACATAATCTAGAATCAGGCAACCCTAAGTTTGATCGCAGTCTTCACCATTTACTAGCTGTTTAGCCTTGGACAAGTCATTTAATGTCTCCAAACCTCAGTCACTTCACCTGTAAAATGGAGTTAATTCTAGTACCAGCTTCCTCAATTTCTCTGAGCATTTGTTAACTGAGACGACATTTGTACAGCACTTGAGCAGTCACTGGCCCTTGTAAACACTCAACAAATATTCACTATTTATTGTCAGTAAGAATTTATTCTAAGAATGTGTGAGGTTCGTGACAGTATTCCTTATACTAACACAAAAGAATGTCTAAAAAGGTGAAATGTTAAATAAATTATAACTCATCTACATAACAGATTTCCATGCAGATATTTTAAAGTATAATAAAAATCTTTATTGACTTAGGAAAATGTTTATATTATATTGCTAAGTAAGGAAAAATGGGTTAAAATAATATAACATGAAACTATACAAAAAGTCTGCAAAACTCCAAGCACACAGTTCAGATGGTTGAGTGAACATGGATGTGTGTGATCAGTCTCTAACTGACTGTTTTTCCTTCAAGTGATTTATTTTTTAAAAAAAGTAAGCCTTATTTTTTAAGGCCAGTTTTAGTTTCACATCAAAACTGAGTGGAAAGTACAGTGTTCCCATAAGTGCTCTGGCTTCAGACATTCACAGCCTCCACCCCCTGATCAAGATCCCCAAGGGAGCGGTACCCACGATACAAAGATGATCCACACGGACACTTCATGATCACCCAATGTCCATAGTTAACAGGAGGGTTCACTCTTGGTGAGCACACATTCTATGAGTCTGGACAAAAAATATAATGACATGTATCTACAGGATCATTCAGAATAGAAGCACTGCCCTGAAAACCTCCTGGGCTCTGCTTTTTCATCCCTCCCTCCATTCCCCCAAACCCTGGCAACCACTGATCTTTTTACATTCTGTGTAATTTTGACTTTTCCAGAAAGTCAGATTGTTGGACTCATACAGTATATACACAGCCTTCTCAGTTGCACTCATCTCACACGCTAGCAAAGTAATGCTCAAAATTTTCCAAGCCAGGCTTCAACAGTACGATGAACCATGAACTTCCAGATGTTCAAGCTGGATTTAGAAAAGGCAGAGGAACCCGAGATCAGATTGCCAATATCAGTTGTATCATCAAAAAAGCAAGAGAGTTCCAGAAAAACATCTATTTCTGCTTTATTGATTACACCAAAGCCTTTGATTATGTGGATCACAATAAACTGTGGAAAATTCTGAAAGAGATGGGAATACCAGACCGCCTTATCTGCCTCCTGAAAAATCTGTATGCATGTCAAGAAGCAACAGTTAGAACTGGACATGGAACAATAGACTGGTTCAAAATTGGGAAAGGAGTATGTCAAGGCTGTATATTGTCACACTGCTTATTTAACTTGTATGCAGAGTACATCATATGAAATGCCAGGCTAGATGAAGCACAAGCTGGAATCAAGATTTCTGGGAGAAATATCTATAATCTCTGATACACAGATGACACCACCCTTATGGCAGAAAGTGAAGAAGAACTAAAGAGCCTCTTGATGAAAGTGAAAGAGGAAAGTGAAAAAGTTGACTTAAAAGTCAACATTCAGAAAACGAAGATCATGGCATCTGGTTCCATCACTTCATGGCAGATAGATGGTGAAACAATGGAAACAGTGATAGACTTTAGTTTTTTGGCCTCCAAGATCACTGCAGATGGTGACTACAGCCATAAAATTAAAAGACATTTGCTCCTTGGAAGAAAAGCTATGACCAACCTAGATAGCATATTAAAAAGCAGAGACATTACTTTGCCAACAAAGGTCCATCTAGTCAAGGCTATGGTTTTTCCAGTGGTCATGTATGGATGTGAGAGTTGGACTGTGAAGAAAACAGAGCACTGAAGAATTGATGCTTTTGAACTGTGGAGTTGGAGAAGACTCTTGAGAGCCCCCTGGACTGCAAGGAGATCCAACCAGTCCATCCTAAAGGAGATCAGTCCTGAATATTCATTGGAAGGACTGATCCTGAAGCTGAAGCTCCAATACTTTGGCCACCTGATGCGAAGAAGTGACTCATTGGAAAAGACCCTGATGCTGGGAAAGATTGAAGGCAGGAGGAAAAGGGGACAACAGAGGATGAGATGGTTGGATGGTATCACCGACTCTATACACATGAGTTTGAGCAAGCTCCAGGAGTTGGTGATGGACAGGGAGGCCTGGTGTGCTACAGTCCATGGGCTCACAAAGAGTCAAACATGGCTGAGCGACTGAACTGAACTGAACTGAAGGTTCCTCCATGTCTTTCCATGGCTTTTGGCTTTTAACTTCCATTGTCTGGATGGATCACAGTACCCCTTCACCTCCTAAAGGCATCTTGGTTCCTTCCATGTTTTAACAATTATGCTATAAAAGTTGCTATAAACATCCATACACAGATCTTTGTGTACACATAAATTTTCTTAACTAATTTTCATGACAGAGTCATTGAGCTATAATTCATACACCATAAATCCACCCATTTAAGGTATATCTAGTCAAGGCTATGGTTTTTCCAGTGGTCAGGTATGGATGTGAGAGTTGGACTGTGAAGAAGGCTGAGCGCCGAAGAATTGATGCTTTTGAACTGTGGTGTTGGTGAAGACTCTTGAGAGTCCCTTGGACTGCAAGGAGATCCAACCAGTCCATTCTGAAGGAGATCAGCCCTGGGATTTCTTTGGAGGGAATGATGCTAAAGCTGAAGCTCCAGTACTTTGGCCACCTCATGTGAAGAGTTGACTCATTGGAAAAGACTGTGATGCTGGGAGGGATTGGGGGCAGGAGGAGAAGGGGACGACCAAGGATGAGATGGCTGGATGGCATCACTGACTCGATGGACGTGAGTCTGAGTGAACTCTGGGAGATGGTGATGGACAGGGAGGCCTGGCGTGCTGCGATTCATGGGGTCGCAAAGAGTCGGACACGACTGAGCGACTGAACTGAACTGAAGGAATATGATTCAGTGATTTCTAGAATAGTCATAGAGTTGTACAATCATTAGCACAATTAGTTTTGAACATTTTTATAACCAAAAAAGAAACCCTCATCTCACACCCCAGCCTTAAACAAGCACTAATATACTGTCTGTCTCTAGATTTGTCTGTTCTGAACATTTTTGCAACATCTGATCTTTTGTGAGTCCTTTCACTTAACTTAGCATTTTCAAGGTTCATCCATGGTGTTGCCTGTGTCAGGACTTTGTTCCCTTTGCCCCCATTGTCTGGAGAGAGCACCTTTTTCTATACCTCTTCATCAGCTGATGGACATGTGGATTGATTCCATTTTTTGTCTCCTGTGAATAATTCTGCTGTGAACATTCGTGGGCAGGCTCTTGAAAGATTGTTGCTGAGCCGTGAAAGGCACCGGGATTCTTGACCTCCAGAGGAGAGGAATTCAATCTGGGGCCAGTGACAAGGCTTGGCTGCTCAGAGCTTTTGTGTAATAAAGTTTTATTAAAGTATAAAAGAGATAGAGAAAGCTTCTGACATAGACATCAGAAGGGGGCAGAACGAGTGCCCCCCCCGTTAGTCTTTAGCTGGACATTATATAGCTACTAGCAGTCTGCTAATTAGAGGAAGGAAATGTCTCAAAACTCGGAGAATGGCACCAGGCCTCTCAGCCACAACACGCATTTTGAGATAACATCGGCACAAGGTGAGTTGTCCTGGGCCATAAAATCATTGACAGAAATCTGGAAGAAAGGCAGCTTTCCAAGCAAATACAGTCTCATGAACATAGCTTAAAAGAACATTTGCATGAGTAAAACATACTGGTTTATCAGGTTGGTTCTGACTCTTATTAGGCGGAACAGACTTGAAGGACAGAGTCTAGGGTAAATACATAGTTCATTAACATAGCTTAAGACCAATACTTCCATAAGAAAAATGCATTGGTTAGCTCAGGATTTGAGAAAAGTTAGGTTCAGGTGGCACCAGGTGTCGTCATGGAAACACAGAATTTTAAAAGAAACCTCTTTTTAAATATGTATAGAGAAGGAAAAAAACCCAACACTTGTTTGTTTCCTCCTGCCGTTTAAGAGAGAGATTAAAAATGTCTGACACTTGCAGCCTATTTCCTCTTTTTGGAGACCCCTGGCCTTCCTGGCCGTTACCTTGTCACTCTTCTGTGGACATATGTTTTCATGTCTCTTGGGTATGTCCCGAGGAGAGGAATTGCTGGGTCACAGGATAAATTCTGTTGAACATTTTGAGGAGCCGCCAGACTGTTTGGCAGAGCAGCTGTGCAAACGCCAGCTGAGCCTGAGACTCTAATCACTGCACATCCTTACACACCTGCCGTCATCTGTAGCTGTAGAGCAGGTCCCCTGCACAGGAACCTTCAAGCTGCGAACTTTCAAAGATGTAGCCGTGCGTTGGCCTGTCCCAGCGTGTAAGTGGGTAGATCACGCGTCTGATGCACATTGTCACGCGTGCATCCTCTACAAGTGGCTGTGCTTTTGTGTACTTACTGTACAGGGTACAGCAGTGCAGAGTCTCTACTTGCCCATCCACTCCATGCCACCCCTGGGTGCCAGCTGTTGTACTGTCCTACGGTGCTTTTCAAGATGACGTAAGGCTAAAAATGTTTTATTTTTTGTGTTTCTTTGGCTCTTTATTATTATTTATGTGAAAAGTATTATAAATTGATTACGGTAGAGTATTATACAGTCCGTCGTGTTAGGGTACCTAGGCTAACTTTGCTGGACTTTCAGGCAGCACGCTTGGAACGGAACAGAATGGAACTACTTGTATATAGGGGACTTACTGTGTGACCCCTGTTGTCCTTGTGGTGATTTATTTTTATACATTTTATGCATTTCTCAGTCTTACAGTGAGTGTGTATCACTTTTGTAATTATGAAGGATGAGTTGCTAATACAATCCATAAAAGTTGTGAGTGAAAGAGTGCAAAGAAATGCAAAATCTCTTCTGGAAAATTGGGCGCAACCAGCCAAGCTGAAACAGCCACCATTGGCCTTTGTTGACGAAGGGGAGTGCTCTGTTGTCCCCCAGCCCTGACGTCCTCTGAGGCCCTGCTCACCAAACGGTTCCCTCACTTTGTTCCCCAATTCCGGGAAACGCACATTCAGGGACTGGCCCTCCCTGGTTGAATTTGGGTTTTGCCTCCTCCTCACCCTGCTTTGAGGCTCGCCTCACTTTACTGCTTGTGGGCAGCAGAAAACACACCACGTGTGAAAGAACCGTTGGGATATTTCAGGAAGCTGCTGGAAACCATGCTTGTTAGCAGGTCCTCTCGTAGGCAATATAATCCCCAGCAAGGCCTGAGTCCTCATGGAAAAATGAGGTTCAAAACTACTCGCTTATCCCCAGGACACTGCTGTTCACTTGAACCTGGGGCATCTAAGTGCTGCTAAAGAGCCTCTTGGTGAAGGGGAAAGAAGAGAGTGGAAAAGATGGCTTGAAACTCACCGTTAGAAAAGTTCATGGCATCCGATCCCATCCTTTCATGACAAACGATGGGGAAAAGTGGGAGCAGTGACAGATTTTATATTCTTGGGCTGCAAAATCACTGTGGACGATGACTGCAGTCGTGAAATTAAAAGACTCCTGCTCTTTGCAAGAAAGCTATGACACGTGTAGGGCACGCTCAGTTGCTTCAATTCCGTCTGACTCTTGGTGACCCTATGGACTGTGGCCTGCCAGGCTCCTCTGCCCAAAGGATTTTCCAGGTAAGGGGACTGGAGTGGGAACATTCCCATCTCCAAGGAATCTTCCAGGGGATCCACATTGCAGGCAGATTCTTTCCCATCTGAGCCACCAGGGTAGCCCTCGACAAACGTAGACAGCATATTAAAAAGCAGAGATAACACTTTGCTGGCAAAGGTGCGTATAGCCAAAGCTATGGTTTTTCCAGTAGTCAGGTACAGATGTGCAAGTTGGACTACAAAGAAGGCTGAGCAATGAAGAACTGATGCTTTAGAACTGTGATGCCAGAGAAGACTCTTGAGAGTCCCTTGGACTGCAAGGAGATGAAACCAGTCAATCCTAAAGGAAATCAACCATGAATATTTATTGGAAGGACTGATGCTGAAGCTGAAACTCCAATACTTTGGCCACCTGATGCAAAGGGCCAACTCATTAGAAAAGACCCTGATGCTGTGAAAGATTGAAGGCAGGCAGAGGAGGGGGCAGTAGAAGGTGAAATGGTTAGGTAGGATCACTGACTCAATGCCCATGAATTTGAGCAAACTCTGGGACGTGGCAAAGGACAGAGGAGCCTGGCGTGCTGCAGTCCATGGGGTCTCAAAGAGTCAGACATGACTGAGTGAACAACAACTGCTGCCAAGTAAGCACATGTGATCAGAACTGTGCTCCTGGGATACTGTATTGCTAGTGGGTAATCAGGTGACAGGGACGATTTTGCTTTTTAACTGCAAACCTGGTGATACATTGTGGAGCCCAAGTACACAGTTCAGAACAATAATGAGAATAGCAGTGGGCACTGTGGCTGGAGGACTTGATGCCTTAGCTCTGCGGGCAGTTTGTACACACCTCTCGATCTTCTGACTGACACTCAGTAGCTTCCTTGCAGCCTGTTTCCTCACCTTCCAGAAGGTTGCAGACGCCATTCCTCACGTAGTCGGTCAGTTCTGCAGTAGCAAAGATACCATTCCTGTATTAATCAGGGCATTTTACTCTGCACTTTTTGATGCTTTGACATCTTGGGCTCCTGCTGAACCTGGAACCCCTCCCAAGGTTTTCCTAGAGACAGCCAGTGGCTGGTCTGTACTCACGTGTTTCCTACACAAACTGACCAGTAATAGAGAGCCCAGACCCCCAGCCACCTAGTCTAAGACTGTTGCCATCTGAGCCACCACTCACCTGCCCTACTCACCCCAAAGGCAGGGACCAGACTACTAGGGACAGCATCCGTGCCCCAGAGTCTGCTGAAGTTATTTCCATCAGCCAACCCCAAGCCAGCCTGCCCTCAGCTAGTCCCTTCCCCTGGGAACTCCTTTTCTATGTTTTCCTCTTGCTCTCATTGCCTCCAAAGGACTGTGGTGCTTTCCCACGTGGCCGTGCATAGACCTCCTGTTTCGGGGGATCTGTGAGCATGACATACTTCTTCCTTGACAGCAGTCACTTCCGGGTTGGTATCCTAGAATGTTGATGAAAACAAGTCCTGACTACACTTTATACACTCCTGGAGACTTAGTCGACTTATGTGTGTGTGTGTGTGTGTGTGTGTGTGTGTGTGTGTGTGCACGCGCCTGGATGTGCTTGTGCTGTGCTGTAAGCAGAATCTTACTTCCCTGACCAGGGATTGAACTTGCATCCCCTTCAGGGTAAGCACAGTCTTAACCACTGAAAAGTGAAAGTCACTCAGTCATGTCTGACTCTTTGCCACCCCATTGGACTATACAGTCCATGGAATTCTCCCTGCCAGAATGCTGACGTGGGTGGCCTTTCCCCCTTCCAGGGGATCTTCTCAACCCAGGGATTGAACTCAGGTCTCCTGCTTTGCAGGTGGATTCTTTACCAGCTGAGCCACAAAGGAAGCCCAAGAATACTGGAGTGGGTAGCCTATCCCTTTTCCAGGGGATCTTTCCGACCCAGAAATCGAACCAGGGTCTCCTGCATTGCAGGTGGATTCTTTGCCAACTGAGCTATCAGAGAAGCCCATTAATCACTTAAGCACCAGGGAATCCTGGAGACCCAGTCTGGACCCCCCCACCAACCCCCATTTCCTCAGTAGCCTTCAGATGACTTTGTAACCACCTAATTCCCTGTCCTAATTCTCTTTCTGCCTAGAAACTGCTAGAGGGTCTTGTTTTCTGCAGTAAACCCCAGTGATAAAGCCACATAGTCAATTGCACAATTGGCCAAGAACAAAGACCCACACCATCTGCACCAAGCACCCAGGCCCTCAACCAGGAAGCCCTGATCTGTTTCACTGGCATATACATCACCACCTCCAGTCTCAAAGGTGTTCCCCTCTCTGAAAGCACTTTTTCACCCCAGACGGCTGGTCAGCCTCCAGGGGAATCTGTAGCTTGAGCACGCGTTTTGCAATTCCTTGAAGTCCAGATCGCTTCCCTGCAGTGACCTGAGCTCAGGGTTAGGTTTCTGTCCCCGGAGAAGATTTTCTGCGGAGCTTAACTGAGCGTTCTTCCCGTTTTGGAAAGTCACCAAGGATGGCCGGGATTTTGAGATCACTTCCTGCCACCACCTGCGTCTTCAGAGTCACTCTGGCTCCGGCTGCTGCAGCTGAGCGGGGAGTTCCTCTCAGAGCCCATCAGATATTTCTACCTCCATGTGTCCTTGGAGTCCTTTCCCGGTCTGAGATCTTAGAGGCAACCTCCTGCGTGATATATAGGAGGATCTGGTAGCTCATTCTGGCCATTTTCAGAGAGTTAAAGATTTCAGTCTAATGTGAGGCTGACTTTTTTTTTTTTTTTTTTCCCTTTTTCATCTCATGTCTGGTTCAAAGCAATGCCCTTCCCCCAGTGTAGGCAGAACCGCAGCAGGCGCGAGGATACTGTGTGTCCTTCAGCTCATCCTGTTCCCTCACCTTCCAGAAGGCTGCAGAAGCCATTCCTCACACAATTGGTCTGCAGTAGCAAAGGAACCATTCTTGTATTAATCAGGCCTTTTAACTCTGCATTCTTCGATGCTTTGACATCTTGGGGGTTTGCTGACCTTGGAGCCCCTCCCAGGCTAGTTAATTCCTAGAAACAGCCAGTGGCTGGTCTGTACTCACGTGTTTCCTCTCCTTTCCTCCGTACACCTGGTGTGTCTGGATCCTCTGGAGCTGAAGGAGAAGGGTGAGCGAAGGGGAAGGAGATGTGCAGGCAAAGAAGCTCTGTTGAATTCCTGTTGGGATCTCTGGCTGCTGGTTCCTGCTATATGGGCTTCCCAGGAAGCTCAGTGATAAAGAACCTGCCTGCAGTGTGGGAGATGCGGGAGACCTGGGTGCGATCCCTGGGTAGGGAAGAGCCCCTGGGGGAGGAAATGGCCCCACACTCCAGTATTCTCGCCTGGGAAATCCTCTGGACAGAGGAACCTCATGGGCTACAGTCCATGGGGTTGCAAAGAATCAGACACGACTTAGCAACTAAATAACAACCACAACCTGCCATGCAACCGATGCTCAAAGGCTGGCCCTTTTGTTAATTTCTTAGGGCTGCCGTACTAACAAGCCACCACGATCTGAGGTGCTTAACACAACAGAAATCTATCCTCTTACAATCTGGAGGCCAGAAGTTCAAAATCAAGGTTCGGACAGGGCCACACTTCCTCTGAAGTCTCAGGGGAGGCTCCTCCCTGCCTCTTTCAGCCTCTGTTGGTTCCTGGTGTCCTGGGCTGTGGGCAGCATCGCTCCAGTCTCTGCCTCTGTCTTCACACAGCCTCTTCCTCTCAGCGCCTGTGGAGTTCCCTCTCCTTATAAGCATGCCAGTCACAGAGGATTAAGACCACCTCCTACTCCGGGGTGACCTCATCTTCACTAATGACATTAGCCACAAGTCCATTCCCAAATAAGGTCACATTCCCAGGTCCTGGGGCTTAGGACTTCAACATACTTGTGTGTGGGGGTTGGGTATACAATTCATCCTTAACAGCCCCTTTTCTCCTCTTTCTTTCATGGGGTGTTTTGTGGGCTCTTCAGAGATACCCCCATCCCTCGTGTCCCGCCCTTGTTCTGGGGCTCCTGGCATGGGAGGTGTACTCTCTCTGACCTCTCACATCTTTTTTTTTTTCTGGTTGTACCACTTGGCATGTGGGGGCTTAATTCTCCCACAAGGGATCGAATCCAGGGCCCCCAAAGTGGAAGTATGAGATCTTAACCCCTGGATCCCCAGGGAAGTCCCATCACATCTCTGACCTGAGGGGTTCACCCTGGAGGTCCCCTTGCCCGGCCTGCAGCCTCCTGAGCAGAGTTTTTCCAGGAAGGCTCTAGTCTGGTTCCTTCCTTGACTTCCCATGGTCCGCCCAGCCCCAGGGGAGCAGGTTCCACCCCTTGCTGCTGCTCCTCTGTGGGCCTCCAGAGCAGCTCCAGGAAGGAGATGCCACTTGCCTGGGGGCCCCTGAAATCCAGAAGCCAAGCCCTCAGGCCCTGGTGTCCCTATCGACTGCTCAGGAGCCCAGGCCTGCAGCTCAGGACACGTTCAGGAGCTTGAGGTTGGAGGGATGCAGCCCCCAACCAAGGGATGCCCAGAGTCTCCACGAGCTGGAAGAGATGGAAAGGACACACCCCTAGATCCTTCAGAGGGAGCACCACCCTGCCAGCACCTTGACTTTGGATTTCTTGCCTCCAGAACTGTTCAAACATAACTTCCTGCTATTTCAGATCACCAAATTGTGGTAGCCCTGGGAAATGGCTACAGTAAATATTCAAGTAAAAGTCTGCTAAGTGAGTGAATGAGTGAATGAATGCCACCCACAACACTGCAACAGTGTTCAGCCCCTCTCTATAGGATCCTGGGGAGCCCATTGCATTAAGACGTCACCCCAAAGGAAGAGCAGGGGTCAGGACCACTGAGGGTAAGTCCCCACTCTGCTGCTAAGTGTCAGTTCCGTCCTGGCCGCAGTCTCCCTAGTTGAAGAGGGGGTCTCCAAGGTCCCTGGGGTCGCCATGATCTGACAGGAGTGTGCAGAGACCTAGAAGGCTCTCTCCGGGCAGCTGCACACACCCTGGCTCGGAGGCCTCAGCTGGCAGAGGACACCCGGGAGCCACCTCCCCACCCAGAGCAGCTCACAGGCTGTGTGCCCAGCAGCGGCAGCTGCTATGAGTCTGTGTGTCTGCCCCTGGGGCCTCAGGTTACCTTAGTGACCGTCTCTCCCCCAGGATCCCCGCGGCAGATGGGACCAGCCAGTGGTAGGGCTGGGGGATAACCGTCCCCTGGCTGGGAGACAGCTCGGTGCATCATGAAGAGCTCAGACTCTTGGCCAGGGCAGAGGATCAGCAGTTAAGAGAATTCACAGCAGTGCTAGAGACAGGCTTGGCTTCCATTCAGGGAGTGCAGGGAGGCACCCTGGGATCATCCTATCTCCTGAAAAGTCTGGCCAGATTCCCCGACACAGAGAAGGAAGACTATTTTTGACAGCTTGTAACCATCGGCAGAAATGTATCCACAAACCCTGCCTCCGGATTCTCCCGAGAGGACACTTGGATGGCCAAGGTGGATGGTTAATTTCAGCAGGCTTGTATGGGTTTTAAAAAAAATTCAGATCTCAGTGCATTTAAGGTGAAGCACAGCTGACTTCACTCTTGTGACCTTTCCAATGACCGATTCTTCCTGCGCAGCTGCTGCCCAGCGGGGTGACCCCTGCCCCTGGCAGCTGGGTGCAGTCCGAAGGACACTAGCCTAGGTCCCAGGACACATGAGCATGAGAACAACCTGGTTGACTTTGAAGAAGTTGCTGCTATGCTCCAGGCCTCTGCGGACTCATTTGGGAACTAAGATCACAGTGTCTGCTGTGCCCACCTCCGGAGACTAGGAGAAGGTCCAGGTGGGCGGACACACTGGAGGGACTTTCTAGGGCCTGGGCCCTCCATTCCAGAGAAACAGATAGAGAAGCTGGAGGTAGAGGCAGCTTGGTGCGCAGTAAGGCTGCAGCCCCCAGGTATTTTGGCGTCAGGCTCAGGTTTCGTGGAAGACAATTTTTCCAAGGACAGTGGGGTGGGGGGACACGTGGGGAGTGGTTCAGGCAGAGATGCAAGCAATGAAGAGCATAGATAAAGCTTCACTCACCTGGTGCTCATCTCCTGCCAGGCAGCCCACTCCTAACAGGCCAAGGACCAGTATCAGTCCGAGTCCCAGGGGTTAAGGAGCCCTGCAATAAAGGATTGATTGTGCCCAAAGGAGGCTTTGCCTCCAGCTCCTGGGAGGTAACCTTTAAGTCCTTGGAATGCTCTGCTTGCTAGCAGTGCCTTTGGTTACCTGGGTTTGGGGCTATGCCAGACAGTTTGCCCTGACTGTGTGGTCAAGGGTGGGGCCCGTGGGCCAAGCAGGATCAGCTTGGCCTGCTGGAAGGAGACAGATACAAAAGTCAGCCACAGGGGCAGTCAGCTGTGTCTTAGCGGCTCATCTCCGTAAAGACCCCGGACACCCAGGGTGGCTGCATGCCCTTGGCTGGCTAAACCCAGTGCACACATCTCACGTGGCAGCTGGGAGGAGTGAGGACCATCCCAAGTCTCCTGGGAGAGGACCACGGGCTACTCTCCCCTGGGATTCTCCTGGACCCTTCCCCAAGCCCGTGCCTCTTTCTCTTGCTGCTTATTTTCTGTGAGCTTTTTCTATAATAAACCACAACCCGTCCAGTCAGACAGGGGTCCACACTTGGGTTAATGCTCTGCTCTCACCGTCTTTAAATCTTTTTCATAATCTTTGGACGAGGCACTCACATTTGGTTTTGCACTAGGTCTTGCAAATTATGCAGCCTGTTCTGCCTGGCAAGGCATCAAGTATCACATAAGTGCAGGATCTGGTTATAACCTTTGCTTACCAGGAAATGACCTGATCCATCAAGGTGCTTTTCACAGCTGCCTCTTGCATTATCGTTATTTATTTTGTCTTGGACTTCATGAAACTACCACCTGTCCCACCTGCCGTAAGCCCCTGAGTCTCACCCCCGGGGGGGACCAGAGGTTGCTAACCCTAGGCTCGCTGCCCTGCTCTGCTGCTGTCTGTCCCTCTTGACTTTGAGCTCTTGGTGCTTCCCCCCACCCTTCCCTCCAGAAACGCTGCCGCCTGGGCTCAGCCATCATCGCAGCCCTGCTTTGTCCCTTTCTCCGGATGCTGCTTCTTTGTCTCTCCCATTTCCCTTTGCTCTACTTTCTCCCTGCCCTTCAACCCTGGACATACCCCTGGAGTGGGTTCCCTCTTGTGTCTGTTTTCCTCTACAGATCTCAAGTCTTCAAAAAGAACTTTTCTGCAGCAGCTTCCAAGGCGGCTGTTCTGACTGGCTGGTGGGCATGACCCTGTGGCTGGGTGGCGTGGATGGATGTCTCTACATAGATGGGTATCACCTTGTGAATGCCTCAATCACCTCCAAATCTAATACCAACCACCTAAGCCGCCTCCACCGCTCATCCTCCAGATTGTGCCCATGTGATCATCAGCCTTCTAGCTTAACTAGCCTCAACTTCTTTCCTGCCTCCATACTGTTACCTTACTTAACACGTGTCCATCACTAACATTGTTCCTATAATTATTTCCAATAGGGTGTTGGGTGTGTCAGAATCTCTGGGCAGGGGGCTGGGGTAGAAAAGGGTGTCAGTTAGCCAAAGCTCCCTGGAGCTTCTGATAAATACCCCAAAGAGAGCATGACCTCCAGTTCCAATCCCTAAACTCCCTGTTTAGAGTCACTGCCTGGGAGGAGTTGGTAGCCACGTCTGCGTATTATTTATGATATTTACCCAGCTGCTGCACCAATGGTTAACATAACAGTCCCTAAATCAAGGTAGACATTTAGGTCTCACAATACTGTCTGCCTGTGTGCCAACCAAGTCTGTTACAGACATCCCACGATTGTCAAAGACCTAGGCACCTTCTATCTAATTTCATATCCTCAGTATATGGCTTTTACCCCATGGTCCAAAATGTCTTCTGAGCTCCAGCCTTCATTCCTGCATTCCAGCCAGCAGGAGCCAGACTGAAAGACACTTTCTAGACGCTGGACGTGACCATCCATCTCCTTTCCATTGGCTAGATGTCTGAACTGAAAAAGACAGTCTCTGTTCCACACTGTTATGGCCCCAGGTAAGGTGGTGGGTCGCCCTTCATCTAAGGAAGTTACTGTTAGTGGACAGCAACATCTTTGTCCCTGTATACAAGCAAAAGTCTTAGGTAGAAGCTGCAGTAAAACTCACTTAAATGAAGGGGATATGCACGCTGCTTTTTGCATCATCTCTCCTCCTCGCTTCCAATCCGGCCGTCATGCACTGGACATGGATCAGAGGTGCCCTGGAGGCTGTCTGACGATGGATGCCGGGGTCCCGCCCCAGTGGATCCAGGGAATTCGAAGCGGGGACGGTGTTGGCGAGGAAAGACTTATTTATTTATTAATATAAGATTAGATGAGGAAGAAATAGTGTAGTGGGAAAATTAAGTGAAGAAAGAAGGCTGAACAACTTGGCTTACAGGGAAGACCAATGAAATCTCAGGACAAGAGATTTGCACCATCTACGTTGGGCCACTGGCACCCACTTGAATATCGAAGGGTGCCCCGCCTTAGGCTCCCTTTCGCGCGGGTCTTAGAAGCCAGGACAAGTAAGTAGACTTGGTGAGCTGCCCTGCTCCAGAAGGGAATTCAGCCTGAAATTAGAATAAAGAGGAGACATGGGGGAATCCAGTCCAGAGATTGGCCCCCCTCTATTGTCCTTCAAGGCCTTTTATACTTTTGATTATACATAGAGATCAATGGGTAATACAAAATTATGTAGCGTTAGCAGCCCAGACTCTTTCTGTATATCTTTTTGTATACAAAAGGTCTCAGGTGATTTACATTATGTTCTGGCCAAGAGGCTTGCTAACACTTTTTGGCTCTCTGCCTTAATGAATGTTAATTTCGTTTTCCCTGAAGTGTTTTTCTTTAATCTGCATCGCCTTAAAGCACTAAAGTTACATCGCTATAGAACAAAGGCGCAGTGGGTTATAACAAAGAAGGTACTTAACTCAAAGGTCTAATGTTGCTACTACCAGGTCTACTACTTGTTTTTCTATATACCAACTATATCTAAACATAAAGGATATGAAAATTTGGCAGCAAGTATTGGCTCAACAATGAAACGCTTAATCAGTTTTATTCTAATGATCTTGACACCTCAGAAGTCCCTGCATTCCTAGGATGTTTTAAGCTTCCTGTGCCTCTCAAGGTTGGAAGACTGTAAACAATCACATGTGCAGCTGTATGAGTCCTGCAGGCAGGCTAGAAAGCCACCAGAAGGGTTTTTGGATTGAAACACTCATATTATGCCCAGGAGATTCATTATCTAAAAGCTCTAATTTAATTTTTTTTTCCAGAAAAAGGTGGTGGGGGGACAGCCCCCTGTTAATGACAGAAAAGTAGGTGGAAAGCATAACACAGTAAAGCAGGCAGACTCTGGTCTTGAGTGGTGGATGCTCAGGAAATTCCAGGGGGAAGCCCTGAAGTCTGATCACGTCCTTGCGTTTTGTCAGGCTTCCTTCTGCATGACCTTGTCACAAGTGGGATTCCTCACGCTGGCCCCCGGCAGATGGAGAGGCAAAAAAGTAGAAAGAACAAGCTTCGACGGCTGTGAGGTCATCATTCTACCCTGGGCAGTCCATCTCCAGACCCCGTTACATAAGGAAGAGATAACAACTGTCATGTTTAAACCCCTGTCAGTTTCTTGTTTAGTCACACACAGGAGAGGCGACCCTAAGGCCTAAATGACACAGGCGTGAAGTCAGTCCCTGGCTGGCAGGCAGACCCCAGCTGTGATCCCCACTGCTTCTGTGAACCAAAGAAGGATGAATTCACACCGCCACTGAAGGTGCTGGGAGCTCTGTGAGAGACCTCAAGAGAGGAGTGGAATTTTGGCAAAATAAGTCATATTCAAGTCTTAGGATCCAGACGGTGTGCGGGGGATCTGAAGATAGTCTGGAAGCTGGTGTTTGAGATCCATTCTGACTCAGCTAGTAGGCTCTTTGGGATGGAAAAGTCCTGGAATATAAACAGAAGACCTACCTGCGAACCATAAGGATTATGGTCAAGGTGATGATAACTCCAGCCTAGGGAGGCTTGAAGACATTGGGAGCATGAGGCATGTGTGTGTAATGTGTGTGTGTGTGACAGTGTATATGTGTGTGTGAGTGTGTGTATGCATGTGCACGGTATATGTGTGCACGTGTGTGTGTGCACATGTGTGTATCTGTGAGTGTATGTGTGACTGTGTGTGTGTGTGTGTGCATTTTGGAGGTCACTAAATGCACATTTGACCTAATTCTAAATTGGCAGATGGTAGATCAGTCTGTGGTTAAACCCAAGACAAAGCCTGCCTATAGAAATCCTAAAAGGAAATTGAAGGAGAGTGTGATGAAGTGATTCTTTCTGCCCCAAGGCTGCCCCTCCTGGGATGCTTGGTCCACAGGGAGCCTGAGTGTCCAGATACCACATCCTCAAAGGGATGGACACAGCCTTATCGATACTATTCCTCCAGTCAGGCACACAGCAGGGCCAGCAAATATTTGTTGAGGAAACAAATGAATGGCACGCTTTCTGCTTTTAGGGTCCCTATAACTAATGGTTGTTCAGTTGCTCAGTCTTGTCCAACTCTGCGACCCCATGGACTGCCCACGCCAGACTTCCCTGCCTCTCACCATCTCCTGAAGTTTGCGCAAACGTGTGCATTGAGTCAGAGCAGGTGATAATTAACACTTGCAAGCTGCAGGGTCAAAGAAAAACTCCAATCACAGGGAATCACATTTTCAGGGTCAAGCCCTGCAACAAGAATTCTGGTATTGTTGCCTGATGTTTAAATACATGTTAATGAAAGTCTCATGAAGATACTTGAATTCAAACACACTCTGCTGCTTTTCACAACCTTTATGCCTCCCAGCCTGCCACGAGCCATATCATCTCATGCCTGGCGACTGGGGTTGCTTCCCCAACATTCTCACCAATTCCATTCTTTCCTCCAGGCGAGGGGTCCAGGGGTTTCATATGTGGACACGGTACAAGAGAAACACTTCATTTTGGGATCTCAGTCCCATGAGGGGCAGTGAGAGCCTTAGGTTACTAATGGTCAAGTTCTCTGCTACTTGAAGAAAGTCGGTCAACGGTCAGAGAGAATAAAACAAAACAAAGCCCTGGCAACATCACTGGAACGATTGGATCCGGCTCTGCCTGGATTTGCCCCTATTCTTTCTGGACACCTAAGTCAACAATATTTATGTTTAAGCTCCTTTGGAGCCAGGGTTCTGTCCCTTGCCAACAAAAGGCTTCCAGCAAATGCAATTGTCTAGGTCTCAACTTCCTCATCTGCAAAGCAAGTCATCTCCTGAATCTTAGGATCAGATGAAGTAGGGCTGCATCAGACCTTTGTGAATGTGAAGCAGAGTTCTTTGTCGTCATGTATGGGTCAAAAGCACTTATCAGCTAGGATGCTCTGGGTTGCAAGAAATAGAATGTGTAACTAAAATGACTTTCAGCCATGGCTACTCTAAGACAGTAAAGAATCTGCCTACAATGCAGGAGATCTGGGCTTGATCCCTGGGTCGGGAAGATACCCTGAAGAAGGAAATGGCAACCCACTACAGTATTCTTGCTTGGAGAATTCCATGGACAGAGGAGCCAGATGGGCTATAGTCCATGGGGTCGCAAAGAATCAGACATGACCGATGGACCAACACTTTCACTTTTGACTCAGAGTGTGGCCCAGGATCAGCACCGGCATCATCTGAGATTTGCTGTAAACTCAAACTCCGGAGCCTCACTCACCCCAAATCACAGCCCTGTGTTTTAACAGGTTCCTTGAGTGATCCTCACACACACTCAAGTGTGGACAGCAACAGCTTCAGCAACTACAGATTTACTATTTCACATACAAGTAGCGGGCTTCCCTGGTGGCTCAGATGGTAAAGAATCTGCCTGCAGTGCAAGAGACCTGGGTTTGATCCCTGGGTCGGGAAGATCCCCTGGAGGAGGGTATGGCAACCTGCTCCATATTCTTGCCTGAGGAATCCCCAGGGAGAAGAGCCTGGCGGGCTACAGTCTCTGGGGTCACAAAGACTCAGACACAACTGAGTGACTCAGCACAGCACAGCAAACAAATAGCACAGCGTCAGCTGGGGGCTGCTGTTTGGTTTGACCCAGGGGCTGGGTGCTTTCTGCACTGCTTGGTTCATGGCTTTTGTTCTCAGGTTTGTCTCATGGCTGCAAGAGGGCGGCTCAGCCTCTGATCATGAATCTTCTTGGAATCACATACGGGAGCAGGAGGGGTGATTTCTCCACACACATCCATTTCATCAGGGAGGAAATCCTCCCCCAATCCCCAGAGGACCCTCTCCTTTTCCGTCAGGAACCAAGGTCGCCTCCCATGGCTTCGCCTAAGCCATCAGGGATGCGGGTGAGGAGGGACCGCGGATGGCTCAGACCGAGCTGCATCCATTGCCTGTGGGCTCAGAGGCACCAGCCCCCTTGAGCAGGTGGGACAGAGGATTCCCAGACCTGGTGGTGGCTTTGGCAGCAGGTGAAGAGGGTCGAGCCAGCTGAGGGTCACCCCCAGGAGGGTCTGCAGCACGGACGACAGGAGGGTGGTCTGGAGCCGCGGTCCTCAGGCTTCTGGGCACCAGGGGCCGGTTTCGTGGAAGACAATTTTTCCACACACCAAGGGTGGGGAGGGGATGGTTTCAGGATTCAAGTGCATTACATTTATTGTGCAAAGTGACAAGTGTGACAAAGTGAAAGTCGCTCAGTCGTGTTGACTCTTGGTTACTCCATGGACTAGACAGTCCATGGAATTCTCCAGGCCAGAATACTGGAGTGGGTTGCCTTTCCCTTCTCCAGGGGATGTTCCTAACCCAAGGATCGAAACCAGGTCTCCTACATTGCAGGCAGATTCTTTACCAACTAAGCCACAAGAGAAGCCCATTGCACTTTACCTCTATTATTATTACACTGTGATATACAATGAAATAGTTACACACCTCACCAAAATACAGAATCAGATCATCAGATTCTCCTAAGGAGCATGCCTCTGAGATCCCTAGCAGGCGCAGCTCGCAGTAGGGTTCTCGCTCCTATGAGAATCTAGTTCTGTCCTGGGTGGGACAGGAGGCGGAGCTCCGAAGGTGAGGGGAGCAATGGGGAGTGGCTGTAAACACAGAGGAGGCTTCACTTGCTCCGCTGCCACTCACCTCTTGCTGTGCAACCCGCTTCCCAACAGGCCATGGACTGGGACCCGCCCGTGGTCCAGGGGCTTGGGGACCTCTGCTCTAGATGTTGGAGCGATCCTGTTGCTTTGTCCTCTGATGTGTCAATTAAACTCTAGGCCTGGGAATCTCTTCTGTGTCTGGGAGCCTTCTCCATGGGTCTTGGATGAGCAGGATTTTCCAGGTGTATCAAGTGAGTTTTCATGTGTTCAAAAGGACCAAGGAGAGAGGTTGGGCAGGCAGAGTTCCCCAGGCATTGCCTGCCCCACAGATCTATCCTGTGTGGACGTTGTGAGTCTTCCCCAGTGTCAAGGCCACACCCAAACCCGCCAGCATCGCCATCCACGCAGCAGGGCTCCGCCTGCTCAGTCGTCTCATCACCTTGCGGTGCCTGACAGCCTCCAGGGACACAGTCCACGGCATATCTAAGTTCACCAACAAGGCTTCACCTGGGAACGCCCTGGGAACTGAGGAACCGGGAGGTTTACCAGAGTCCCGCCAAGCCCCCAGCTGGAGGACGCACGAGCCTCCCTGGAGGGAGAGGTGTCCCACTCCCAGAGTCAGCTTCCGTCCAACAAGCCAGGCTGCCGCCCGGATGGGGCTCCCCGGGGTCGGCCGGGACCCAGGCAGCACGTGGGCCCCTAGTGACGAGGGCGCAGCTCCTGCCGAGAAGTGCCCTCGTCTCCAGAGGCCTCCAGACAGACGGAGGATGTGGGCATGAGCGCCCTGCAGGGATTCGATCCGAGCGTGAGCGCTGGGGCCCCGCAGTCCTCCAGGGCGAATCATCTGTGATGCCATCTTGGTCGGGTGGTGTTTTTAATTCGCATCCTGGGAAAAGGCTGCAGCCTCGAAGCTCTTCTGTGGAATCTCAGGGAAGGCTCCACGCCCCATGGGGTTGTTCTGGTTACAAAGCAACGCTGAGCACGCTGAGCGGGCGGTGCTGAGAGCTCCGGCCTGAGGCGGCTTCCGAGCTTCAGGGCTTGAGGCGTTTCTCGGGGTTGCTCAGGGCTCACTCTGCTCGGGGCGGAGGGGGAGGCCCCATGGACGGCGTCTGAGAGGGGCGGCGGGGGCCTGGCTCCGGGCCGGCAGCAGACGGCGCGTCCTGGCGCAGCCTCGTCCGAGGGCCCTGGATCGTCTCCGAGGGCACTGGGCGGCCCCGAAGGCGGGGACCTGGGCACTGACGAGCCGGCGTCTTCAGGACTCCGCTCTGCTCTCCGGGGGCCCCGGAGACACCAGAGCGGGCTGCCGGGGGGACGCCAACCGCAGCCCTGCGGACCCAGGAGGGAGAATGGAGAGCTTGGAGCCGCACAGAGGTGAGGGCCCCTGTCAGGGGTCTCCATCCCAGGTGAGGGGCCTCCGGTACCCGAGAGGGGGACGTGGGGGTGGGATAGAGGCAGACAACAGGTCTGCTGGGAACCAGCTCTGCCCCAGCTCGCTGTGTGACCGCGGACACCAACCTCCCAGCACCTCGGCCTCCTTTTCTGCAAAAGGAGGCAGTGATGACCACCGAGCCACACTCCAGACTGGAAAAGCAGTATTTGCTTCCTTTTGCCTTTTGGCAAATTGCTTGACCTTTCTGACCCCTGGTTTCTTTCTCTGCAGAAATAATGATCCCCATGACAATGAGTTGTGGGGAAAATATGATAACAGCTGGGCTTCCCTGATAGCTCAGTTGGTAAAGAATCAGCCTGCAATGCACGAGACCCAGGTTCTATTCCTGGGTTGGGAAGATCCGCTGGAGAAGGGATGGGTACCCGCTCCAGTATTCTTGGGCTTCCCTGTGGCTCAGCTGGTGAAGAATCTGCCTGCACTGCAGGATGCCTGGGTTCAATCCCTAGGTTGGGAAGGTCCCCTGGAGAAGGAAAAGGCTACCCACGCCAGTATTCTGGCCTGGAGAATTCCGTGGACTGTATAGTCCATGGGGTCACAGATTGAATGACTTTCACTTTCATGTGTTGGCTCGGCATTTATTCTGTGACTTGCTCCATCTTCAGTTCTTCACATGTATTATTCACTCATTCACTCTCTCAAAGGACCCCTGAATTAGGTACTGTTCGCATGTCCTTGTACAGGTGAGGAAAGGAGATACAGAGAAGTCGTGAAACCAACCGCATCTACGTAGCCGGGTAGAATAGCCTGGCTGCTCACTAATGTTACCTTAAGGGGAAAAGTGGAAGATATATCTCTGAAATATTAGTATATTCTGAGCAATGAGACCAGGAGCCATTTTAAGTGTCTATTTTGGGATTTTGTCAGTTTTCGGGTTTCCTACCATGCAATGTGTGACTTTCATTATGAAACACACATACGAGAGTCTCAACATAGGATAACATATATCAGAATGGAAACCACGGTTCAGCTCTTCTCAACCCAGTGCTCTGCAGGTCGCTGAGAAGAAGGGAGGGTCGTGCAGTTCCATTTGTGGGAAGCATCCCCAAGAGGTGACCCCAGCAAGACAGATGCAGATGTTGGGGGAGGGGGTGTCCTGGGTGCTGGGGGAGGGGTGGAGCACCTGTTTCACGAGGTGAGAGGTGACCTTTCTTCGGAGGTGATGAAGGTGTGCTGGGACTAGACAGAGAGAGTAAGTTGCCCAACATTGTGAATGGACTAAATCCCAGGGAATTGTAACTCGACAAGGGTTAATTCTATGTGTTGTGAATTTATCTCAATCTTTTACAAAGGTGAATAGACTCGTGCCTGTAGCTTATTCCTGTCCAGGGGTTGAATCTGCTGGAATGATCCCCCCCACGTCCCCACCCCCCGCTTTCTCCTCAAGGAAGGAGCTCCAGTGGGGAAAGCCTCCTCTGCAGATTTTGCCTGAGGCTCTGGGGGAGGCAGCCCCTTTTGGGGCCCCAGCAACCTCGTGGGGGACACTTATCAGGTGCCTTGGGGCCTTAGGGCCTTTTCTGGATGAGGAGCTCCCCCTATCCCGCCTCCTGCCCCCTCCTGGCTACCTGGAAGATCCATGTTGTTACAGCCCCCACCCCCGGGGCAGTGGGTGGGGGGCAGGTGGCAGGTCCATGCTCACTGCCCCTTCGTCAGACTTACTGTTCTTTCCCTGTGATGTGGTCATTCAAGGTGAGTCACTTACCCACTATGCCCCCTCCATCCTTCGAGTCTGACCCCCTGGGGTCTCCCTGGGCCCCCAGCTGGAAAGCTGCTGTCACAGGATGAGTGGGATGGAAGTCAGGTGGCAGAACTCGGAAGCACCACCCCAACCCCAGCCCCCAGCAATCTCACGGCCTGGAATCTTCTCCCAGCTCCTCTGCTCTGGGGAGAAGTCTGCTCCACAAAGCCAGCCCTGGAGCGGTCGGACTGCACCTTCCATGTGGCCTCGGGGCCTTGGTGCAGGGACCAACCTGGTTCCCAGTTTCAACACTTTTAGGAGGTGGAGTAAGTGCGAGGTTATGAGAGAGCTCCGAGGCCCTGCAGGCCCAACAGAGAGGTGGGCAAGCCTCTGTTTTCACCTTCCCCTCCTTCCCTCCTACAAAGTCTTCCCTGTGACTCAGATGGTAAAGAATCTGCCTATAATGTGGAAGACCCAGGTTCAATCCCTGGGTTGGGAAGATCCCCTGGAGGAGGGCATGACAACCCACTCCAGTGTTCTTGCCTGGAGAATATCATGGACAGAGGAGCCTGGCAGGCTACACTCCGGGGGGCTCACAAAGAGTTGGACAGGACCAAGTGACTCACACTTTCACTTTTCCCTCCTACAAACAGCTGGCGTTTGGCAACGGTCTCTGGAAGATTTCTATGGGGAGACAATAAAATCTAATGTTTCAGTCTCAGTTCTGCTTTCTATGCTTTCTTGAGCTTGGGTTTCCCTCCCTGTTCAAGGGGGAGGTAGGAGCAGCCCCAGCTCCCAGCCCCCAGGCCCCCCCCAGGGGTGGAGAAGCTGGTGTAGCGGAAGGGGCGAAGGCCAGCAGGCCCTGCGAAGGGGCCAGGAGACCCCAAGCTCGGCGATGGGATGACGGCAGCTGGCAGAGGGGCCACCACCAAGGCCCGCACACTGCCACTTTCCCACATTTCCCCGAGCACCTTATTTATTTTCCCAGGGTTCAGCCCCCTGGGGTTAAAGAGCTGGAACTCCCGTGAGGCTTTCGTTAGCTTTCCGATGTAAATAAGGAAACTTTCTTCTTCCTGGCTGCCAGGAATCTGATCCCTTCCCTCCCCTGGGTGGGAGGTGACCTGCTGCATGTGGGCACCAGGGAGATCACTGGACCGGTTTCCACCGCAACCCGGAAGGAACAAGTGACCATGGTTACCGTCAGAGCCTCCTCTGCTGCAGCGCAAGGGTGGAGCCTGCTCCAGGCCTGGGAAACCCCAGCGTCCCCCCGCCTCCCACGCCCCCATCTAGAGGAGCAGCTCCAGGCGGTGGGAGAAGGCTCGGCAGCCCAAATCTCAGCCTCCGATGGATGTCAGACCCTTCTTGTTGTCGTTGTTGTTGCTCAGTTGTGTCTGACTCTTTGTGTCCCCAGGGTCCTAAACTTCCCAGGTTCCTGTATCCATGGAGTAACCCAGGCAAAAATACTGGAGCAGATTGCCATTTCCTTCTCCAGGGGATCTTCTTGACCCAGGGATCCAACTCGTGTTTCCTTTCTTTACCACTGAGCCACCAGGGAAGCCTTGTGGGGAACACAAAAACTTTATAAGCTTCAGCTTCCTTATTTGTAAAATAGAGACAACACTTCTCCCTTCGTGGGGTGTGAGTTCATTTGCTCATGCCGCTGGAGCCAAGTACCACACACAGACAGGGCTGTCTCACACAAGGGAAGGGTCTGTCCTGAGACTCTGTCCTTGGCTTGCAGACGGCTATCTTCTCTCTGTATCTCTGCACAACATTGTCCCTCTATGTCTGTCTGTCTGTCCAAATGTCCCTTTTTTCTAAGGACTCCAGTCAGTGTGAATTAGGACCCATCCTAATGACCTTACCTTAACAATTATATCTGTAAGGACCCTGTCTCTGGAGAAGGTCACGTTTCAAGGTATTTGGGGTACAAACTTGAACATGAATTTGGGAGGATGCATTCTACCCATGCAGACCCTAATGCTGGGAAAGATTGAAGGCAGGAGGAGAAGGGGATGACAGGATGAGATGGTTGGATGGCATCACTGACTCAATGGACATGAGTCAGAGTAAACTCAGGGAGTTGGTGATAGACAGGGAGGCCTGGTGTGCTGCAGTCCATGGGGTCGAAAAGAGTTGGACATGACTGAGCAACTGAACTGAACTGAAATGAACGGATTCCACCCATATCACGGCAGATGAATGACACTCCGAGGCCGAGCTCTTGTTACCGAGGAAGGGTTCATGTGCTTCATGCACCAAGAGCCAAACTCTGACAGCTGTGTTCGCAGCAACATCAGGATTGACTTGCAGGACATCAACAGAGGAGAAAGGGAGACTCAGGCTCAAAAGACCTGAACCCCCTGATGGCTTCCAGGAGAGGGTTTTGGAGACAGGGTTAGGGGAGGGTCCTAGGATGCCTGACTGTGGGCCTCCTTCTGATTGGTCCGTGGGGAGGTAGCAGGGTGATGGTTCAGGAATCTTAATCATCACCCTTCTGGCCTCATCACCCTGGGGTCTCCGTGCTTGTGCTCAGCACAGTCACCATCCTCCACCTGGTAGGGTCTTAGGTTTTACAGAAGAACTAGAGGTGTGCACCAAATTCTTCTCTGTGTCTCCAGGAGGAGTCGGGAGTCCAGTGACTACTGTTCTAATCGTTAACTGCGTGAGTCGGCTCTTTGGAACTTGAGGAAGACCTAGGGGACTCAGGCCTTTTTTCTACAAACAAGAGATGGGGCGCATGGAGGGGCTTTTGTATCCAAGAGGGCCCCCAGGGTCCTGCTTGGCCTCAATCCCTCCTTTTCTTTGACTCCTCAATCCTGAGGGGGTCAGGGAAGGTCAAGAAAGGGAATGAAGTCTTGGAGAGAGAGGTTAATCATAACTCCGGAAGTGAACTCAGTGTTAGGGGGACTCAGTTTCACTCAGGAGTGATTAAGCTGGGCTCCAAGTCAGCAGCAACCAAGCCCCTGGGTGCTGGGCAGGGTCTCCCACAGCGACGCCAGTGTCAATCAGGCAGGAAGAAGAGGATTCTGGGACAGGAAGTGGAGTGGAAGGCGGGCCTTGACCTGGTGAGGAGTTGGCTGCCTGCTTGTCTGAGGGCCCCTCTGTGGGGACCGGGACCCCGGGGGCAGGGGGCTGCCGAGGAAGAGGCGGAACCAAGTAGGGGGCGGTTGCGGGAGGCCTGGAGGGTTCTGAGAGCCGCCATGGCGGGGGCAGTTGTCAGTTACTCTAGTTACGTCCCTCCAGGGTTCCCTAAGCCTCCTATAAAATTCTGCGAAACCGTCCAGCCTCATCCATCTCAGCTGGGTTGGGGCAAACTGACGGAAGGGCCTGTGTTCAGGGTCAGGTCAGAGAGTGAGAGGGGCGTGATGACACCAGGGAGACGCTCGCGGGAGAGGGGAGTGTCAGAGCCAAGCCTGCCACGGCCCGCCCCATCCTTACGGGCAGCCTGGAGGAGCGGGGTGAGAATCGGGTGAGGACGCTGCGGGGAGGCACAGCCACCCACGTGACCGCATCCCTGCAGACATTGCCTTTCCCAACTCGAGTGTCTAGGCTTGTGCGCCACGGGGGGCACTGAGGCCAGGGGTTTGAGTGAGGGCAGAGGGAGCCTACGGAGAGTCAAGAGACTCTGCCCTGCAAGAGCCAAGTTCAAATCCCGGGAGGACTCAGCTCAGAAGGTCAGAGCATGGTTGGGGGGGCATGTTATAGAGCTTAAGGTTTAGGAAGCTTCATCTGCACCCTCAAATCTCCGACCTTGTTTCCTGGCACTGCCTTGGGAACACCCAAACTCCTGGCTCCTCCCCGAGCCTGTGGAGTGGCCCCGAATCAGGGCCCTGCCACTGTCAACGCCTCTCTCTGGAACCCTCTCTCCCACGGTTATTCATGTAACTTGGATTTCTGCTTAAGCGTCACCTCCAGAAGACATCTCTGACCGCCCCTGCACAACAGCTCTCGTCCATCCTGCTACACTGTCTTTTACTTCACAACTCTATTCCCCAAATTTCATTCTGTCCGTTTGCTGCTTAGTTGCTCAGTTGTATCCTGTAGACTGTAGCCCGCCAGGCTCCTCTGTCCATGGTGATGTCGCAGGCAAGAATACTGGAGTGGGTAGCCATGCCCTCCTCCAGGGGATCCTCCCAACCCAAGGATTGAACCCACCTCTCTTGTATCTCCCGCATTAGCAGGCAGATTCTTTACTGTCTGAGACACCAGGGAAGCACAGTTTATTCTACAGCACGCTTATCTGTGTATCTGATTACTGTGAGTTTGCCCTGGGAGAATGGAACCCCATGAAGGCAGGAGCCGTGTTTTGCTCCCTGTTGCCTCCCAAGGGTCTCAGATAGGGCCTGGAACACAGTAGATACTCAGTGAGTGTCTGCTGAGTAATTGCAGGTGATAGGTGTGTACTGACCTTCCACTGGAGTGCCAGCCCTTGCCTTTCTGGACGTCAGGCTGCCTTAAAGGGCCAGATGCTGGCAGAGGCAATGTGGAGGAGCCGCAGGTATCCCTAGGCCTTTGGCGACCGTCTCCCATCTTTGTCTCTCTGGTGCTTGGTCCTCTCCTCTGAGGAGGCTCAGTTCCCCGCAGTGTGCCTCGGCCACACTGCACACGTTTACTGTCTTATCTTCCTTCTTGCTTTTGTCTCTTACTGTGTTCTTTTCCTTTTTCCGTTTCCAAATCTTGCTTCTCTTTAGGTCAGAACTACTCATCCTACAAGGGCTAGCTTGAAGCTCTTAAATGTTTTTGTGAAAACCTTTTTGTACCAGGCAAAACTAACGTTCCTTTCCCTCAGATCCCTGAGCACTTCCATTAGACTTTGAGGACATAACAGGGGTCTGTCCTCCTTAGAAGATGATGAACTTCTTAAAAATCTCAAATGAAGTATTGGTATCTCCAGGATTTTGCATATAATGAGTGCTCAATTAATGTTTGCTTAATCGAATAAAACTGACATTCTTCTCTGAGAATCAGAGAGGGAAAAGGAAATGAATTTAAATGTGCTCTGGGTGTTTCACACCATTACATACTTTAATTTCCAAATTCTTACTTCCAAAAAAAAAAACAGCAGTCTTCTAGGATATACATCTTATGGCATGTACATTACCATCCCTGTTTTATAAACAAGGATCAGAGAAGCTGTGTCAGCTGCCCAGGGTCACACAGCTAGGAAGAAGCAGAACAAGGGTTTAAAGTCAGACATATATATTTAGAGACAAAATGGCTTATATTTAGTTTAATGGCTTATATTCAAATTATTTTTATCCCTGTCAATTTAGAGTGAAATTCTAGAAGATGAGGTAGCTAGATATAAATAAGCATGGATTTGTAAACCTTATCCTAACAACCAAAGGGTAAAGAAAAGTGACATTTTCCCACAAGAATGAGAATAGCTTTTTATTGCCTTTTGTGTGTGTGAGGAGTTTCTCTGGGCTACACAGATATCTGTCCCAGTTGAATCAAAACAAGTGGCTGCAATAAGGTCCTGTAAATGTGTGATGCCTAAGTAACGTTGTTCTGGAGGCTAGAACAATTAGTGCAGCTTTACCCAGGGCTTGAAAGGCAAGAGAGGTATTTATAGCAACAATAACAGCTGATTGCAAGCATCTGTTTGCCAATTAAACTTATTCTAGGAAATCTTATAATTACCAAGTTCAGTAGCTATCCCATTGGACTCATCAGCTGAAGCTGCAGTTTAAAATTTTATTTTTAAAACCTTCAATGAAGCTAAGAATAGACAAATAAGAGGGTTGCCCTGAAATGGTGTCTCAGGGAAAACTCAGCTCCCTGAATGCAGTTTAATCCCTGAAGAGATAAAACTTTACAACTGTGTAAATGAAATAAAAACTATCCATAAAAAAATATTTCCAAACAATACGCTCTGGTGTTTATAGAAGTGATCAGGCGATTGTCCTCTAAAATGGGCTTCTCTCATGGCTCAGATGGTAAAGAATCTGCCTGCAATGCTGGAGACCAGGGTTTGATACCTGGGTCAGGACCATCCCCTGGAGAAGGGGATGTCTACCCACTCTGATATTCTTTCCTAGAGAATTCTATGGACAGAGGAACCTGATGGGCTATAGTACACGGAGTCAGAGTTGGATACCACTGAGCAACTAACACTACACTACGTGAAATCCTTAAACTAGTTCCAGAGTGAAAACTAAATGCATCCTTAAACCCTCATTTTTTTTTTCTAGAAAAGTTGGTTACCAAAATTTATCACTTATAAACTCAAACAATAGAAAAACTTTCAAACCTGAAAAAACAGAAAAGGAGGGATTGGATGGAGGTACATTCATACAATGCTACTGATTATTTTTTTCCTTCAAAGAGTTTTCTTCTTTTAATGGTAATGCTTTCAAGCAAAGGTTTGCAAAACAGAAAATCTGAAAGATGCATAAAGAATTTAAAAGAAAAGAAAAAGACTTTTGTCCCATTGCTGCCAGAATCAATCATGGCTGACACGTCAATTTCCTCTCGCTTTGCTCTGTTCTTTCTCAGCCTGCTTCTCACCATCTCCGGCTTTGCTGTTATTCATCTGCCCTGTTTTGCTCTGAGCAGTGCTGGTGACCTGGCAGATGGGGTCTTCGGAGGCCCCTGGGGCTGAGCTGCCGTCCACGCAGTGACCACAGGTGTGTTATTTCTCTTCTCCAGTACAGATGTTTGCACAGGTCTGTTCTGAGAGTCTGAAAGCATCAAGCACCCTCTGCACAGACCCGCACCACCTTGCACGCAGGCTCAGTGCCCAGGTCCAGACCCCTCCGCCAGCCAGAAGCCTCAGGTTCAACGCCCCGATCTAGGTGATTCAAAGACTGCTTGACATAAAAAGGAACATATTTGAGTCAGTTCTAGTAAGCTGGATAAACCTAGAGCCTTACACAGAGTCAAATAAGTCAAAAAGAGAAGAACGGATATCATATTTGAACACATACATGGAATCTAGAAAAGTGCTGACGACCCTATTTAGAGACACAGACCTAGAGAACAGGCTTAGGACACAGGTGGGGTGGGGCAGATTGAATTGAGAGAGTAACACTGAAACATATACACTACCTTATGTAAAATAGGTAGCCGGGAATTTGCTTCATGATACAGGGAGCTCAGCCCGGGGCTCTGTGACAATCTAAAGGGGTGGGATGGAGTGGAGGGTGGGAGGGAGGTACATGAAGGAGGGGACATATGCATACTTATGGCTGATTCGTGTTGATGTATGGCAGAAACCAACACAATATTGTAAACCAATTGTCCTCCAATTAAAAATAAATTTTAAAAAATAAAAAAATAAAATTGGAAACAAATTTTAAAAAATAATAAAATCCTCTGGCAGTTGTGACTGCTTCTCAGAGCAGCTTTCATGAGACCCTGCTTATTGTTTAATTCCCTGTGAGTTGTGAGCAAGAGGCAGGAGGAGAGAGCCTTTCTGGAGCATTCCTGGGCCTCCCCCCTGCAGACCGCTCGCCATCTCCGTGAATCTTGCCGGTGGATGGTAGGGCGAGGGCAGGGGCATCAGCAGGCTTTGTGCTCCTGATCCCAGGTCACTGCAGGAGACTCAGATGAAAACCGTCTATTTCTGTGCGGGTCCCGAGAAAAGAAGCCATCAGTCAAGGTTCAAGGAAGGGTTTTGGTTTCTCTGTCTCTACGAAATGGTCCAGCTTCACTACATGCCCTGGCATGCACTGGATGTCACCTGGGGTGATGGCCACACCCAGGCCCCGGCCACATGGGGTCCAGGAGCAGCAGGACAAAGGCTAGAGCTGCCAACCTCCGAACAGCCTGGGCCACAGTGTGTGCAAGCGTGGCACATGCCATGTCCTCCAGGGGCACAGCCAAGCCAGCAGCGGGCAGCCGGGAACCCGCAGGTCAGTTAGGGACAGCCAGGGGCTGGCAGGCAGGGCAGAGAGGCCAGCGGGGGCCCCGGGGTGAATGAGAAGTCCCGGGAAGGACTTCTGGGAGCCTGGAAGATGGGAGATTGGGGTAGAAACAAACAGGGGAGTCCTTCCTAAGTACTGAGTCGCTTGGGACAAACGTGTTGACCAACCCAACATTTACTAAACTCAGTGCTATCTCTGCAATAACTGTATTATTCGAGCTCATGTGAGATAGGGACTGTTCAGATATTATGGGCTGGCGCTCTGCCCCAGACTCCGGGGCAGATGGCAGCAAGCAGACTCCAGGTCTCTGTTCCCAGGAGCTCCCCTTCTACTGGAAAGGGCAGACAGGAAAGAACTAGACAGGTTAGGTATCTGAGATGACAGGTGCCCCAAAGAAAACTGCAGCTACATTGATGGGGAGCCTTGAGAAGGGCTGAGACCCCAGGGGGAGGAGGCAGCCAGCGAGCAGCCTGAGGGCAGTGTGCTGGGGCCTGGGGGCCACAGGAAGGCTGGAGCTGGGGGGTGGCAGGGGGCAGATCATCAGAGGCCACCCTGGGCACTTTCCAAGCTGTTCTGAGTCCAGGTTGAGGTGGCGACCCTCAGGGACTTCTGAGCAAAGCTGGGGCAGAATCTGGCTTCCAGGGTGAAAGCCTGGCTCCCCTGGGCAGAGAAATAGACCATGGTGGTGGGAAAGAGAGAAGGCAGGAGCGCCTCACTTACCGATGAAGATTCAGGGGCCCGGGAAGGGCCTTCAGCATCTGACGGCTCCATGAGGGTCCGGCATCCTTGAGTGACTTCCCTTCGCGTTTAGAGGTAGGGCGCATGCGTGGAGGCGAGCCCACGCGATCTCCCTCCCCTCCCATCACAATTGCCCCACTCCTCCGTCACTTTATAGTTTTCTTTCTTGACTCCTCAAAAAGCGTGAGTCAGGAGTTCAGGTGGGCACCCGGCTCTGCCGCATTTAGTCCTGATACCTGCCGTGCGCTCAGCTCACCTGGTCAAATCCTGGTCATCTTTCACATCCTGGACTATCTTTTCTTGGCGAAGTCATTTCATGCCCCGTCCACTTTGGTAGCATTGCTCACCTTCAGGGGTCCCTGCCTTTCGGTAATCTCCCCTCCAGGCCGTGGAACACCCATGGCCTTCTCACTTTCCACTCATCAGCCCTTCAGCTGGGCCCGTGATGATCTGGCAGATGACATGGACCCCTGCTCATCAGTACTTTGTGAGTTCAGTGAAACGCTTGCCCAGGATCACACAGCTAATACAGGAAGATCAGGATTCAAGCTTCTGACTCCAACTTCCCTGTAACCTCAGGGCTTGGACTCTCTTCTTGGTTTAGCCCAGGACCTGAGTGCTTCTCACTTATTTCTTTATTCCTGGGTGCGCTGCCTCTCTGTTGCTGTGTGCAGGCTTTCTCGAGTTGCAGGGAGCAAGGGCTATTTTCATTGTGGAACACAGGCTGTAGCGCACAGGGGCTCAGTGGTTGGGGCATACGGCTTAGTTGCACGTGGAATCCTCCCAGACCAGGGATCAAACCCACGTCTCCTGCATTGGCAGGTGGATTCTTAACCACTGGACCACCTGGGAAGTCCGTGGGTGCTTCTTAAGCATAACGTGCTTCCCGGCCTTATTCTGACCTGTAGAATCACAGCTCCAAGACCGACTTGGGACTCTGGTTCTGTCTGTTAGTGTAATCAAGAACCCCAGCTTCTTATTACCAAGTGTACTTTTGAAACACATTACGATGGGGCTCCTTCCCAGAGGAGGTTCCTAAAAGAAAAAAATCGAGGAAAAAGTGAAAACAAGATTCCAGGAACTAGTTCAATAGTAACTGCAGCTCCTCCTCAAACGCCGTCTGTCTTTTACAAAAGGAAACTGCAACTGAAGCTTAATATTTATTTATGTGAATTATTCGGGGGGCCTAACGGAAGGTTCCTGAGTTTCCACTAAGAGTGTAATTTCCTGGAAAACTCTAAATGGCACTGCCCGATGAGCTTTGACCAAGTTCAAATTAAGGAACACTTGAAAAGAACGCCATCAAAGGGGCTGGGGGAAAATCCCTGAAGGCCCTGAAAGAAGAGACAGAAGACCAGAGAGGTTAACCAAGCTTTCTGAAGGCACACAGCTGGCAGGTGGTACAAGGGGAACCAGACCCAGCTCCCAGTACCTCTGGCTGGTATTTTTCCATCTGAACGATGAGAGTGTGCCAGGGCAGTGTGGGTTCTGCACAGAAACAGAGATGCTCACACTTCAGAGGGAAGGTGCCCTGTAAACACCACATCAGTGACTACCCACTCTAAAAATAGTGCATGGCACACACTAGGCACTCAGTGGACAGTGGTTAGCTGATTGCCTGACCCCAGCCTCTTATCACCTGGAAATTGAACTCTCTGTACTGTTTCATTCTCTGCCTTGTTGGATTAAGTCTGTGCAAATCAAGTTCCCACTAGTCAAATGAAAACATGGCTGATGATTTTGAAAAACAATTACTGTGGAATCAAGGGAGGCAGACTGATCATCACTCTGCCATCTCCTTTCTTCTCAGAACCTCAGTTTCCTCATCTGGAACAAGGGGATGATGCCTCCCTCATGGTGTTGTTGGTGACAATTCAGTGAGATACTGCACAACCCCTGGAAAAGAGTCAGTCGGCAGTTTGGTTGATGAAAATGAACAAATGAGTGATGGAGGAAGTGGTTGGTTCTGCCTCAGATCTGGAATTTATCCTCCCTCCTCCCAACCTCTTGCTCTATTAAGTGTGCAGCAGCTATAGTCGGATGTTTCCTGAGTGAAAAGTCAGTGGTTGGAATGAGAATGTCCGTCCAAATACACTCTACTAATAAAGGCAGCAATGAATGACAAATTAAAAAAGGCCCCACAGGACCCACCACTTTTCATCAAATGTGATATATTGGCATTTAGCTATGAAGATGTTTGGTTACAAGTAATAGAAAAAAATGAAAAGAAGTAGCATAAATCTTATAGAGATGTTTGCTGCTCATAGTCACTGGTGGAAGGAAGGCAGTGTGGGCTGGAGTAATTCTCCACTGCTCCTTTCATGCCTGCTGTATGTGGCTTCCAGTCTCAAGGTGAACTCATGGCCCAACATGGCTGTTGGAGCTCCAGCCATCAATCAAATTCTGGCCAGCAGGTAGGAGGAAGTGGTGAAGAACTACCATCTCCTTTTGTGATGGTTCATTCAGTGTGTCACCTGACTGGCCACAGGTGCCCAGTTTAAACACTGTTTCTGGGTGTCTTTGTGAGAGTGTTTTCTGATAGGATTAGCATTTGAATGAGTGGCTTTAGTGAATTAGATCACCCTTCCCAAAGAGGTAGGGCATTGTCCAACCTACTGAGGGTTTGAATGGAACAAAAGGTTGAGTAAGAAGAGATTTCCCCCTCTCCTTTTTTCCTGCTTGAGCTGCGACATTTCATTTCATCTCCTCTCGTCTGTGGACTGGGATTTACTTTATCAGCTTCCCCGGTTCTCAGGCATTCAGACTCAGACTGAATTATACCACCGACTTCCCTGGGGCTCCAGCTTGCTGTGGGGAGATCGAGGAACTCCTCAGCCTCCAAAGTCACGTGAGCCAATCTGTAGTCATAAATCTCCGTATAGATCTCCTGTTCAGCTCTGTTTCTCTGGAGAACCCTCCTAATACGCCTTCTAAGGACGTTTCTGAGAACTGCCTACTCCACTCTAGCTTCATTCTGCTTGACCATAATTTAGTGAAGCGGGGCACACCTAGCTCCGAGAA
Organism: Budorcas taxicolor; assembly: GCF_023091745.1. Classification (NCBI taxonomy): domain Eukaryota; kingdom Metazoa; phylum Chordata; class Mammalia; order Artiodactyla; family Bovidae; genus Budorcas; species Budorcas taxicolor. The sequence goes on along the minus strand of NC_068915.1, from coordinate 111,163,734 downwards.
AAGCTGGGAAATGTGCTCTTCCCTGGAGGAGGCGTGAGTCACTGCTTTTCTGAGGTCGCTGTGAGTGAAACAAGACAGGGAGCTGGACACTGGTGGACAAGTGGCAGTTACCGCCAGCCACATGCTTATTTGTGTGCTGCTTGACTACTTGTCTAGTTCTGGACTGCTCTTTCTTTTGGAAATTTATTTTTTGGCCTCGCCGTGTAGCTTGTAGGATTAGTTCCCCAACCAGGTATCGAACTGATGCTCCCTGTAGTAGAAGTCCAGAATCCTCACCACTGGACCGCCGGGGAATGCCTGCTTCAGGGCTTTCCCTAGGCCAATTCTAAATGTTGAGGTGGGGTGGGATAGATGCTTTTTTTCTTAAATGAAGCTCTCATTTAGTAACCCGACATATGTACCTGACACCTGGGCGTGTGCTCCTCTTGAAATAGGGGTAGGACCTGGACCCTGTCCTGTTCTAGGGCTCCCTGCCCCAGAGTTAGAGAACCACACTCAGAGCAGAAGTCCTTTGAGAAAAGGCTTCTGGTGATGGAGGAGTAAATGGGCTTTTATCAGGTAGCAGCTGTTTCAGATACACATCCTGGTGGTGCCCTTTGTTTTGCAAAGCTTGATGCCCACACCTCTCCAACCTCAACACTCCTTCCGGAAGCAGGGCTAATCTTACTACAACTATTCCTAATCATAACCTTCTGGTCTGGGCTTCTCCAGTGTTCTCTCTTCTCCCACCAGGGGCTGGAAGCAAAAATCCCTGAGCTCAGGATCTGGAACCCTCTGTCCCATCTTCCAGTGACCCCCTAGCTACAGTCTCCTGAATCCCGCGTGGCTCCCGGTGCCCATATCAAGGACCACGTGAGTTTCTGCAAAGAAGGGAGGCGGGGAGATCTGAGCCTTGGTGTGTGAAAGAGGGTGGTACGGGGGGTGCTTTGCCAGCCCTGGGGACACTGGCTATAGGCACCACTGGGGCATTTGGGAGGCGGGTAAAGTGAGGGGTGGGGGAATGGCAACCCGCTCCAGTATTCTTGCCTGGAGAATCCCATGGACCGAAGAGCCTTGCAAGCCCCAGTCCATGGGGTTGCAAAGAGTCGGACACGACCGAGCGACTAACACTTCATAGTGAGGGGCAGGGTGCCTGAGAAGCCAAACCTTGTGAAGAGGGTCCTGAAGGGGCAAAAAGATCCAGGTTTATTTGGGTCTCCTTGGAGCTTAGTGGGGGAACCCTTTGGACCGACCCTCAGTGATGGGGGCCTAGGACCATGGTCCCCAACCTTTGTGGCACCAGGGAGCCATTTCATGGGAGACAGTTTTTTCCTATGGACTGGGGATGGGGGGATGGTTTGGGGATAATTCAAGTGCATTGCATTTATTGTGCACTTTATTTCTATTATTATTACATCAGCTCCGCCTCAGATCGTCAGGCATCGGATCCCAGGGGTTGGGGACCCCTGAGCTAGTCTTGAGAATCATTTCCCTGGATGCTCTCTGGGGAGTCTTTTAGCCTTCCACATTATGGCCCAGATTTGGGGATGAGGCCATACCCCCCTGATCGGAGTGGTACCCCTGGAGCTCCACGTTTTGCAGACCTTGTAGCAATTTGGAGGTGATGGTGCAAGGGTGTTGGTGTCCTGTGATAAGCTCTGTCCGCAGAGGCGGAGAGGGGCCTCCCCAAGTGGCTTTGTGGCCATGGGTGTTAGAGCAGCAGCTGAGGAGGTGTCAGGTTCTGAGTGGTGGGGGGCGGCAGGGGACAGACACGTTTGGTTTTTGCGTGTGTGTGCTCAGTCATGTCTGACTCTTTGTGACTTCATGGACCAAAGATCCTGCCAGGCTTCTCTGTCCATGGAATTCTCCAGGCTAGAATACTGGAGTGGGTTGCCTTCAGGGGATCTTCCCGGCGTCGGGATAGGGATGGAACCTGCATCTCTCGAGCCTCTTGCATTGGCAGGCAGGTTCTTTACCACTGCACCACCTGAGAAGCCAGACACCTTTGAGGACTCCCCAAAATACCTCACTGGTACTCTAAAAGGCATCTAATTTTCTGCCTAGGTAGGCAGAGGGGGCAGGGCTTGGAGACTCCTCACTGGGACATAAGCGTAAATGAGACTTCACTTTGTAGACCTAGGATGCTGAGGCCAACAGATGTTAGCTACATATAATAATTGCCCTTCTTGCCAGCAACTGGAAGGAAACAACACAGGAGAGATTAAATCTCATGGATGTTCCAAAGGCCAGACCCCTTCAACAGAGAGGAAAGAGCCAGAATCCTGATTAGGACACCAAGGCCCTCATGAGCCAGCTTCTCAGCACCCACCCTGGTGACCTCTGGTCAGGCTCCTCTCTCCCACTCTACACACCCTCCTGGTTCCCAGCTCTCCTTCTGGAGTGATGCACTGAAAACTAGTGTCATCCTGTCACTCTTCTAGTTTATAACACTGACGACTCCTCCGTTGCCTGCAGAGTGGTCCAAATGCCTTAGCATGGTTGGCACGTGAGCCCCTTCATAGCCTGGCCCTCCCAGCCCCCTGCTCTAGTCTCATCTCTCACTCCTCATTTTCTCCAAATTGTACATTCTAGACACTTTGCAGTCGAGCCCTACAATGTCACTGACTGAATCTGAGTGTTATCAAACCCAAGTTCAGTCCCTGAAGCACGGTGAAGCCAGACATACTGAAACATCAGAGTTTGGAGCAGAAAAAGGTTTATTGCAAGGGCCAAGCAAGGAGAGTGTGCGGCTCACGCTCGAGTAGCCCAAACTCCCTGATGGTTTTGGGGGAAGAGTTTTTATAAGCAGAATTTGCAGGGAGGGCTGCAGGGTGTGTGACCTTCCTCTGATTGGTTGGTGCTGAGGCTGCAGGGTGGTGTTCCAGGAATCTCAGTCATCAGCTTCCTGATTCCAGTCAGAAGGGTCCACGTGCTTGTGCTCAGCCGGAAGTTACCATTCCCCACCTGGGCTCCTACCGAAGAACTCAGAGATACATGTCAGATTGTCCTGCACACCCCTTCAGGAAGAGCCAGGCCCCTGTTCTGCTGCTGTGCCCCTGTTTCTTGACCGCCTTTCCTCTGTGTCTGCATTCCCTCACTCCCCTGATTAGTAACTGTTTGGATTTGCCCTTTGGAACTCAGGGAAGCTATAGGAGGCTGGAGCCTTTTTGCTGCAAATAAGAAACAGAAAAGTTTTGGGTCTTTGCTTCCAGTCTGAAGGTTTCTGAGTGTTCCCCTGGTAAGCACTTCCAGCTGGGAGGCAGAGGGTGGGGTATCGAAACAAATCATCCTACGTACATATCTGTTCAGGTCCACTTTCCCTCCTGGACGGAACACTCTAGAAAGGCAAGGACTGTCACCTGCTGTGTTCCTGCCACCCAGCACCTCCTGGCACATAGAGGCTGCCCCAAATTTTTTTGTTTAATTTGTTTGTATAATACCTTCTTCCTATGATCATCTTAAACAGGAAATGAAATATTGAGAGTCATGGTTACCTTAATAAACGGTTGGGCTGCCGAGGTGGTGCTTGTGGTAAAGAACCGCCTGCCAATGCAGGAGACATAATAGACACAGGTTCAATCCCTGGGTTGGGAAGATCTCCTGGAGGAGGGCATGGCACCCCACTCCAGTATTCTTGCCTGGGAAACCCCATGGACAGAGGAGCCTGGCAGGCTACAGTCCACAGGGTCACAAAGAGTCAGACACGACTGAAGCGACTTAGCACACATGCTGTTCTTACTGTTGGAAAAGATAGTACAGCCTGAGGTTGGAGCCTCAGTTTCCTTCTCTGGAAAATGGGGATAACGTTGCCCTCGCAGGAGGGTTTAATTAAATAAAGGAATGTACGGAAAGCACTTTGCTCGATTCTTGAACAGACAAACAATAGATGGTCATCAAATGGCAGCAGCTAGCAAACTGTCCCATGGATGTAATCACCTGTCTCCCTGCATGCTCACTGTTACTTGATGTCAAGGACAAAATTAACCAGTAATCAATCTAAGAAAGAAATGGAAAATTTTACTCATAGCAAACTGAGGATCATAACCCAGGAGAAGTCAGTCTCTCAGCTCTGAGAACTACTCCCAAAAGATGAAGGGGGTGGCCACCCACTGTATACGTGACTTTGGTGAAAGGAGTTTGTGCAGTGAATCACCCATCTCATAGAAGGTTGCTGCTGGCCCCGAGGGATAATCGTCTTAATGGATAGTGTGAGGGCTTCTCTATGAATGGGGAGATGCAAGAATCCAGGCTCATGAAACACTTCTCTTGAAAGTATCTGAGTGCAGGAAGGCCCAGTTTTCCCAGAACACACAGCATCTCATTCTGATTGTTGTCCTGGATGCCTAGCGGGTGCACTGCAGGTCAGGTCAGCTGCTGCAGCAGCTAATGGCTCAACTGTTATGGACAGGGTGACAGGCAACTTTCTTTATTTTATAATCACTTCCCTTTTGGTCCTAATTTCAACCAAGGTTTGGGAGGCAGTTTGTGACCAGTTTGTCCCATGGTGCTGGGAATCCTCATACCCAGGTCAGGCAAGGCTTTTGTTGATAGGCCACTCAGTGTGCTATCACTGGACTGAACCCTGTTAACAATAAGCAAGGGCCCTCAGGATGGCTGAGTGGTCTAAGGCGCCAGACTCAAGCTAGAACAATAAGCAAAAGCCTCTGGACCGCCTGCCTCACTGCTCTGTTAGGGTCCAGGAGATGGTTCCTTTTTGCTGCTTCTTCCCATACCTAGACAGACAGCATTACAGTCACTCATCTTATAGAACTCTACATTTGGTCAGTCATTTCAGGTCACCTAATCATCATTAATTTAATCTGAGGCTCAGTCACATATAATGCAAGAAGCAATAGTCCCGTAAAATGGGCAGAAGACAAGGAATATAGCTGGTGACATTAACGGCATGTTGCCACCAGTCAGAATGGCTGCTATTCAAAAGTCTACAAGCAATAAACGCTGGAGAGGGTGTGGAGAAAAGGGAACCCTCTTCCACTGTTGGTGGGAATGCAAACTAGTACAGCCACTATGGAGAACAGTGTGGAGATTCCTTAAAAAACTGGAAATAGAACTGCCTTATGACCCAGCAGTCCCACTGCTGGGAATACACACCAAGGAAACCAGAAATGAAAGAGACATGTGTACCCCAGTGTTCATTGCAGCACTGTTTATAATAGCCAGGACATGGAAGCAACCTAGATGTCCATCAGCAGATGAATGGATAAGAAAGCTGTGGTACATATACACAATGGAGTATTACTCAGCCATTAAAAAGAATACATTTGAATCAGTTCTAATGAGGTGGATGAAACTGGAGCCTATTATACAGAGTGAAGTAAGTCAGAAAGAAAAACACCAATACAGTATACTAACGCATATATATAGAATTTAGAAAGATGATAACGATAACCTTGTATGCGAGACAGCAAAAGAGACACAGATGTATAGAACAGTCTTTTGGACTCTGTGGGAGAGGGCGAGGGTGGGATGGTTTGGGAGAATGGATTAAAACATGTATATTATCGTATGTGAAACGGATTGCAAGTCCAGGTTCGATGCATGATACAGGGTGCTCAGGGCTGGTGCACTGGGATGACCCAGAGGGATGGGATGGAGAGGGAGGTGGGAAGGGGGTTCAAGATGGGGAACACATGTACCCCTGTGGTGGAATCATGTCAATGTATGGCAAAACCAATACAATATTGTAAAGTAATTAGCCCCCCAAAATAAATAAATAAATAGAAAAAAAATAAACGGCGTGTTGCATGAGAACTCAGTTGTGTCTGACTCTTTGCAACTCCAGGGACTGTAGCCCACCAGGCTCTTCTGTCCATGGGATTTCTCAGGCAATAATACTGGAGTGGGTTGCCATGCCCTCCTCCAGGGGATCTTCCTGGCCCAGAGAAAGGTTATTTTTGAACTTATACTGGATCTGCTTCTGTGACTTTAACCCTCATCTTGCTGCTTTTGTTATTGTCCGTGTATGTAATGGCCTGCCTCAGGGAGATAACTGTGTATATAATGGCCTACCTGTGAAGGACTCTAAGGAGGTGAAACTAGCACCTCCCCCTGCCTGAGACTTGCCATTGTAGGGGACGTTTGTAAGGACTGTATAGTCTTTTTATCTTGTTGCCTCACCTCCCACTAAATCTAGTCCCTTAAAAAAAAAACCAAAACCTGGCATCCAGGCCCCACAGGATGGTTATTTTGAGGTGCTAGCCTGCCATCTTCTTGGTCAGCTGGCTCCCAAATAAAGCCCCTTTCTTTTCTCAACGCCTTTTCTCAGATTTACTGGCCTGTTGTGTGATGAGCAGAGTGAGCTTGGACTGGGTAACGGGACCAAACCCACATGTCTTATTTCTCCTGCATTGGATATTCTTTACTACTGAGCCATCTATGAAGCCCACTTTTAGGGCATAAGTAAATATTTAAGTGTAAACTTCCATCTGGTGTAGTACAGTATCTCCCCAGGTTATCTGGCCAGTCTGTTGGCAGCAGTCACTATCTCAACGGGAAATATGTTGGCATTGTGAATAAAGTTCACTGATGATCTCTGCATGTACAAGGTGAGAGTGGGTCTTCCTGACCCCTTATAGGGTTGAGGCAGGATTGTCATCTTCTAAGGAATTACTTGGCTGGAGCCAGTAGGAGAAAAACAGATCTTCATGGTTGAGCAGGTCTGGTTAAAACATAATGCAGGTTCTGATGCACACCAGAGGGGAGGGAGGAGCCCAGATGGCAGGAAAAAAAGCTTTAAATTTTTCTTGCCTTGCCTTAAAATGTGAATTTCTGTCTCTTCAGTCCCTTTGTCTTCTTGATGAACTTACGTTGTTGTTCAGTCACCAAGTCATGTCTGACTCTTTTAACCCAACAGACTGCAGCAAGCCAGGCTCCCGCATGACCTTCACTGTCTCCCAGAGTTTACTCAGGATGCTGTCTGTCTCATCCTCTTCTTGGCCACTTCTCTTGCCGTCAACCTTTCCAGCATCAGGTTCTTCCAAGGAATCAGCTCTTTACATCAGGTGGCTGAAGTGTTGGAACTTCAGCTTCAGTATCAGTTCTTCTAATGAACATTCAGGGTTGATCTCCTTTAGAACTGACTGGTTTGATCTGCTTACAGCCCAAGGGACTCTCAAGAGTCTTCTCCAGCACCATTTGAAAGCATCAATCGGCACACAGCCTTCTTTATGGTCCAAATCTCACATCTATACATCAATACTAGAAAAACCATAACGTTGACTATATTGACCTTTGATGGCATCACCAACTCAACAGACATGAGTTTGAGCAAACTCCAGGAAATGGTCAAGGACAAGGAAGCCTAGCTTGCTGCAGTCCATGGGGTTGCAAAGAGTCAGACATGACTGATTGATTCAACAGACAGAACAGAACCCTTACAGAGTTGTCATATAACCTAGTCAATAGAACTACAATGAAATACACACCTCTGTCAGTCAGTTCAGTTCAGTCGCTCAGTCGTGTCCGACTCTCTGCAACCCCATGAATCGCAGCACGCCTTACAAATTGTCCATCACCAATTCCTGGAGTTCACTCAGACTCACGTCCATCGAGTCAGTGATACTATCCAGCCATCTCATCCTCTGTCGTCCCCTTCTCCTCCTGCCCCCAATCCCTCCCAGCATCAGTCTTTTCCAATGAGTCAACTCTTTGCATGAGGTGGCCGAAGTACTGGAGTTTCAGCTTTAGCATCATTCCTTCCAAAGAAATCCCAGGGCTGATCTCCTTCAGAATGGATTGGTTGGATCTCCTTGCAGTCCAAGGGACTCTCAAGAGTCTTCTCCAACACCACAGTTCAAAAGCATCAATTCTTCAGCGCTCAGCTTTCTTTACAGTCCAACTCTCACATCCATACATGACCACAGGAAAAACCATAGCCTTGACTAGACGGACCTTTGTTGGCAAAGTAATGTCTCTGCTTTTCAATATGCTATCTAGATTGGTCATAACTTTTCTTCCAAGGAGTAAGCGGCTTTTAATTTCATGGCTGCAGTAATATCCAGTAATTCCCAGAAGGTCCTTTAGATCACATGCGTCACTCCACTGAAAAGATGCCCACTCATCTCCTTGACCCATTTCTGAGTCTTGGACAATTTCTTTTGCATAGCAGAGATGAGACTATATCCAGCTCCTTCAGCCTCTCTGGCTTGGAGCCTTACAAATCCTTAGGATGTTAATACTTGTGGGATAAATATTATGTTATATTTGTGGGATAAATATTTAGCTTGTGGTTCCAAGAGCCCTACCCCACTAGAAACTGAGAATAACTTTGAGGGGTAGGGGTGAAAGAAAGGTTGACAGAGAGCTAACAGGAGCAGAATAATTGCCTCCATTCGTTGCCTACTGTGTGCCAGGTATGTTGCACACATCATCTCATTTAATCTTTGTAAAACCTTTATTTCGTAGGTGAGGAGGCTGAAATTCAGAGAGGTCAAGTACTTACCCAAGAGAATACATGAACACGCTTGTTGCTCTGTTGGCTTGTATGTGTCATGTTCTCCTTTGTGAGAGGTTTGGCTCTGGGGGGCCAGGGGTGTCCTTTGTCTCACTCTCTGCTCTGTGTCTTTGCTGAGTCTTGTCCACAGCAGGGGCTGAGTCAACGTTGGTTACGAGCAAGTGAATGAATGAGCGAGTGAGTGAGTGGATAGAGCAGCAGAGCTGGGCCACATTCCCAGGGCTGTTCAGCCTCCACCTCCCAAGCTTTCCCTGCAAAACACACCTCAGTTTTTCACTCTGGCATGAGTAGCTGGTTGGGACTATAATTTAACACTTTAACTGCTCAAGCAAAAATAAATAGGGTTTCAAGTAGCGAAAGAGTGTAGTGGGTTTGAAATAAATATCTGATGATAGCTTAGGTAGCCAAGTGTGAAGCAGAATAGAATTTTGAAGAGAATGCTTTTTTAGAAAGTCTCACAATGAGGGCAATATGCTAGGAAATAAGAGGAAAAGACAAGGTTTGATAAATGACTTTCTTCATAAGTTTTGAAATGATTATGTGTGATTCAGTGTGTAAAATATAAAACTTCCCCACAACTGTCCCTGACACAGGGTGACTGACTTTTTGTAAGTGTATTTTGGGTCAGAGTAACTAGAATATCCAACTGCTAATGAGAAACTCTGTTACTGAACTCAGATTCAGCTGCTTTTTGCTTAAGAATCTAGGGTTTTCCCAGCAGTACAGTGGATGAGAATCTGCTTACCAATATAGGTGACATGGGTTCAATCCCTCATCTGGGGGGATTCCACGTGCAACTAAGCCTGTGTTCCGCAGCCCCTGAGCCCACGTGCTGCAACTGCTGAAGCTCATATGCCCTGGAGCCTGTGCTGTACAAAGAAGCTACGGCAGTGAGAAGCGTGCACACCACAACTAGAGAGTAGCCCCTGTTCTCTGAAACTACAGCAAAGCCCTTGCAACAACAAAGACCCAGCAGAGCCAACAAAGAAAAATAAACACATAAATAAAATTTTAAGAAAAGAATCTCTTAGGAAAGAAGAATACAACACTGAGCGACGAATGTTGGGTGAAAGGAAAGACAGATTTGTTGAGGAAGCCTGAAGTCCTGGGGAGAAGGTGGACTCACACCCCAAAGACCTACCTCCCAATTCCCCAGGTTTTGCTCAGAGTTTGAATAGGGAAAAGAAGAAGGGGCTGTGTGCTGAACTGGGGGGAACCTTCTATTTTCAGAAATGATTGTCTTGATCACATAATTCCAAGTAGCCATCACATCTTCCTTGCTGTTGAAACATTACCTGAGCCATAAAGTGTGAAAGTGTTAGTCTCTCAGTCATGTCCAACTCTTTGTGACCCCATGGACTGTAGCCCACTAGGCTCCTCTGTCCATGGAATTCTCCAGGCAAGAACACTGGAGTGGATTGCCGTTTCCTTTTCTGGGAGACCTTCCTGACCCAGGGATCGAACCTAGGACTTCCACGTTGCGGGCAGATTCTTTACTCTCTGAGCCAAATCTCTGGTTGTCTAGGAGGGCTCTGCAGGATCCAGCTAGGTGTCAGGGGCTGAGTAGCTACTACTGAATGAATGAATATATGAAGGAACAATATTAATAGATGCTTAATAAGTGCTTTCAGATGCTGATGGAGACAATGCAAATTAGTAATTCTTTAGAGGAAAGTAATAACAGTAATTATTCCCAGATGGGCAAAAGAGCGTGTGCATAGATGTAAGCTTTTTTGTTTTTCTGGTTTGTGGCTGTTTTGCTGCATTATGGTGTCTTTGCGGATGCACGAGGGTCTTCCAGTTGTGGTGAGTGGGGGCCACTCTCCACGCGCAGTGTGCAGGCGGCTCACTGCTGTGGCTTCTCCTGGTGCAGAGCACGTGCTCTAGGGCACGCGGGCTTCAGTAGATGTAGCTCACTGACTCTGTAGTTGTGGCACACGGGCTTAGTTGCCCTGAAGCATGTGTGATCTTTCTGGACCAGGGATCAAATCCATGTTCCCTGTATTGTCAAGTGGATTCTGAACCTCTGGACCAGCAGGGAAGTCCTGGATATAAGTTTTGTGTTGCATAAATTAAAAGTTCCTGGGTGGATCTTTTTGGGGCTATGATAAAAACTGAAAACTAGAGAATCAGAAATTGTGGAATTTTCCTGCCTACTTCCTTCTGCAACCTCTCAATAGCATTTGGCTGGAAAGAACCTTGCCTTCCTCAAGAAAATGAGAGTGAGTATCCTAACACTTTATAATTCTCTCACCTTTTGCTGTTCTCCTGTTTCTCATACGGTTACTAAAAGCAAATTATGACTCCCCATCTGAGTTAGTACATGTTAAAAATGATGTCAGAGGGAAAGCCAGCCCTAGAGATGAGGCATTTATTCCAAAGTCACCAAAGACAGAGTCAGCACATAAAGTATAAAGCTACTCCACACCTGCCCCATTAAATTGTGACTGAGTTTTCCAAGCTCCCCCCAGGTTTCGTGTTTGGAATCCAGGCTCGGAGACACTGTCTTTGGCCTGGCCCCTTCTCTCTCTTTCCTCCTCTTGCTCCAAACTGGATTGAAGTTTTTCCTTTCCATCTTTGAGCCAGCATGCAATGGGCTTAATGGATGAGTTCCAAGTCTTAGCTGAAGGTTTTCAAAGTTCAAGAATGTATTTCTAACTTTTGGTTATTAAACACCAACAGTACTATTTTTTTTGGAATCTAAGCCCAGAGGCAAGTGGAAAAAAGAAAGATTAACAGGAAATCATGAGGTAAAACATTTATAAGAGAACCCTGCCTTGTGTGAACCCATTCCTTTCAAAACTAGTGGAATTTCTATTAAGAACAATTACTTTCTTCCTCTTTCTGTCTCTGTCTGTCTCTCTCTCTCCCAGATGGTCTTCACACAAATTTCAGTCTTAAGAAGATAAGTCAGTAGATGTTGAGATGATATGGATTTATTTTTCTATAGAGTCATATGCTGCCATATTTGTTAGTCATACAAACAAACTTTTTTTGGAACATAATTACTCATAGAAATTGTCAGGTTAATTAGAATAATATACTCATTAATCTATTTTGTTTTAGTCTTAGACGCAGAGGAGAATATTTAGTTCTTCATAAGGAACATATCACCAAAGATCAAGGATTGTTGAATGACCAGGGGTTGTGTAGTGACAATAAATGATATGTCAGTCAACACTTCATTTCTAATGTTACATAACCCTGACAACTTTTCTTGAAACTTGAGTTCGTTATTGCCGTCCTGCTTTACTTTTTCCTTTTATGGTTCACTCTAAGGCAGCACTGTCCTGCAGACCTGTCTGTGATATTGGAAATGTCCCGTCTGCATGCACTGTCCAAGAGGGTGGCCTCTGGCCTTCTGTGGTCATTGAGTACTGCCGTTGACCAATGAGGAACGTGAAGTGCAGGGGTTTACATGACTTACTAGGGACCACACTAGTTGTTTGTGACTGAATATGGATGATTCTTCTAGCTCTTTCGAGGGTGACCTGTTGTCTCATGTTTACATTTTGTCTGGGCAGGAAACGTGAGGAGCAATTTCAGAAAGGGAGACCTAATTTTTGCATCTAATAACTCAGTGTGTCTATGGGAACAGCATCACCCTCTCTGGCCTTGCCTATAACAGATGATGTAGAAATTCAGTTGCACTAAATCCAAAGGTATTCACCTCACACCCATCAGAGTGCTGTTGCTGCTGCTAAGTCGCTTCAGTCGTGTCCGACTCTGTGTGACCCAATAGATGGCAGCCCACCAGGCTCCCCCATCCCTGGGATTCTCCAGGCAAGAACACTGGAGTGGGTTGTCATTTCCTTCTCCAATACATGAAAGTGAAAAGTGAAAATGAAGTCGCTCAGTCATGTCCGATTCCCAGCGACCCCATGGATTGCAGCCCATCAGGCTCCTCCGTCCATGGGATTTGCCTGGCAAGAGTACTGGAGTGGGGTGCCACTGCCTTCTCCGCATACCCATCAGAGTGGCCATCATCCAAAAGTCTACAAATAATAAATGTTGGAGAGGGTGTGGAAAAAAGGGAACCCTCCTACACTGTTGCTGGGAATATAAAGCCACTAAAGAGTATGGAGAGTCCTTAAAAAGGTAAAGGTAAAGATATGATCCACCCCTGAGAACATATCTGGAAAAACTGAAAACGCTCATTTGAAAGGGTAGGTGCACCCCAGTGTTCATAGCAGCAGTTATTTCCCATGGAAGACATGGAAACAAGCCAAGTGCCCGTCAACAGATGACTGCTTTAAGAAAACGTTATATATATATATATATATATATATATATATATATATATATATATGTCTCCCATATGTGTGTGTATATATAACTCCCAGATATATATATCTCCCATATGTGTGTGTGTATATATATATCCCATATATTATTCAGTGATAAAAAAGAATGAAGTATTGCCATTTGCAGCAACATGGATGGACTCAGAGATATTATACATAGAGAAATAAGTCAGGCAGAGAAAGACAAATACTATATGATATCACTAATATGTGGAATCTAAAAATTAATACAAATGAATCTATATACAAAACAGAAAGAGACTCACATAGAAAACAAACTTATGGTTACCAAAGAGGAGCGGGTGAGGAGGGACATATTAGGAATGTGAGATTAACAGGTACAAACTATGATACATAAAACAGATAAGCAACAAGGATTTACTACATAGCACAGGGAATTATATCCAATATCTTGTAACAACCTATAATGGAATATAATCTGCAGAAAATAAAAAAAAAACGAAACTCTGTGCTGTACACCTGCAACTGATGCAATATTGTAATATAGCCAGACTTCTATTAAAAAAAAAAGAAAATAAATTCAGTTGTGCTGAATAGTGAGACTTTTGGATTAGAACTCTAAGCCAAATTGAACAGAACAAATCATTAGGTCCTGTTGCTATCTGCCTAAGGCTGCTCAGAACACATCTTAATATTGTTCTATTTTTACTATTTATTCATTCATTTATTAAACACCTGCGATGGTCCAGATAGAGTAGGTGTTGAGGGGTATGAGATGGATAAAAACAGTTGAAGCATTCAGTGTCTCCAGGAATACCAGTGGCCGACCCTTTCAATCCACACTACACTATCTGTTGGGAGAGTACAGGCCAAGAGAGTTTCATGTTGCCTTGATGAAGGTGAAAGAAGAGTATTTCACTCTTCTGTAATAATCTACACTAAATCTATTTAATAGAATAGATCTATTCTGCTTGAGAATCTATTATTAATCTATATTTAAGCCGGCTTAGAGCTCAACATTCAAAAAACAAAGATTGTGGCATCCAGTCCCATCACTTCATGGCAAACAGATGGGGAAACAATAGAAACAGTGACCGACTTTATTTTCTTGGGCTCCAAAATCACTGCAAATGGTGACTGGAGCCATGAAATTAAAAGATGCTTGCTCCTTGGAAGAAAAGCTATGACAAATCTAGACAGTGTATTGAAAAGAAGAAGTATCACTTTGCCGACAAAGGTCCATATAGTCACAGCTGTGGTGTTTCCAGTGGTCATGTATGGATATGAGAGTTGGACCATAAAGAAAGCTGAGTGCTGAAGAATTGATGCTTTTGAACTGTGGTGTTGGAGAAGACTCTTGAGAGTCCCTTGGACTGCAAGGAAATCAAACCAGTCTATCCTAAAGGAAATCAGTCCTGAATATTCATTGGAAGGACTGATGCTGAAGCTGAACTCCAATACTTTGGCCACCTGATGTGAAGAGCTGACTTATTGGAAAAGACTCTGATGCTGGGAGGGATTGAGGGCAGGAGGAGAAGGGGATGACAGAGGGTGAGATGGTTGGATGGCATCACTGACTCAATGGCCATGAGTTTGAGCAAATTTAGGGAGATAGTGAAGGACAGCCTGGCGTGCTGCAGTCCATGGGGTCACAAAGAGTTGGTGGACATGACTGAGCAACTGAACACCACCACCACTATCTGTTGGGAGAGTACAAGCACAGAGGGTTTCCTGTTACCTTTTGGGGTGTTTTTAGTGTTTTAGGATAATCATGGGCTCTGGAGGCCACTCTGGGTTCAAATTCAGTGCTTCACTTACTAGCTCTGTGACCTTGGGCAAATTACTGAAACTTTTTTAGGCTTATCTTTAAGACGGAGATAATAGACTGCTGTTGTTATTGGTAAGACTACATGAAATAATGCACGTAAAGCTCTCAGCCTACTGCTTCATTCGTAACGAACATTTTTTAAGTTTTAGCTATTACCATTATTGACTTTCCTGGTGGCTCAGTGGTAAAGAATCTGCCTGCAACGCGGGTGACTCAGACTCGATCCCTGCCTCGGGAAGACCCCTGGAGAAGGGAATGGCGACCCACTTGAGTATTTTTGCCTGGGAAATCTCATGGACAAAGGAGCCTGATGGACTATAGTCCACGGCATTGCAGGTCAGACATTACTTATTACTATCATTGTTATTAGGAGTAAAAAAGAGCCTCCTGAGGCATAATTATTTTTACTTTGTAAACGAGGAAACAGGCTCAATGAGATGAAGCAGCCAAAGTCACAGGGATAAAAAGGAACAGGGTCCAAATTCGAGGCAGGAGAGCTGGCTGCTCCTGGGAGGGGAGAGCTCATCTCTGGGCCCCACTCAGAGAGGGCTGTCTTTGAGCAGAAGTGTGGGGGTCTCTGGAGGTGTTCCAGCAGAGACCTGGAGCAGCTGATTAGATGTGTCAGGGTATACCTAACCTCTCCATGCCTATAGTACAGGTTTCAGAATTTTCCTGAGCTAGGAAATATCCTAGAAATATGCACAGTCAAGCTCAGTTTAAACTTTCAATTTTCTTGCTTTCAAAAAAAATTATTTACTTGGTGCCCTGGGTCTTGGATCTTTCACCTTTGCTGTGGCATGCAGGATCTTATTTGCAGCCTGGGAACTCCCAGTTGTGGGTTGTGGGATGTAGTCCTCTGACCAGGGATTGAACCTGGCCCTTGCATTTGGAGGGTGGAGTCTTAGCTACTGAACCACCAGGGAAGCCCGAAGATCAGTTTAAAAGTGAAAGTGGCTCAGTCTGTCTGACTTTTTGCAACCCCATGGACTACATAGCCCATGAAATTCTCCAGGCCAGAATTCCCTTCTCCATGGGAATCTTCCCAACCCAGGGATCCAGCCCAGGTCTCCTGCATTTCAGGCGGATTCTTTACCTGATGAGCCACCAGGGAAGCTCTTTTTTTTTTTTTTACTTAAAGTTGTCAAACAAATAATGCTCTTTTGAGCACCTGTTCTCTGCTAGATTCTGGGATAAGTGAAAGAACTATTACGTCAACCTTCCTGTCCATCGTTCAGTTGTCAGTCTGTCCATCTTTCCATGCATTCATCAATCCATCCATATCACAAATATAGAACACCTACTGTGTGCCTGACACCATCCGGAAGGTGCTTTTTTTCTTCCGTAAGTCTTATTTTTCCTACCAGGGAGTAGGAAGTAGTGAGTGAGGAGTGAGGTGAACCTCCCACGGTCAGAGCAGCTGGAAATGGGTGGGGGTGGTTGCTCTTGGTGGGAGCTTCGCACCCCTCAGCCAGTGGAGATGGCAGGCTGTGTGTGTGTGTGTGTGTGTGTGTGTGTCTGTGTGTGTGTGTTAGTCGCTCAGCTGTGTTCGACTCTGCGACCTCACACTGTAGCCCGCCAGGCTTCTCTGTCCATGGAATTCTCCAGGCAAGAATACTGGAGTAGATTGCCAATTCCCTTCTCCAGAGGATGGCAGGTAACTCCCAGCAAATGAAAGCTCCGTGTGTTTGGACTTATAGCGGCTGCCTGTGTGTGCATATGGGAGTAAGGGTGGCTCTTTGTGGGTGTTCTAGCTCCAGCCACTAGCATTGCGGTTGGTACACGCTAAGGAACCAAAGGATTTGAATTTGGTTTTACTTGGGTAAATTAAAAAAAAAAAAAAAAGTCTTGGAATCTGGCAATAAAAGCGTCTAAGGCGGCAGAGGGAGTCAACCGAGGCAGGTCTGAGTTGAAACCAGAGAGATAAGTTTTCAGAAGTGCAGCGGTGTTCAAACACGCTCACCCTGCCTCGAGGAGGAGTGGGTGCTGGGAGGAGGGCGTGCGCGCCGGAGCCCGGCTCTCGCCGCGGGAAATGGCAGCACTTGGGTCTCCAGGGGTGCCCCGGGGCATGTGGGCAAAGCTGCTCAGCCGGTCCAACCCGGAGCGCGCGTGCAGGACCCTCAGCCGGTCCCCACCGGGGCCCGGGCCGCGTGCTCGGCCCTCCCGCCGCGGGTGCGTTCGTTTCAGGAAGCGGCGCGTTCCGGGGGCCGCATCCCCAAGTCCCCGCCCGGGAGCGCCGGTGCGGGGGCGGGGGGCGGTCTGCAACAGGTCCCCGCGGCAGCCCCCGCCCCGGGCGTCGCTAGCGCGCCTCCAAGGCCGGCGCCTTCCAGACCCGCCCTGTCCCGGGGTCTGTCTGGCAGGCGCGCGGGGCTGCGGGGCCGCCTCTCCGGAAGCCAGCCCGGTGGTCCCCGAAGCCGACTCATAAATCATTTATGAGCCAGGGCGGGGTGAGCCGGGTGGGGGCGTAGGGGGGGCGAGGAAAGAGCCGGGGGCGGGTGGGCGGAGGCGGCGGCGGCGGCTAGACCTGAAGGAGAGCTGGACCCGGCGCGCGGTGAGTAGCCCCTTCGGAGCCCAGAAGGTGTCTGCGGCCCCGACCCGGGGGGCTAAGCGCCCCCTCCCAGAAAGCCGGGGGGCGGCAAATTGGGGGGAAGGGTACGCTCTGCGACCCCTTTCCCAACCCCCGGCGCTCTCCCCGGCCCGCGGCAGGTGATGCCAGCCCCGAGAGCGGCAGGGGAACCCGAGGGGCTACAGGGCGAGGTGGACCCCGCGGGAGTTCGGGGCAGGGCGCAGACGCGCGCCAACTTTGCGGGCTGCGTGCTGGGTCTTTCCACGCAGCGGAGAGGGGCCGGCAGCTGTTGGGTGCGAGCCGGAGATGGAGGCTCGAGCGCGACTGGGACTCCGAGGCCACCGGCTCGCTCTCTGAGAGGAGGGCGGACCAGGGAGGCGGGTCTGGGGCTTGGGAACTGGTGGTCGGTGAGGGGAGTCCCCGGGGGAGGGGGAGGTTAGTGGAACGAGGGGTGTGGGGCACTGACTTTACCGGGCTGGATAGGGAGAGGGGTCCCCTTCCTCTGATTTGCTGAAAGGAGTACGGAGTGCTACCGACTAGCACACGTGGGGGCTCTGGGGGTGCCGTGGGCAGCCTTGTCGCCGTGCCCACGTGCGAGCGCAGTCACCCCTGGCTTGAAGCATCCCTCGGTCCACTCTGGGCGCTCCTCTCAGGGACCTTCAGCGATTGCCGGACGGAGAACGGGGTGTTGGAGGCGCACCCCGGCCGGCCAAGCGCCGGGGAGGACAACAAAGGGAAGCGTGGACAGAGGAAGAGCTTCGCGGTGCCGGGGAGTCGGGGGCCCGAGGTCAGTTTCTCCAAGTTCTCGCCGAGAGCTGCGGCAGATCGGATCGCGGGAACCCGGGGCGTACGTCTCTCACCGGCGACCCCAGTCCACGCCAACCTGCGCCGGCGGCAGCCAAGTTACTCAGCAACCCCCGGATCCCCCGGGTGGCGAAGGATTCCTGGAGTCTCCGGGTTTCGCGCGCCCGCTGGGCCGGCTGCGCATCCTTTGTCCAGCAGGCCTGGAGAGGCTCCTGGCGCCGGGGGCGCGCGGGCAGGAGGGGGCCCCGGGACGGCGGAGGGTGGCCGGGAAAGGCGGGGGCGAGCGGCGCCGCCAGTTCGGAGTAGCAACAGGTTGTGCCCTGTAGCCCGCGGCAGCTGCTGAAACTCGCTCCTGCCCCGGGGCGTGGAGGAAGGTTTTCCCAGGTTCCGGAGACTGGCATCTGAGCTTGGTTAATTACAGCAGGTGTGTGATTGGGGTCCTGGAACGTCCCCTCCCCCACCCCAACAGAGACCCCCCCCCCCCCGGCCCCGCCCCCGGAGACTAAACTGCTGGCTGTTCCTGGGTTGCCTGAGCCGGATGACCGTTTTCGAAAGACTTGAATGTAGGCAACTTCCTATTATTCAACGTGTATGAACTTAGGACTTTGGATCTTCTCCCCTCTTCTGTGAGTTTCCTCTGTCAGCGGCGACCGCGGCGGAGCTGAGGCTGCTGCCCTTGGCAGGGGCGGCCCAGACCCTCTGTTGACTGCCAGGTGTGTGTGCGGCCAGGTCCTGTACCTGTATGCCATCGCCAGCCCCCCCCCCCCCCACCCCACCCCATTCAAAACCCCGTTTTACATCAGCGATGAGAACCGCTCCGGGACTGTAAACAACTGCTGTCACTCGGGTCATCAGTGAGACTAGAGACTTCCTCCTCTTAAGAGCCAGGGCCCTCCGTTCCCTGCTGCAGTGCCTTTTAATTTAGTTTTCTTAACGTATACCATTTTTAAAATGAACTTCCTTATGAGTTCCGGGCTTCCCTGATAGCTCAGCTGGTAGAGAATCTGCCTGCAATGCAGGAGACCCCGGATTGATTCCTGGATCCGGAAGATCCACTGGAGAAGGGATAAGCTACCCCCTCTGGTATTCTTTCTTGGGCTTCCCTTGTGGTTCAGCTCATAAAGAATCCACCTGCAATGCCGGAGTCCTGGGTTCGATCCCTGTGTTGGGAAGATCCCCTGGAGAAGGGACAGGTGACCCACTCTAGTATTCTGGGCTGGAGAATTCCATAGACTGCATAGACCATGGGGTCGAAAAGAGTGGGACACAACTGAGTGACTTTCACTTTCACTTTATGAGTTCCATGCTGGACGACTACTGTGTTTCTAGTGTGGTGAAGCAAAGTGCATTAAAGGACAGGTAGAAAATAACAAAGCAAATATTGTTTTCTTGGGACCATTTACAGTATGAAGGAAGTCAGTTTGTAGGGATCAAGAGTTCACACTGAGATTAGTTCAAGGTCAGGAGGCATTGTTACAAATGACTGAAAGCAGTTCTGCATAATTATAGCAGAAAAGAGACTGGATACGGGGTGGCTTAGTGATGGGACCGAAAGGATGGCTAGCCAAGCTTGGGAGCCCAGAGGAGTGGACGTGGGGCTTGCAGCAGGATTCCTGATGGGCGTACGGCCGTGGCTGCCATGAGGCTCTGACTGTGGCTGTTCGCACGTTGCCGTCGTTGAAGCAGAAACTGCCTCTGCCGCCCTGTGTCTCATGCACAAGCCCAGAAGTGAGCCTCTGATTGGCTGAGCCTGGGCTCAGTTTGGGTACCTCAGTAGCTTCCCAGGTAGCTGGGGTGGGTTGCCATTTCCTTCTCCAGGGGATCTTCCTGACCCAAGGGTTGAACCCAGGTCTCCTGCACTGCAGGCAGACTCTTTACCATCTGAGCCACCAGGGGCTCTTTCCCAGGTGGCACCAGTGATCAATGCAGGAGACGCAAGAGATGTAGGCTAGATCCCTAGGTCGGAAAGATCCCCTGGAGGAGGGCATGGCAACACACTCTAGTATTCTTGCCTGGAAAACCCCATGGACAGAGGAGCCTGGCAGACTACAGTCTATGGGGTCCCAAAGAGTCAGACAGGATTAGTGACTTAGCATGCACACATCCTTACTGAGTGCCTACTATGTGCCAGGCTCTATGGGCACCAAGATGGGGAGGTCAGGGGCCCCACAAAGCTACTGGGCTTGGTCAGCTCAGTGCAATCAAAGAAAGATATTTTGGGGAGGTTTTGCTTCACGTCTGTTGTTCTGCAGTTGTGTTTGGGAGGATGGAGGTGTCTTTGGGAAGCAGCATGAATTAGGAACAGTGCTGGTTCTCAAGCCTTCGTTGTCTAAGCATCAGTCACCAAGGGAGGGTGCTAAAAATGCAGATTAATGGGCCACATGTCCAGAAATGCAGTCTGATAATCTCATTTGAAACAAAGACCCAGTTTTACCCAGATGCGGCTCTTGGATCTGGAGCCATCCTGGGGTTTGTGCGGGCAGTTCCCTGACCGCTCTCAGTGGCTCTTGCTACCGAGTGTGCCAAAGTACCCAGACCTTGAAAGCACAGCAATTCGAACTGAGACAAAAACTTCTTCCTTGTCACCCTGACTTTTATCTGTAGTCTAGTGTTTTATAAGTAATGAGGTTTCGATACATTCTCAGAAGTGGCTCCAGAAGTTAAGAGGGACCTCCACTCGGGAGCAGGACGCATGCGCCACTCGGGTGCTGCCCTGACCCAGCGGACGCCGCATCTTCGCCTTTCCTGACGGATCTCTCCAGCCCGCTCTTCGCTGAGGATGGCTGGAGTCTGTTTATTCACAGCTCTCCCGTGGGCCTCCTGCCGTCTCCCCTTGCTGTGTTTCTCTCTGTCCCCAGCGGAGCCTTGGTGGCGTTACTGGGAAGTCAGCCTTTCTTAGCGGCTGAGCCTTTAATCCTTTCAGCTGCTGTGTGCCTGCGTGTCCTCTAGCAGAAAACAGGACGCGTGTGCGGTGTGTGCATGTCCGCCTGTGGAGAGTACGCACCTGGGGTGTTGCTTGTGTGTTGTGTCTGTGTGAGTTGTGTGTCAGTGTCAGAGCCCAAGCCGTGTGTGTGATGTGTGTGTGCACGTCCGCCTGTGGAGTGTATGTACCTGGGGTGTTCCGTGTGTGTTGTGTCTGTGTGAGTTGTGTGTCAGTGTGCGTGCCTGAGTCGTGTGTGTGATGTGTTTGTGTGCATGTCTGCCTGTGGAGTGTGTTCCGTGTGTGTTGTGTCTGTGTGAGTTGTGTGTCAGTGTGAGTGCCTGAGTGGTATGTGTGATGTGCGTGCATGTCTGCCTGCCTGCCTGCAGGAGCGTGGTCCTACCTGAATAACCACCCGCCCCTCCGCTGTATCTTCCTCCTGCCCCGTTCAGCCCCGCAGAGGTGCAGACGGGCTTGGCAGAGGCTGACTTGCTGTATCTCCTTCTTATCTGTTCTCTCTGGGAGAGATTTGGAGATGGAGCAGGGCACTGATTCATGGTAGAAACCGTGGAAGGCTCGAGCGCTTCCGAGCCTGAGCACAAGTTGTTGGCAGGGATCGTCCTTTAGAAACACTGACCAGGGTCCTGGTGTGTCTGTGTCTGTGGGTGATGTGGACCCAGAAGCTTGGGGTCCATGAGGGTGACACTGGGCACCGCTGGGGAGCCAGATAGCCCGTGGTTTGATAAGAGGAGAGTCGAGGGTCCTTCCATTGGCAGGTCTGTGCGGACGGGACTGGAGTGGGACGTATGAGGCGGTACTAAGGGGGCCCGATGTGAATGAACGTCTTCACTCCGCGGGCTCATTATCTCCTGCCTCTGGTCTGGGGCTTTCTTTGACTTGGTGGAATATAGATAGGGGGTCCTCTGGCCTCTTGCACAAGTGTGCCCATTTCTTGGTGGTCTCTCTCCTTCATCTTGTGTGTGTTTCTGGAGAAAGTGAAAGAAAGTGAAGTTGCTCAGTCGTGTCCAACTCTTTGCGACCCCATGGACTGTAGCCCACCAGGATTCTCCATCCATGGAATTTTCTAGGCAAGAGTACTGGAATGGGTTGCCATTTCCTTCGCCAGGGGATCTTCCTGACCCAGGGATCAAACCTGGGTCTCCTGCATTGCGGGCAGATGCTTTACCGTCTGAGCCACCAGGGAATCCCTATGTGTTTCTGGAGAACCTCATCCTTATTTTGAAAGTTAGTGAGTGTAATACACACAATAAAGTCAGGGTGCTCCTCCCCAGAGGGGAAAGGACAGGAAGTG
Organism: Budorcas taxicolor; assembly: GCF_023091745.1. NCBI lineage: Eukaryota > Metazoa > Chordata > Mammalia > Artiodactyla > Bovidae > Budorcas > Budorcas taxicolor. The sequence goes on along the minus strand of NC_068915.1, from coordinate 111,141,590 downwards.
CATCGGCTGCCCTGGGGAGTTCTCTTTCGAGTCCCCTCGCCCAGTGCCTTGGCGCGAGCCAAGCCCTCGGTCTGGATTGTGTGGTTGCCTGTTCCGCAGCTCACACTGAGCCCTGCCTGTGCGCCCGCCTTGTGCTCAGCTCTGGGGAGAGAGACTCCAGGAGCGCGGGGTCCACGCCGCCCCCACTGGACGCTGGGTTGGGAGCTGATTTCAGTTCCTGATCTCTCTCCCCGTCCCCAGGGGAGGGCGGGGGTCTCCCCCTGCTCAGCCTCTCATTTCCTGGATCCTGAGTTGCCCAGGGGGTGACTTGAGACGGGGACTCCCATCAGGGTGACCTGGTGAGAGTGTTAGAAAGACAGAAACCAGCCCCACCCAGCCTTAAAGAGTTTGGTCCCTGCCCCTGAGGCCACGCTCTTCCAGCTTGGGTTGAGGGGAGTGAGGAGATAAAGTTAGATCAGTGAGTGTATTGGTGAGATGAAAGATGGAGTGAAACGCGCCTCCAGGAAGGGGGCTGTTGCTGTTTGTTGTTTATTCACCCGACTGTTTGTGACCCCACGGACTATAGCCCGCTGGCTCCTCTGTGCCTGGGATTTCCCGGCAAGCATACTGGAGTGGGTTGCCATTGCCTCCTCCAGGGGACCTTCCCCACCCGTGTCTCCTACACTGCAGGCGAATTCTTTACAACGGAGCCAGATCACCGTGCACATTAGTAAAATAAAAGACAAAGTAAGACATATCTGGGGAGCTGGGGAGAACAGCCCAAAATTGGAGGAAAAATGAGCACTTTATCTATTGCTGGGGGGCTCTGCCTCTCTGAGATGGACGGCTCTGCAGGGAGGGGCGTCTCGGAGTTGGGAGAGTCCCGGCTTGGGCCATGAAAACCAGCTACTGGGTGTAAGTTCTGGCCCACTGTTAGTCAGCTGTGGCCTCAGGCAAGTCACTGAGATTTTCTGAGTCAGTTTCCTCATCTGTAAAATGGGATAAAGCCTCAAGTGAGTTCCTACCTGTGGGCATGTAGAACGTTCTCAGATGCTTAACGCACAGTCTGCCTGGTGATCCTGAGTCTGGCTCCTGGCAGGGGACCTTCTAGCTTTCCTGCCCCCACGCTTGGAGCAGGCTCTGTGTTTCTTCCCCAGCAGAGGATTAGGCTGAGCGCTTGCTCTAAAGCCTGGCAGCCTCTCCACCAGGCGAGCTTCGGGTGTGGGCAGGCTGCAGGCATTAGTGACCCCCGGTCCCTTCTCTCTCTGCCAGGGATGCTGCTTTGATGGACTGAGTCCCCCTCCCCTGCCTGCCGGAGAACGTTCTCTGCTGCCCTTTGCTGCCTGCCAGCCCGGCCTGGAAACTGAGGACACTGCAGGCTCAGCCCTCACGACACTTCTGCACAGGAACGTGCTCCCGCCGTCCCCCAGGCTTCCAGAACACCCTGACACAGGCGGCCTCCAGCACCACCTCATGTTTGGGGCATCTTGCTAGCCATGGCCCTCCTCCTTGGCTTCCTCCTGCTGCTGGGACTCTGTGAAGACACCATGTCAGAGGAGCCGTCGTTATCCCGGTACCGTCCTGGTGGTTTGGAATTCCAGTTGCCTCCAACCTCCTATCAGACCAGTGACTCTTATGATCCTGGTCCCACTGGCTTCTTCTTTCATATCGTGCGCCTCTTTGTCCAAATTGTGCAGCCCAATGGTTTCCCTGAAGGTAAGTCCTGAGGGTGGGAAAAGGTAGAATTTGTCTCCAAACACCACTCTCGGGCACACTCGCATTAGTGGTGTTAATGACAGGGTGATCGGAGGAGGAGATGTTCTTTGTGGTCAAGTATGAGATTCTGAGTGAGTGAACTGCACAGGAGCAGAAAGCATTTAGATGTTAGTTAAGAAAATCAAGTGAAATAGGTTGTCAGGAACGTGATGATAAGAAAGTGAAGCTGAACTGTGTTGCCATGGTGTTCTTCCAATTCTTTATCCTCCGTCCCCGCCTTTTTTGTTTGTGTTGGTTAGAGAACTGAATTATCCTCAAGTTCCTACCAAAGGTAAAATGTAGGGTAAAAATGCGAATTCCCCGCCATCGAATGAGAAGTTAATCATGAACGCCCATGCACACTGAAAGTTACAAATTTAACTCTCCTCCACCTACCATGATATTCGGTTTTGACACTGCTTCGGGCTAGGTCAGGTGAACCAAACCTGTTACCTGGGTAACGTGTTTGCTTCAGTTCTAAGGGTCCGAGTCTGAGGACGGGAGGGAGCTTTGCTGGCCTCGTGCACTTGCTCTGTGTATGTGCTACTGTCTGGCCTTAGCGCTGGGGCCGATCTGTCCCGGGAAATCTTTGGGGTATGTGTTTTCAGGAACGGGATTATGAAAATGTAAGTGGTCTGTGGGAAGTGTCTGCTATCAGGATTTGGCAGCCTAAATTTTTATTGATTTAATGTTAGATCTAGCTTCGGCTTGTTCTTTCATACTGTCATTGGTCATTAAGTGTGATAAAATTGGTGGTAGTCTTGATCTTCATCCTGAGATGGTCAGCCATTGTTCATAAGAAGCTTATCTGTGAGAGAGAGACGAGAGAGAACGTATTTAGTGAACTTTAGCACCTGTTTATGTTATGGGTAGTTTATATGTCTTCGTAATATACATTTACGTAGAATTTTTTAGGTGTATTTGTCTCAGATTAAGCAGTTGAAACAGTCTGAAGTGTAGTTCTCAAATTTTCTGTTATTTTAAATTTCGAATCAGTGGAGTAAATCACTCTGAGCCCTTCTGTCGTAGAAGAAAGTCCTGGGGAAGCACTGGTTACTGTTTACGTCACTGCCTAAAAGACTCAACCTGGAAGTCTGAAGGGCAGAAGTGGAAGACGCACTGAGTTTATTTATTCATACTGAACACAGGTTCATGCTTCTCAATAGATAGCTCTTCTTTTATCTTTAGACTTGATGTAAATGTAATTGAATAAATACATGGTTGACCAAAAAGTTTGTTGGAGTTTTTCTGCAACATCTTATGCAAAAACCCGAACAAACTTTTTGACCAGTAAATGTTTGGTGGTTCAGTGGTAAAGAATGGACCTGAAAGTGCAGGAGGCCCAGGTTCAATCCCTGGGTTGAGAAGATCCCCTGGAGAGGGAAGTGGCAACCACTCCAGTATTCTTACCTGGAGAATCCCACGGACAGAGAAGCCTGGTGGGCTGCAGTCCAGGAGGGTCACAGAGAGCTGGACATGACCGAGCATGCGTGTAAGCAAGCACAGATGCCTACTGGTGATTTTAGTCTTGGCTTCTTTTTCATGTAGAAAACCGAGAATTCAGTTGTTTGATATGAATTTGCAATGACTTCTTTAAAAAGATTGTGAAGCCTCCTTGTGTCATTCTAAGCAGATCACGTAATCAGTTAATCCTATAATCTCTTTCCATATGTTTATTTTTCTCCCTCTGAATTTCATAGGAAGACTTCCTCACACTAATTTCACTAGGGAAAACAGTATTTTTGAAGGTCTTCATTCGAATGATCAGGTTAAACGGTGTCTTACTTCCAGTGCCTTCAAGGGTTTTCACCTCCAACAACATGATTAGTGTGGAATTTAAATCCTAATGTAATCTTAGGGTGTTAGCCGTCCTTGTCCCTTGACCTTCATCAATACTTATTACTTTGGAGAAAGAAGTTCCCAGAAGTAGATCAGAGCAGACCAACACTGCCCCTTTCAAAAAGCTTGGCAGGCTGCTTGGAGAATATAATACTGAACTTAGCAGCTGAGGCTTGCAAGTGTTGGCTTTCTTCCACCACTTCCTTACTTATACCCTTCCACTCAGTTACTAACTTACATCGTAGCTTCAAAGTGCTCATTAGGTGCTTTGAAATTTAAAGGTCACTAGGGCACAATCATGGCTTTCTGGGTTTTTTTTCCCCTTTTTCACATGACTTAAAAAAAAAAAAAATGAAGTATAGTTGATTTACAGTGTGTGTTAGTTTCAGGCATTCATCACATTGATTCAGTTTTGTGTGTGTGTGTATAGTGTATTTATATACCTGTTCTTTTCAGATTCTTTTCCCTTGTTCCCTGTGCTATAAGTAGGTCTTTGTTGGTTATCTATTTTATATACAGTAATGTGAATATGTCAGTCACATCCTCCCAATTTATCCCTCCCTGCCATTCCCCTAAGTAACCATGGGTTTGTTTTCTGTGTCTGTGGGTCTATTTCTGTTTTGTAAATAAATTCATTTGTGTTGTTTTGTTTTAGACTCTACATGTAAATGGTATTATATGATATTTGCCTATCTCTGTCTTACTTCACTTAGTGTGATAATCTCCAGGTCCGTCCAATGTTGCTGCAAGTGGCATTATTTCACCCTTTTTTATGGCCAAGTAATATTCCACTGTATATACGTACCACATCTTTCGTATCCATTCATCTGTTGATTATTCCATTGTATGTATACACCACATCTTCGGTATCCATTCATCTTTTGATGAACATTTAGCTTGCTTCCCTGTCTTGTCTGTTGTGAATAGTGTTGTGGTGATCTTTGGGGCAGTGTATTTCATGAGCCCCAGAATGAAGGCTGATGTCTTCATAATTTAAGATGCAGAGAGAGAGAGAGAGGTGGATTTTTTATGTATTAATTAACTTAATACATTAATCAAAACAGGTAACTTGAGGATAAGTCATCTGTGGAGTAACATCTTCACAGAGGCTCATATCCCACAGGTCTGTTCTTTCATGTGAGGGAGTAGAAGTGTTTTGGGGGCACAATCCCAGTGCAGGGGCAGAAGACGAAGGGAGGGCCCTGGAGCCCGGCTCCCTCTTCTTGTGCCATAGGGCCTGGGGAGTTCTCCAAGTTTACATCCTGTGTCCAACCAAAATGGAATACCCAGGTTTAGATTCGGAACTCTCTAAAGAGAAGCACAGAATGTGGTCCACTGGAGAAGGGAATGGCAAACCACTTCAGTATTCTTGCCTTGAGAACCCCATAGACAGTATGAAAAGGCAAAATGATAGGATGCTGAAAGAGGAACTCCCCAGGTCAGTAGGTGCCCGATATGCTCCTGGAGATCAGTGGAGAAATAACTCCAGAAAGAATGAAGGGATGGAGCCAAAGCAAAAACAATACCCAGTTGTGGATATGACTGGTGACAGAAGCAAGGTCTGATGCTGTAAAGAGTAATATTGCATAGGAACCTGGAATGTTAGGTCCATGAATCGAAGCGAATTGGAAGTGGTCAAACAGGAGATGGCAAGAGTGAACGTTGACATTCTAGGAATCAGCGAACTAAAATGGACTGGAGTGGGTGAATTTAACTCAGATGACCATTATATCTACTACTGTGGGCAGGAATCCCTTGGAAGAAATGGAGGACCATCATGGTCAACAAAAGAGTCTGAAATGCAGTACTTGGATACAATCTCAAAAATGACAGAATGATCTCTGTTCATTTCCAAGGCAAACCATTCAGTATCACGGTAATCCAAGTCTATGCCCCAACCGGTAACACTGAAGAACCTGAATTTGAACGGTTCTATGAAGACCTACAAGACCTTTTAGGACTAACACCCAAAAAAGATATCCTTTTCATTATAGGGGACTGGAATGCAAAAGTAGGAAGTCAAGAAACACCTGGAGTAACAGGCAAATTTAGCCTTGGAATATGGAATGAAGCAGGGTAAAGGCTAATAGAGTTTTGCAAAGAGAACACACTGGTCATAGAAAACACCCTCTTCCAACAACACAAGAGAAGACTCTACACATGGACGTCACCAGATGGTCAACACCAAAATCAAATTGAGTATATTCTTTGCAGCCAAAGATGGAGAAGCTCTTTACAGTCAGCAAAAACAAGACCAGGAGCTGACTGTGGCTCAGATCATGAACTCCTTATTGCCAAATTCAGACTTATTGAAGAAAGTAGGGAAAACTACTAGACCTTTCAGGTATGACCTAAATCAAATCCCGTATGATTATACAGTGGAAGTGAGAAATAGATTTAAGGGACTAGATCTGATAGACAGAGTGCCTGATGAACTATGGAATGAGGTTCGTGACATTGTACAGGAGACAGGGATCAAGACCATCCCCATGGAAAAGAAATGGAAAAAAGCAAAATGGCTGAATGGGGAGGCCTTACAAATAGCTGTGAAAAGAAGAGAGGCGAAAAGCAAAGGAGAAAAGGAAAGATGTAAGCGTCTGAATGCAGAGTTCCAAAGAATAGCAAGAAGAGATAAGAAAGCCTTCTTCAGAGATCAGTGCAAACAAATAGAGGAAAACAACAGAATGGGAAAGACTAGAGAGCTCTTCAAGAAAATTAGAGATATCAAGGGAACGTTTCATGCAAAGATGGGCTCGATAAAGGACAGAAATGGTCTGGACCTAACAGAAGCAGAAGATATTAAGAAGAGGTGGCAAGAATACACAGAAGAACTGTACAAAAAAGATCTTCACAACCCAGATAATCGCAACGGTATGATCACTCACCTAGAGCCAGACATCCTGGAATGTGAAGTCAAGTGGGCCTTAGAAAGCATCACTACGAACAAAGCTAGTGGAGGTGATGAAATTCCAGTGGAGCTATTTCAAATCCTGAAAGATGATGCTGTGAAAGTGCTGCACTCAATATGCCAGCAAATTTGGAAAACTCAGCAGTGGCCACAGGACTGGAAAAGGTCAGTTTTCATTCCAATCCCAAAGAAAGGCAATGCCAAAGAATGCTCAAACGACCACACAATTGCACTCATCTCACATGCTAGTAAAGTAATGCTCAAAATTCTCCAAGCCAGGCTTCAGCAATACGTGAACCATGAACTTCCTGATGTTCAAGCTGGTTTTAGAAAAGGCAGAGGAACCAGAGATCAAACTGCCAACATCCGCTGGATCAGGGAAAAAGCAAGAGAGTTCCAGAAAAACATCTATTTCTGCTTTATTGACTACGCCAAAGCCTTTGACTGTGTGGATCACAATAAACTGTGGAGAATTCTGAAAGAGATGGCAATACCAGACCACCTGACCTGCCTCTTGAGAAATCTTTATGCAGGTCAGAAAGCAACAGTTAGAACTGGACATGGAACAACAGACTGGTTCCAAATAGGAAAAGGAGTACGTCAAGGCTGTATATTGTCACCCTGCTTATTTAACTTCTATGCAGAGTACTTCATGAGAAATGCTGGACTGGAAGAAGCACAAGCTGGAATCAAGATTGCTGGGAGAAATATCAATAACCTCAGATATGCAGATGACACCACCCTTATGGCAGAAAGTGAAGAGGAACTCAAAAGCCTCTTGATGAAAGTGAAAGAGGAGAGTGAAAAAGTTGGCTTACAGCTCAACATTCAGAAAACAAAGATCATGGCATCTGGTCCCATCACTTCATGGGAAATAGATAGGGAAACAGTGGAAAGAGTGTCAGACTTTAATTTTTTGGGCTCCAAGATCACTGCAGATGGTGACTACAGCCATGAAATTAAAAGACGCTTACTCCTTGGAAGGAAAGCTATGACCAACCTAGATAGCATATTTAAAAGCAGAGATATTACTTTGCCAAGAAAGGTCCGTCTAGTCAAGGCTATGGTTTTTCCTGTGGTCATGTATGGATGTGAGAGTTGGACTGTGAAGAAAGCTGCTGTTGCTGCTTCTGCTAATTCGCTTCAGTCGTGTCCGACTCTGTGTGACCCCATAGATGGCAGCCCACCAGGCTCCCCCTTCCCTGGGATTCTCCAGGCAAGAACACTGGAGTGGGTTGCTATTTCCTTCTCCAATGCATGAAAGTGAAAAGTGAAAGTGAAGTTGCTCAGTCATGTCTGACTCTTAGGGACCCCATGGACTGCAGCCAGCAGGCTCCTCTGCCCAGGGGATTTTCCAGGCAAGAGTACTGGAGTGGGGTGCCATGAAGAAAGCTGATCACTAAAGAATTGATTCTTTTGAACTGTGGTGTTGGAGAAGACTCTTGAGAGTCCCTTGGACTGCAAGGAGATCCATCCAGTCCATGCTAAAGGAGACCAGTCCTGGGTGTTCATTGGAAGGACTGATGCTGAGGCTGAAACTCCAATACTTTGGCTACCTCATGCAAAGCGCTGACTCATTGGAAAAGATCCTGATGCCGGGAGGGATTGGGGGCAGGAGGAGAAGGGGATGACAGAGGATGAGATCGCTGAATGGCAGCACTGACTCGATGTGAATGAGTTTGGGTGAAGTCCGGGAGTTTGTGATAGACAGGGAGGCCTGGCATGCTGCGATTCATGGGGTCGCAAAGAGTTGGACATGACTGAGCGACTGAACTGAAATGAAAGAGAAGCACATTATTATGCCAAGAAAGGTTCATATACTCAAGGTTATGGTTTTTCCAGTAGTCGTGTATGGATGTGAGAGTTGTACCATAAAGAAGGCTGAGCACCAAACAATTGATGCTTTCAGTATATGGTGTTGGAGAAGACTTTTGAGAGTCACTTAGACTGCAAGGAGGCCAAACCAGTCAATCCTAAAGAAAATCAACCCTGTGTCTTCATTGGAAGGACTGATGCTGAAGCTGAAACTCCAATCCTGCCACCTGATGGGAAGAACCAACTCATTGGAAAAGAACCTGACTCTGGGAAAGACTGAAGGCAGGAGGAGAAAGGGACGATAGAGGAGGAGATGGTTGGATGGCATCACCGACTCAATGGATATGAGTTTGAGCAAGCTCTGGGAGTTGGTGATGGACAAGGGGGGACTGGGGTGCTGCAGTCCATGGGGCTGCAAAGAGTTGGATACGACTGAGCGACTAAACAACAGCACAGAGAAGCACAGGGTGTATCCTGGTAAATACAAGATGGAGAGTTCCTGTTCGGGTGGGGCTTGAGACACAGGCCTGTTCCTGCATAGAAGGGTTTAGCTTAGATAAGGCCAGGAAGACAGGCTGGTAAACATACAGCTCAGCAGAATGTGCTCTAGAACTTGGTCTGGGGATTTCATAAACTCTGCCCTGATCTGAAGCTGCAGGAGAGATGTAGTGTCCTGGGCTTGGCTCACTAAGAAGTGAGTGATGACTTACATTAGGGAGGAACTGTTAGTCTGTTTATTAACCTAGAAAGGTTGTTGATGGCATAATGTGTATATGGCGGGTGGGGGGCTGGGGAGATGGGGAAAGAACGTGCCAGGCAGAGAAAATATCGTGTCCAGAGAGTGGAGGAGACAGCAGTTCATGGTGGACCATGATGTGTGCATTCATGGGGTAAGTCGGCCAAGGTAGGGGAGCTAGAGCTGGAGGACCCTGACTGGCAGCCCGGGTAGCTCTGTAGGGGGCAGGAAGCTAAGGCAGCATCAGCAAAGGTTGCGTTCACTTGGCAAGTGTTGTTGAAAGCTGAGCCTTCTGTGGTGCACTTGCTGGGTGCTGTGAACCAGCCTCGAAGTGGACTTGGGTTTTGGGAAGAGAATCCGACTGCAGCTGGTAGGGTAGCTCACAGGGAGAGTGAGGGTCCTGCCTTGGTCTAGAGGGTGGTAATGATGAACTAACCTGAGAAGGTGATGGGGCAAACTGAGGCAGGTTTCATTTACGTCCAGAGGATTTGGTTTAAGTCCTAGGTCTTGCCTGTTGCCTGTCGGGCGAACAATTTTCAGAGCCTCTGTTCTCATAAATGTAGTGTGACTCTATAGCTTTTGTCTGTGAGACTTAAATGAGAAGATGCATGTAAAGCCTATGTTTAAAACCATGCCCGAGAGGCCCAGAGAAAAGGCCTCCATCACTCTATCATACTGTTATTCAGGGCTTCTCTAGTGGCTCAGAAGGTCAAGAATCCGCCCACGATGCGGGAGACCAGGTTCAGTCCCTGAGTGGGGAAGATCTCTTGGAGAAGGGAGTGGCAACTCACTCTAGCATTCTTGCCTGGAGAAGTCCATGGACAGAGGAGCCTGGCAAGCTACAGTCCACGGGGTGGCAAAGAGTGGGACACGACTCAGCAACTAACACGTTTACTTTCGTATTGTTATTTGCCAGGAAGCATTGACCAGACTTGTTGCCAGAATTATTGTTGGGAAGAAAACAGGAAAGAGAAGGTGTCTCCAGGAGGGATCTTTAAAATGTCCTTGCTGCTGTTCCCTTAGGAACGTTCTCCGTGGAGAAGCCTTGTGAGAAGCAGTTCCGTTACTTTTGAAGTTGGGGGAGCTGTGTCTCCCCAGCAAGCCCCACAGCAGCAGAGCTGGGCTAGAAGCCAGGACTTGGATGCAGCGCTGGCTTACTAAGTAGTCTCTACTCCCACAAGTGTCTGCATCTCACGGATGCTTGTTTTTCTCTGTTTCCAGCCCCCCCTCCGCTATCCCCAGGGTCTGCTGTAAGGCATATTGTGTACCATGTCAGCTTGTTTGAATCTCCCACCAGCTTTGAGAGGTGGATGGTGATCTTATTTATATTTCTTACAGCCCCTTTTACAGATGGGAAAACTAAGTCAGGGTGAGATTACAGGTTCAAAGCACACAACTAGCCAGTGGCAGGTTGAGAACCCTGTCTCCAGGACTAGTTATTTCTGCTGTTTTCTACAGCTTACGTGGTGGGTAATTTATTTCCGTTTTGTTTTGGCCAAGCTATGCTGCGCACAGGATCTTAGTTCACCAACCAGGGATTGAACCCAGGCCCTCTGCACTGGAAGCGCAGAGTTATAACCACCGTAACACCAGAGAAGTCCCTCCCTTTTATTTTAATAATAGTGCTTTTAAACTGATTGTGAGTTGCTATGAAAAGCAATGACTTGTGCCCACTGGCAGCGGGCACTGCAGGAGATTATCTGGTGTGGATGGTGAGCAGTGCCTTTTCCAGTTTCACGTGCCCGTGATGAACTTGGCGGGAACCATGACCCACATCAGAGCCTTTCTAATGGAGCAAACCAAAAACCCTCCTCTGCTTTTATTTTCATAGAAATTTCCTAAAATTATTCTCTACTCTGTTTTGGTACATTTTAAAATTAGATTTGAGGATGGTTGACTTATTTCTAGGCCTTTCCCAGGTGATGCTCGTGGTAAAGAACCCACCTGCCAGTGCAGGAGACATAAGACACTCGAGTTCGATCCCTGGGTCGGGAGGATCCCCTGGAAGAGGGCATGGCAACCCCCTCCAGTGTTCTTGCCTGGAGAATCCCCGTGGACAGAGGAGCCTGGCAGGCTACAGTCGGGCAGAGTTGGACACGACTGAGCGACTGGGCACACACACACGCACGACCAACTTCCGCAGCATTTTAGGCTCTTCCGATTTGCTCCCGCCGGGAGTGGTGCGGCATGGAGCTGCGTACGTGGTGGGAGTGGAGTAGAGGGAGGAGCTGAGCTTGGCGGCCGAGGACTCTGGTGCCCTCAGACTGAGCGCCGTGAGTCTGTCTGTTGGAGGTGACAAAAACCTATTCGCAAAGGCGGTCCGAAAAGGGATTTATCAACAATAGCATCTTACCGCATGACTCAGGGGACCGTGTTCAGGATCTCGTAGTAAACCAAGATGGAAAAGAGTATGAAAAAGAATATATACATATGTCTTTATATCTGTGTATTCCGAATCACTCAGCTGTACACCAGAAACACACACAGCCTTGTAGATCTGTAGCAAATACTTCAGTTAAAATTGTTTCTTCAGAGGGAGTTTAGTCATCGGAACTCTGGGTTACTTCGTGGCACTTGAGGGGCTGGGGAGGGTTTCGGTCAGCAGGGACTCTGCCCGCCGCCTTCCTCGGCTCCTCCCTGCCCGTGGCCTCTTCCTTCCTTCTCCTCCTCCTCATCCTCATCTGTGGGTTCCCCCATCCCTGCAGTCCTCATGGTGGCGCTCTGGGCTGCCAGCCTCATCGGTTTCAGGCCAGCTTCCTAGAGAATCGCTGGACAGTCTCTCTCTTTCTGTCTCTTTTAAAGTCTCGATCCCAGTGCTGCCTGGGGTCAGTCGCCAACCACGGGCCCATGAGGGTACCCGTGCCCACAGTCACACTGCACGTGGGCCTGGCTCTGAGAGCCATCATGGCCCCGAAGCATCACAGGCAGGGAAGCTGGTTTTCAGGAAAGGGGTGGTCGGGCAGATGGCCCAAAAGGTGTGTCTGCCAACGTCCACCTAGAATCAGGGTGCTGTATTATATCCAGCACCTGCATGTTCCTCCTTTATCAGACAGAGCCAGCACTGTCTCCTTCAAATCACGTGGATGCGTGTTGGCAATGCGCCTGGCCATAACTAAGGCCGTGGAGGGAAACAATGATGTGAGTCGATCCCCTCTGCCCGGTGTCACTCACTGTGCTGGGCCGTCTACCGTCTCTTTGCGTCCTAACTGTGACAACAGCCAACAGCCACGGCGGGCCTGCTTCTGGGGATTTGAACAGCTCAGCAACTCTGTGAGCTGGGGACTATTAACCTCATTTATTCAGAAGAGGAAGCTGAGGACCCGAGAGCCAGCTAGCTGACCAGGGTCTCACAATGAGCCAGTGGCAGAGCCAGGGCGGCTGGGCTCATAGTTGCCGCTTGTGTTTTGCTAATAAAGAAAGGGAGACCCAGGGAGGGAGGTTAAAGAACTGCTCCAAGGTCACACACGCCAATGGCTCAGAGACCACGCCAGGGTCTGACCCAGGGCACTGTGAGCGCACGTCTCCTCCATGGGCTTCCTGGCAGGAGGCGGGTCTGGAGAGTGTGTGTAATGGGCACTCCACTGATCCACTGATCCACTGATCCATCTGATGGGTCTCTTAGCACAGCTTTAATACTATGGACTTGAAAAGCAAGTCCTCTGTTGACTGTCTTCCCATAAGCTTGTCCACGAAGTGTGTGCCAGTCCTGTGGAAGACGTGAGAAGGCGAGCTTCCTGGTCTCCAGCGATGATGTCCTCTTCAAGGCCTTCAGGTACACGCAGGAAATGAGAGATTAAGTATGTAGTGTTAGCCACTCAGTCGTGTCCAACTCTTTACAACCCCATGGACTGTGGTCCCCCAGGCTCCTCCGTCCATGGGATTCTCCAGGCAAGAACACTGGAGTGGGTTGCCATGCCTTCCTCCGGGGGATCTTCCTGACCCAGGAGCGAACTTGGGTCTCCTGCATTGCAGGTGGATTCTTTACCATCTGAGTCATAGATTAAGTATGAATATCAATAAAGAGAGCCCTCCCACCCCAGCAGCTGGGGGATGAGACGCACGTGGTGGGAGACAGCGCTTGTCCACGGAGTGGGAGAGAAGTTCTAAGATAGACACCTAGAGAAGCAGCTGTCTGCCGTGATCTGGAAGTGCTGGGGCAGAAGCAGAGGGATGTTACAGGAGGGGTGGCCCCAGGCAGGCCTGTCGTGCACCCTCTGCTGGGCTGGAGTCTAGATTCAGAAATGAGCCCGACAGGTTTTGTTGCTGTTGCTTTTTTTGGCCACATCGCACAGCTTGTGGGGGTTTTAGCTCCCGGATCAGGGATTGAACCTGCAGCTCCTACCTTGGAAGTGTGGAGTCTTAACCCTTGGACCACTCAAATGTCAGGAGGCTGTGGGGGTGGGGTGGGGTGTGCACAGCCCATTGAGGCTGTTCCTGGGAATTCTCATGTTCACATGGACACTGGTGGCCTAGCTCAGTGCTACTTGAGATGTGGCCTTTGGACCAAAAACATCAGCCTGACCTGGGAGTTTGTAATGTCAGGAAAGTCCTGCCTGACATTTGAGTGGTGGTGACGAGTCTGCACTCTGGAGCCATTGCCTGGGTTTGAATTCTGGCTCCTGTGTTGACGAGCTGTGTGACCTTGGGCATGCATGACTCATTGAAAAAGACCCTGATGCTGGGAAAGATTGAGGGCAGGAGGAGAAGGGGACGACAGAGGAGGAGATGGTTGGGTGGCATCACCGACTCAATGGACATGAGTTTGAGCAAGCTCCAGAAGATGGTGAAGGACAGGGAGGCCTGGCATGCTGCAGTCCATGGATTTGCAAAGAGTCGGACACGACTGAGCGACTGAACAACAACAAATCAGCAGTGAGCTAGGCACCTGTGCTCTTTGGAGATACGGTGCCGCCTGGATCTCCCTGCTCGCAAAAGGCTGACGTTGAGCCAGCAGCCTCTGCCTCAGCAGCCAGCTGCAAGGCTGGAAGGCTGGTCCCTGCTGACTGCCAAGCATGAACAGTGCCCACGACTTCCGGAGGAGGGACTCGTGCTGGTGGGCCATTGTAGAAGACTTCCTGGAGGAATAACGTTTGAGCTGAGCTGTGTGGGTGTGGAAAACTCAGAGAGCAGAGTGGAGCACTCTTGGTGCACAACAAGCAGAGAGGCCGGAATGATGCAAGATGAGACAGAGGCTGGAAGGACAGGGCCCAGAGAGCAGGGAGCCCAGAGCCCTGCTTATCTAGGAGGTTGTCAGGCTCCTAGCTTGGGGAGGAGCTTGTGGGCAGGTGGCAGACTGGCTCTGGAATGTTGGCCAACGTGCCTGCATGGGGTTTGATAGATGGTGGAAGGTGGCCGTTGCTCAGTAAACCTGTCACCCCAGCCCAAGCTGCAGGAAGGAGGCTGTGGGGGTGGGGTGGGGTGTGCACAGCCCATTGAGGCTGTTCCTGGGAATTCTCATGTTCACATGGACACTGGTGGCCTAGCTCAGTGCTACTTGAGGTGTGGCCTTTGGACAAAAACATCAGCCTGACCTGGGAGTTTGTAAGCCATCCTTGGGCTCCACCTGCTAAATCAGGGGTCGCAAAGATTCAGACACGGCTGGAGTGAGCTGGTGGCGCAGCAGCCTCCTTGCTATGTCCACATTCAGTGGAGAGAGAGAAGGTTCTGGTCTGTCCTTCTTTTTTGTAAAATTAATTTATTTGGCTGCAGCAGGTCTTGGTCACGGCACGCAGGATCGTCTGTGTTCATCGTGGCAGGCAGGATCGTTTTTAGTGCGGCAGGCGGACTCTTTGTTACGGCATCTGGTTCCCCAGCCAGGGAGCGAACCTGAGCCCCCTGCACTGAGAGCTCGGAGTCTTAGCCGCCAGTCCACCAGGGAAGTCCCTGGTCTCTTCCCTTCCTTGTGAGGACATTAATGCCCCCATGAGCCCATCCTCATAACTTCGTCTAAACGGATCACCTCCCACAGACCTCACTTCCAGACGCCTGCATACTGAGGGGTGGGGATTCAGTCTGTGAATTTGGGGTGACTCAGTCCATAGCAGGGCTGCAATGAAGATTCCTGTATGTGTCTTTTGTGATTATATATTCACATAATATATATGAATTGGATTGAATTCATATATGACTGCATTGCTGGGCTACGGGGTAAACTTTTTTTTTTCACTTTTACTAATACTGCCAAACAGTTTTCCAAAGTGAGTAAACCAACTCAGTCCTTAATTTTTTTTTAAATATGGAGAATTTCAAATACGTGTGCAAGTAGAAAGGCCCTCATCACCCATCACCCTAGATTCTGCAACTCAACCCATGACCAGTCTTATTTCTGCATCTACCCAATCCTCATTCCCTTCATTTGGCAACAAATTCCAGTTTTTCTATAATTTCCTCTGTAAATATTTCAGTGTAGTTCTTTAAAAATAAAGACATCATGCTGTTATAGTGTAGGAAGTTAGCAGTAGATCTTCGGTGTAATAAAATATCCAGGAAATGTTCAGATTTCTTGATTGTCTCATAAATGCAGTTTTTAGAGCCGTTTATTTGAACTGGGATCCCAACGATGCCAGCACACTGCAGTTGTTAACGGGCCTCTCTCTGTCTGTTTTTACCATGTATCATGCCCCGCCGTCTCTTTTTCCCCCCTTGCAATTTATTTGTTGAAGAACTTAGTTACTGTTCCAGTAGTATTTCCCACGGGCTGAATTTTGCTGATTCCATTTTCAAGGTGTTCTTTACATGTTTCTCTGTCATCTATGTCTCACATAAACTAAGACCTGTAGAGCTCAGATGCAGATTTGTTTTGGGAGAAAGAACAGTTTATAGATGGTGTTGACATCTGGTTATTTCTCCTTTTGTTGATGTTAGCAGCATGGCTGGTCAGCATTTATATTCATTCATTCATAACACATCCAGTCCTTTCAAAATGGCTTGTAAACAGGCTCTCAAGTACATTGGAACACTTCAGAAAAACACAGATTTCTTTGCATATTCTGTAACTTGAATTGTTCACTCAACATTTTATGGCAGACATCTCTTCTTGTCCATTCCTCTAAGTTGTGTTGCCTAAAATAAAAACTCTTCTAAAGCAAGGAACCTAAAACGTTCATTCACCAATCTTCTGATGTAGGGTCAAGGCTTACATTTTTAAATTATGAGTTCATTGTTTACAGTTCAACATCAATTAGTGTCTCTGATATAAACAGCATCCATGATGCAGCCTCCATAATTTTTGGTTCTTTGTTTTGATTTCTTTGAAGTGGCGCAAAACAGAGTTCAGAGCTCTCGATTTTCAGTCTGGTTTTTCCTCCCCAGACTTTTACAGTTTACTCACATGTATTTCATCCAATGAACCGGCCTTCACTAAGTCTTTATAGAACATTAGACTTCGTTTTCAAAGCTCATTCTTTTCATGTTCATATTTCCTCAGTTTGTGTAATGTTTTAATCACACATTTCTTTAATATTTAATTACTTATTATATACGGAGAGGCAGAAAGAAACTTGAAAGCAAACCCAGGGTTATGGGTTGCATTGTCCCTCCCACAGTTCGTACATTGAGGTCCTGACCCCCAGTACCCCAGAGTGTAACCTTGTTTGGGGGTAGGGTTGTACTGCAGTAGCGTGGGCTCCTCATCCCCTGGGACCAGTGTCCTTGTGAAAGGGAAAAGCTGGGGACGTATCCGGACCCAGGGAGGATGCCACGTGAAGACTGGAGTCATGCTGCCACAGGCAAAGGAAGTACCAGAGCTCAGTGAGACCTAGAAGAGGTCTGCCCTGAGCATCTTCAGAGGGAGTGCCTTGACACACCGATTTCGGACTTCCAGCCCCCAGAAGCGTGGGACAATAAACTTCTGCTGGTGAAGCCACTCTATTATGGTCCTTTTTCTAAAACACTATTTTAAAATTTATTAAAGATACAAAGATAAGACAAATTTATGTTTGTTTCTGCATGGAGCTATCTCTAGCTGTGGCGAGCGGGGGCTACACTCTAGTTCTGTGCGTGGGTATCTCATTGAGGTGGCTTCTTTTGTTGTGGAGCACAGGCTCAGTGGCCTCCTGGCCCGTGGGATCTTCCCAGGCCAGGGATTGAATCTGTGTCCCCTGCACCAGCAGGCAGATTTGTGACCACTAGACCACCGGGGAAGCCTCCACTGCAGAGCTTTGTTACAACAGCTCTAGCAAACCCGCCTGGATGCGTGGACTGGTGTTTGCAGAGCACCAAGGGCAGGGCTGTGACTTCATGGTGATGGCTGATCCACAGCCGTGTTCTCTGAGGGGGGGGATTGATGTTTGGGTCCTCTGCTCAGCTGCAAAGTGGGGTTTAGCTCCAGAATCTCCACCGTCCATTTGTACACTCACATCATCCTTGCTTGAATGCATGAAGATTCAGCTTTACGTGTTGAAGAGTAAGAAAAAGACAGAGAAGTAACTTAAGCAGCACAAATGTTTCTTCCTGCAGTGGTACAGTCGCATTCTGTAGTAGGGAGCTGCCTCCTGCCTCAGGGCTTTAAAGAAAAACGCACTGCTTGCTTGAGACAAGATTTGGGGGACTTTCATGAATAATTCCTTTTCTGCCTGTTTCTTTGTTTCCTACACTTCCTGCTTGACCTTGAGGACCTCACCCCCTGGAGATCAGACAGCTCACTCTGCTGCCTCCTTCCCTCCACTGGCCTTCTGGCAAACTCCTTCTGTTTCTTTAAAACTGTCTTCATGTGATACCCGTTCTGGAAATCTGGTCACACTCCTCTCATCATTTGGTTTGTATCATTTCGGTGTCTTTGTATCTTATGCCCTTTTACTATTGCATGTTTAACACTGCCTTTTAATAGTTTGCTGTCTTAGGTTATAGAGTTACTGATGCTAACAGTGCCTGGCATATTGGAGATCCTTCATCAACAATGCGTGAATAAAGAAGATGTGGTATACACACACATGCACACACACAATGGAGTATCACTTATTAAAAAAAAATGAAATTTTGTCATTTTCAGCCACATGGATGGACCCGGAGGGCATCATGTAAGTGCAGTAACTCAGCCAGAGAAAGACAAATAATGTATGATATCACTTACATGTGGAGTCTAAAAAAAAAAACAACAAACTAGTGAATATCACGAAACAAGCAGACTTCCAGAGTCAGAGAGTAAACTAGTTACTGGTGGGGAGAGAGGGGAGGGGCTATAAAACGGTGCGGGAACGGGAGGTACAAACTACTAGGTGTAAGATGGGCTTAGCCGTGCATTGCGCAACACAGGGAACATAGCCAATATTCTGTCATAACCGTAAATGGAACAGAACCTTTAAACATTGTATAAAAATAAATTTAAAAATTAAACAATAGAATCCTAAAAGCCAAGTTCTTCTTGAGTGGGATTTTTAAAAAAATACCTAAGTAATTTTAAAACTAGAAGAAAAAGGTTGGAGAAGACCCCCAGGGCAGTGGCTTAGGTGAGAGAAGTCTCTGCAATCCTTCCAGGAGAGGGGTGACCCATTCACAGGAAGCAGTTTGAAATAGAGACAGGCTTCTGTTTGGTAATTCTCCAGGAGGAAACTTTGGAGTCAGCGCTGTGGACCAAAAGGTGGGGGTGACCTAATTTCTTTTGTGTTTGACATTTGTTTAGCTTGTATTGCAGGAATCTGTAAGTCCTTGTCCAATTATTTGAAAATATTTACTATTTTAATAATGTAATTGACGGTGTCACTGACTTGGTATGACGTGTTTATTGATGGAGATGAAGGCTGTCTCCCAACCTGACTGGCAGTAAATAGCCTTGTATCCTGGAGAGGAGGAGGGTGTGTACGTTCTAATATCCTTGTGGAGGCTGGCTGACCCAGAAGCTCAGCCTAATGAGCTTTGGATAGCAGGCTTCTGGAAGGGCGATTGATTGTGACATGTGCACTTAACGCAGCAAGCCTCCCATGCTATAAAACAACAGAATACTTGGAAAGCCTGCTTTGCAAGGAACTGCCTTTCTTTAAGGTCATTCCAAATCTAACTGGAATTTAGTGCAATAGCAATAAAGCAGAGTCGAGATGAACATCTACTCTGAAATTAGCAGCTGACTTCAGAAACGCGTGCTTCCCGAGTATTGCGTTGTGATCACAGACACAAACCAGTCTCCTAAAGAACGAGCTTGCTTGCAGGTAGACCCACGGGATCCGCTGTGAGCATGTGTATCGGATCCATATGCTTCTTTGTCCGGGCATTCTGCCTCTCTGAGGCCGCCGATCACTCGGACTGTGCAGATGCTTCAGCTCAGAGAGAGTTGGGAGGGTGTACACGGTAGCCTCCAAAGGACCATAACAGTTCCCACCAGCTGCCTACCCCATCTTCCTGGAATACGCCCCACGATGTCCAGCCGTGGACTCTTGGCCTCTGACTGTTCTCTTTGCATGGACCTTTCTTCTGCATGGCTTGCTTCTCACGTCACTTGGTCTTTGCTCAGATGTCATCTCCATCTCTGGCCACACTCCCTAATTGAATACCCCTCTCCCCAGCCCTTACCTTGCTACATCTTTCTGTCTGGCACATATAGTGGTGTTCTAGTATGACCAACCTAGACAGCATATTAAAAAGCAGAGACATTACTTTGCCAACAAAGTTCCATCTAGTCAAAGCCATGGTTTTTCCAGTGGTCCTGTATGGATGTGAGAGTTGGACTGTAAAGAAAGCTGAGTGCTGAAGAATTGATACTTTTAAATTGTGATGTTGGAGAAGACTCTTGAGAGTCCCTTGGACAACTAGGAGATCCAACCAGTCCATCCTAAAGGAGATCAGTCCTGAATATTCATTGGAAAGACTGATGCTGAAACTGAAGCTCCAATACTTTGGCCACTTGATGCAAAGAACTGACTCATTGGAAAAGACTCTGATGCTGGGAAAGATTGAAGGCAGGAGGAGAAGGGGACGACAGAGGATGAGATAGTTGGATGGTATCACCGACTCAATAGACATGAGTTTGAGTAAGCTCCAGGAGTTGGTGCTGGACAGGGAGGCCTGGTGTGTTGCAGTCCATGGGGTCACAAAGAGTCAGATACAACTGAGTGACTGAACTGAACTGAGTAAACATCTCTTATCTTGCTGATCGGCATCTTGAAGGGTGGGACTCTTGAGCTCACCTCTTCCGTGCTGTGTCCCCAGAGCCCAGAAGACCATCCCCAGAAGATCACAGCAAGTGCTCCTTAAATGTTTGTTGTGTTTGCGCCCGTGGATAAGCTCTTGTGCACCTCCGCACCCCGCCCTGCCCCCGCTGGCCTGTTAGTAACCAGAAGCTCTCCACGTGCCTTGCTGTCGGCGCTGGCTTTGCCCGTGTCATGCCTTCCGTCTCAGTGTTCCGCATCTTCATGGTGGGTGGCTGGTGCCTTCATCTCTGCCAAGTCTTGCCTGCCTGTGTTCCCTCCTCCGATGGTGACCTTCCCAGATGCACAGCAGCAAACTGCCTCCTTGCTTTTCCTTCTCTGACTCAGTGCTGCCTCCTCCCAGCCCCTCTTCCTCTAGGTGCCCCCTCTGTGAGCACCATCCCGATCATCACCAGCCCCTTCTTTTTTTCTTTCATCTTGATTCTCTTCTGGCAAAACCTCAAATCTGGTCGCCCCACTTTCTGGTTACTCCATCTTATGTCCGTGTCAGAGCAGCTCACCGCTTCTAAGAAACATTGCAGCTGTGCCTACAGGACTCACTTTAAATGTGTATCCACAGACCTCCAAACACAGCACACCCCCGGCGGTCCAGACATGGGTAAATTCCCTTCCTATTTGCATACTTTCTCTTCTCTTTCTCAGATTTCTACCCTGAACCCTCCTCCACCAGACAGGGACCTCAAACTTCATGGAGAAAATGGGTGGAATCACATGGGAAATAACTTATCCCTCCGTACTTTTATTTCCAGTTTTTCACTAGACTTATTCAGGCATTTAGAATAGTTTTCCCTAGAGTTAACAATCAAAAGCTAGTTTTGGAAAGAACTGTCAACTTACCAGAAGGTCCTGAAATGGTTGAGGCCACCACCAGTAATGTGTTGGACATTTTTAAGATGAAATTAATTGTGTCTCATTACTTTATGTTTCTGATCACTGGGAAGGTTGATTGTTTTCCCACCTGTTTGTTTCCTTTTCGAGGAGTTTGTCTGTGAAATGCCTTCTACCGGGTTGTGTCACAGAGTCAGTCTTTTTAATACTGATTCCGTGTCAGCAGGTCCTTATACAGACATCCTTTGCCTCATTTCTTGACTCCAGTTGGCATTAGGTCATCAGTTTGGGGGAACTTATTTAGGGGCAACTATCGGGTCAGAAATAGTCACCCAGTTTCATTGTTCCATTTTATAGATGAAAACACTAAGGCCCAGAGAGACAGGGAGATGGCTCATTTTAAATCATCCAGCCAAATGAGAGCTGGCAGGACAGGGAGTCAGGAGAGATGAGGGGAGTGGTTCGCTAGGAGGGAGGCAGCATCTGCTCGTTGTTGTAAGTTGGGTTCCTGGTACTCGAGGTAAAGCAGGAGCTTTTGTTGACCGAAGATGCTTTTGTTGACAGTGTGAGTCATTTATCATTTTTGACCATGTCGTTCTTGGCAAGCCCAACAGACATACCTTTATTTGTACCCATTTTACAGATAGAATATGTTCATATACAAAATGCACAGAAACAGAAACTCTTTTTAAAAGAGTCTGTTCTCCACCCAAAGAACAAAGATAGTTTTCCAGATTTTTTCCCTAGGCAAAGATTTTTTTGGTTATTGTTTTTTTCTGTATCTAAAATCACCCTACGTTCCCGTATAGAATGTGAGCATAAAGTTGTGAACTAGAGGAAAAACAAAAAGATATTTAGATCATCTGGTCTCAAACCATTTCCCCAGTGGTGTCCTGTGTATATAGATTATCTAGAACTGACTGTGCTTGAAGGTCTAATCATTTTTTTCTTATGATAAATGAGACAAAAAAAAAAAATAGGTTGTACATTTAAAAACCAGACTGAGTTAAGGACTTAGAGCTGGAGAGAAATCAGATTTTGTCTGATATTTAAGGTATCACTGAAATGAGCTGGGTTTTAAGATTCAACAGTAATGGTGATTTGGAATTCTGTTTTAGTTGTAAGAGGACTTCCCTAGTGGCTCAATTAGTAAAAAAAAGTCCACCTGCAATGCAGGAGCCCTGTGTTCAATCCCTGGGTTGGGAAGATACCTTGGAGAAGGGAAAGGCTACCCACTCCAGTATTCTGGCCTGGAGAATTTCATGGACTGTATGGGATGGCAAAGAGTCTGACACGACTGAGTGACTTTCACTTTAGTTGTAAGAAGTCTCTGATTTCTCAACCCTACCCCATTTGGAAAGACATGTAGGATTTTCTTCTTCCTTTTTCAAATTATTTCTTTTTTTTTTTAATTTAATTTTTATTTAAATTGGAATATAGTTAAGTTATAAGGTTGTGTTAGTTTCAGGTGTACCGCAGAGTGATTCAGTTATACATATAGCCATTCTTTTTCAGATTCTTTTTCCATATAGTTTATTACAGAATATCGAATAGAGTCCCCTGTGCTATACAGTAGGTCCTTGTTGATTATCTGTTTTGTGTATAGTAGGGTGTGTGTGTTAATCCCAAATTCTTTATTTATCTCTTCCCCCTTTGGTTTCCCTTGGATAACTATAAGTCTGTTTCTAAAGTCTGTGAGTCTGCTTCTGTTCTATAAATAAGTTAATTGTATAATTTTTTTTAGAATTCATGTATCAGTGATATCATATGATATTTGTCTGACTTCAGTTAGTATGATAATCTCTAGATCTACCCACGTTGCAGTAAATGGTATTATTTCATTCTTTCTCATGGCTGAGTAATGTTCTGTTCTATATACGTACCACATCTTTACCTGTTCCTCTGTTGATGGACATTCAGGTTGCTTCCATGTCTGGGCTATTGTAAATAGTGCTGCAATGAACATTGCATGGATCTTTTCAAATTATGGTTTTCTCTGGATAAACACTCAGAAGTGGGATTCAGTTCAGTTCAGTTCAGTCACTCAGTTGTGTCCGACATCTTGCGACCCCATGAATCGCAGCACGCCAGGCCTCTCTGTCCATCACCAACTCCTGGAGTTCACTCAAACTCACGTCCATTGAGTCGGTGATGCCATCCAGCCATCTCATCCTCTGTCGTCCCCTTCTCCCCCTGTGCCCAATCCCTCCCATCATCAGAGTCTTTTCCAATGAGTCAGCTTTTTGCATCAGGTGGCCAAAGTACTGGTTTTGGCTTCAACATCAGTCCTTCCAATGAACACCCAGGACTGGTCTCCTTTAGGATGGACTGGTTGGATCTCCTTACAGTCCAAGGGACTCTCAAGAGTCTTCTCCAACACCGCAGTTCAAAAGGATCAATTCTTCGGCGCTCAGCTTTCTTCACAGTCCAACTCTCACATCCACACATGACCACGGGAAAAACCATAGCCTTGACTAGACGGACATTAGTTGCCAAAGTAATATCTCTGCTTTTTAATATGCTATCTGGGTTGGTCATAACTTTTCTTCCAAGGAGTAAGCGTCTTTTAATTTCATGACTGCAGTCACCATCTGCAGTGATTTTGAGCCCCCCCAAAATAAAGTCTGACACTCTTTCCACTATTTCCCCATCTATTTCCCATGAAGTGATGGGCCCAGATACCATGATCTTCGTTTTCTGAATGTTGAGCTTTAAGCCAACTTTTTCACTCTCCTCTTTCACTTTCATCAAGAGGCTTTTGAGTTCCTCTTCACTTTCTGCCATAAGGGTGGTGTCAGCTGCATATCTGAAGTTATTGATATTTCTCCCAGCAATCTTGATTCCAGCTTGTGCTTCTTCCAGTCCAGCATTTCTCATGATGTACTCTGCATAGAAGTTAAATAAGCAGGGTGACAATATACAGCCTTGACGGACTCCTTTTCCTATTTGGAACCAATCTGTTGTTCCATGTCCAGTTCTAACTGTTGCTTCCTGACCTGCATACAGGTTTCTTAAGAGGCAGGTCAGGTGGTCTGGTATGCCCATCTCTTTCAGAATTCTCCACAGTTTCTTGTGATCCACACAGTCAAAGGCTTTGGCATAGTCAATAAAGCAGAAATAGATGTTTTTCTGGAACTCTCTTGCTTTTTCCCTGATCCAGTGGATGTTGGCAGTTTGATCTCTGGTTCCTCTGCCTTTTCTAAAACCAGCTTGAACATCAGGAAGTTCACGGTTCATGTATTGCTGAAGCCTGGCTTGGAGAATTTTGAGCATTACTTTACTAGCATGTGAGATGAGTGCAATTGTGCGGTAGTTTGAGCATTCTTTGGCATTGCCTTTCTTTGGGATTGGAATGAAAACTGACCTTTTCCAGTCCTGTGGCCACTGCTGAGTTTTCCAAATTTGCTGGCATATTGAGTGCAGCACTTTCACAGCACTGTCTTTCAGGATTTGAAATAGCTCCACTGGAATTTCATCACCTCCACTAGCTTTGTTCGTAGTGATGCTTTCTAAGGCCCACTTGACTTCACATTCCAGGATGTCTGGCTCTAGGTGAGTGATCATAAGAAGTGGAATTACTGGATGATATGGAAGTTCTGATTTTAGTTTTTTAAGGAACCCCCATTCCGTTCTCCCTAGTGCTTGTACATATTTACTTTCCCACCAGTAGTATAGGAGGAGGATTGTTTTAAAATAAAATGTAGCAAAACTGCTTAAGAATAGCGCCATGATTGTTTCTAGATATTTTTTTCAAGGAAGACGTTCTTGCTTTGAAGAAGGTAGTTTCTTAGATCTGATTTTGGTGTCTTGTTTAGGGCATGCAAGTTTTACTGAGCCCTTGCCACAGATCGTAACACTGGTTTAGTGATTCTGAGATTTGCGTGGGAGAGAGAACATTTCCTACTTCAGCAGTCCCCGGTTGAGGAGGCAGGATGCATTTACAGAGAATGAATAGTCCGGGGGACATGTGAGCCAGTGGATGCACGTGAGTGATGAGCTGTAGGTGTTTAATGACAGGAGAAGTCAGCTGAGAACCTCAGGTTTCAACTTTGAAGAGTATAGAAGGAGGGTTTCGATAGATGGAGGAATAGAACCACCAACCTCAGAGGGGTCTTGAAGAAGGTGTGTTTTGTTTGGGGGAAAAGAAAGGGATTCTGGCTAGATTGGAGGCGTTTTTATTTATAGGGTGACATAATTACAGCAACTGTGTATTGACTGGGTAATATATGCTGGGCATCTTGTTCAGAGCGTTTCTCGTATTACTTTTTAATCATGGATGTTACTGCCTCCATATTACAGATGAGAAAATTGAGGTCCAGGGACATTAAATTGATGGCCAAGTTCACACAGCATTACATATCAGACCTGGGATTTGAACTCAGGATCACCTGATTTACAGTGACCATTCAATTTATCATCCAAGCTAGAATGTTTTAAGAGTGGAAGGGAGCACTGGTGCTGACTAAGTCAGGACAGCGTGTTCAGACCTAGATAGCTTGGAAGATAAGTGGTGGAGGCCGTGCAAAACGGGTTGTTCAGTTCAGTGCAGTCACTCAGTCGTGTCCAACTCTGCGACCCCATGGACTGTAGCACGCCAGGCCTCCCTGTCCATCACCAACTCCCAGAGTTTACTGAAACTCGTGTCCATTGAATCAGTGTTGCCATCCAACCATCTCACCCTCTGTTGTCCCCTTCTCCTCCTGCCTTCAGTTTTTCCCAGCATCAGGGTCTTTTCAAATGAGTCAGCTCTTCACGTTAGGTGGCCAAAGTATTTGAGTTTCAGTTTCAGCATCAGTCCCTCCAATGAATATTCAGGATTGATTTCCTTTAGGATGGACTGGTTGGATCTCCTTGCAGTCCAAGGGACTCTCAAGAGCCTTCTCCAACACCACAGTTCAAAAGCATCAATTCTTCAGTGCTCAGCTTTCTTTATGGTCCAACTCTCACATCTGTACATGACTACTGGAAAAAGCATGGCTTTGACTAGACGGACCTTTGTTGGCAAAGTAATGTCTCTGCTTTTTAATATGCTGTCTAGGTTGGTTATAACTTTTCTTCCAACAAGGTTGTAGGCTAATTAATTTGACAACATTGTATAGGATGGAGTGGAGTTAGAAAAGATGAGAGTCTCAGGGAATAATCAGTAGGTGAGTTCATTAAAAGTAGGTTACATATGAGGAAGATCTGAATTGAGTGATGGAGTGAGAGAGAAGTAAGATTTCTTACAAACTGTTGATAATGAAAAATTTCAAACCTACCCCAAACTGGAAAGAAAAATATAATGAATTCCTACATGCCAGTGGCCCAGATGAAAAAATTACCTGATTTTTGTCCTTTTTGTTTCATCCATCTTCCTCTTTAATTCTTTTTTCCACTTCCATGTGCATTTAGAGAGAATACGGGCATTTCTTACTGTCTGCAGTGGATTACCAACTTACCAAAATTAATGAGAGTGCTCATTTTTTTACTATTCGTTCTCATTTCTCTTTGATATCCACATTTTCCCAGTTACCTTTTTACTGATTCCTTTATTCCCTTGAGTCAGTACCCCAACAAGGAAGGAAGAAACCGTTAAGCACTGTGACTTTGCAAAGCTGAGTCCAAAAGTTTTGAGCTTGATAAAAAGAAAACTAAGTTAATTGGCTAACTGGTACAGGAAATCATTTTGAAAAGGAATTTTCCAAATCCCTTTATAAACAAAATAATTTGGAAAATGGTTTCAGGGGAAGATGGGAAGAGAGCCAAGAAATTTTTTCCTTCCAAAGTTTTGTTTCCAATAATTTCTAATCTTTAGAAATTTTACAAAAGCGATACAGATGGATATCTGTATATTCTTTACCTAGCTTCGTCAGTTGTTAGCAGTTTGTTACAGCATTATATACTTCGTCATGTATCTCATAAGAATAAGTCTCTCTCATGAACTTCTGGTTGCTGTGGGGAGGATTGTGGGGAAGAGGTAGTTGGGGAGTTTGGGATGGACGTGTACACGCTGCTATGTTTAAAATGGATAGCTGACAAGGACCTACTGTAGAGCGCATGGAGCTCTGCTCAGTGTTGTGGCCTGGATGGGAGGGAGTTTTGGGGAGAATGGATATATGTGTATGTATAGCTGAGTCCCTTTGCTGTCCACCTGAAACTATCACAATATTGTTAATCGGCTATACCCCAATACAAAATAAAAAGTTAAAAAAAAAGAATAAGTCTCTCTCCAACCACATGCAAGCACAACACTCAGGGCATTTAACATTATTATAATGCTTTTATCTAGTGTACAGTTCAAATTTACATTTCTCAGAATTTCCCATAATGTTCTATTTTTAAATTCCCTAGATCCAATATTCACTCTAAAATCCTGCTTCACCTGTGTAGATTTAGTCTCCTTTAATCTAAAACAGTTCTCTGGGACTTTCTTCCTTTATATAATACACATTTTTTTTTTTTTTTTAAACCTAAGCCATCCTCCTCCCCAAATGTCTTTTTATATTTGAATTTAATCAGTGTCTCATGATTGGATTCAAATGAAATATTTTGTCAGGGGTGGCATCCTGTCAGGAGGTTATTGATGTCAGTTGGTCCCGTTACTGTTGACGTGAAGTTTTATTTGGTTTCTTTCCTAGGTTTTTCCATAGCCTATCCTGTTCCCCAGCACTCATTTGCTTAGTGCTTTTAGCATCCATGGATTACACCTGCCTCTGTGAATCCTCACCATGGTGGCTGTAAACGGGAATGTTCTACCAGTTCTTTTCCGGTCATTAGTGGGCTTTCTGCTGCCACGTCTCAGGCAGGGGGGAGCCACACAGTCTGGTGCTTCCCAAGGACTCTGGCGACTTTGAGTGGCTGGAACAGAGCTCAGAGCTTGGATTCTGTATGAGTGCAGTGAATGTGTGTTTCCACGTACAGATGTCGAAACGATAGGGGTGGAAGGTCCGCAGGCTCCATCAGTTGCTGGGGAGGCCTCCTCTAGCCTGTGAATTCTCTGCGGGGGCCCAGGAGTGCTTAGACTCAGCTCTCAAGCATTCTTTCTCATCTCCATGCTACTTGCAGAGTTCCCATCCCATATCCAATAGACAGGCATAGCTACAGACCCAACAGAAGTTGGTTTGTATTGTGTTTAAATCAAAAGAAGGTGGGCTTTGGGCATTTCATGTCCTTCTTTTCATTAGGTAGGAGAGATTCAAAGCAAATAAGCAGTGTTGTGTTGGTAATGGGGTTTGGCGCATTGGCTTTGGGGACCACCAGACTCTTGTTAATCCCAGCCTCACTCTGAGTTTCTAACTGTCACCCCTGCCATGAGGAGTAACTGGAGGACCGTGTAAAAGGCCAGGCCACCAAACCAGGCTCAGGAGCTGGGCCCCAGGTTTGTTCCTTCTGCTTGAAGCTCCTTCCTTTAACTTACCGCGTTGCTCCTGCTCCGTTAAGACACAGGTCAGTTATCTGTTGCCCTGTCTTTCCTTCCCCTCCAGAGCTCCTCTGCTTAGCCTGCAGACGCTGAGTCTTGTGTGACCACATTGCCCCACACAGCACACCTATCTTCTATCTCCTTATCTGTCTTCCTGGTAGACTGTGAGCCCATTAACCGCAGGATTATATCTTTTCATCGCTGAAACCTTAGCACTAGTATGAGATACGGGACGTATTTGTGGTTACTAATTTTTTTTTTAAGATGCAACTCTTTATTGAGGTATCATTGGTTTACTGTGTTAACATTAGTTTCAAGTGTATAACACAGTGGTTCGAATTTTTTACAGATTTTACTCCATTTTAATTTAATATAAAGTTTTGGCTGTATTCCCTGTGACGTACAGTATATCCTTGCAGTTTTTTATTTTATACGTAGTAGTTTGTGCCTCTTAATCCCCTACTCCAATCTTAATCCTCTGCTTTCTCCCCTGTGCCTTCACTCCGTTGGCAATCTGTTCTCTGTATCTGTGAGTTTACGTTTTGTTACATTCATGAGTTTGTTTTATTTTTCTTAGCTGGACTATGTAAGCGGTGATATATGGCACTGGTTTTTCTCTGACATATTTCACTAAGCATGAGACCCTCCAGATTCATCCATGTTGTTGCTAATGGCAACATTTCCTCTTCTTCTGTGGCTGCAGCACTCCACTGTGTATATGCCACGTGTTCTCCGTCCGTTCATCTGTGGGAGGACACCTAGGTTGCCTCCATGTCTTGGCCACTGTAAACATTACTGCTGTGAGCACTGGGGTGCGTGCATCTTTTCAGATTAGTGTCTTCGTTTTCTTCAGATATCCACCCAGAAACGTGATTGCTAGATCATACGGTAGTTCTGTTTTTAGTTTTCTGAGGAACCTCCGTAGTGTTTGCTTTAATGGCTGTGCAAGTTTGTATTCCCACCACCACTGTACAAGAGTTCTCTTCTCCACATCCTTGCCGACACGTGTTATTTTGTGCTCTTTGGTGATAGCCGTTCTGACACTTGTGAGGTGATATCTCATTGTGTGTTTTTTGAAATTTGTTTTTGTTTGGTTTGTGGTTGTGCTGGGTCTTTGTTGCTGCACGTGGGTTTTCTCTAGTTGCGGTGAGCAGAGGCTGCGCTTCACTGCGGTGTTCAGGCTTCTTAATCCCGTGGCCTCTCTTGCTGGGGAGCCCAGGCTCTGGCAGCGCTGACTCTAGCAGTTGCGGCATGTGGGCTCATTTGCTTCACCGCATGTGGAATCTTTCCAGCCCAGGAATCAAGCCCATGTCCCCTGCACTGGCAGACAGATTCTTATCTCCTGGACCACCAGGGAAGTTCCTCGTTGTGGTTTTGATTTGCATTTCTCTGATGTTCGTTTATGGTGAGCATCTTTTCTTGTGACTGTTGGCTTATTACTTAGTTGGGTTGTTTGCTTTTTTTTGATATTAAGTTGTGTGAGCTGTAATTTAGTTATTAACCCCTTATCAGTCATAACATTTGCAAATACTTTCTCCTAATCATAGGTTTTCTTTTCATTTTTGTCTGTGGTTTCCTTTAAAAGCCTTTAAGTTTAATTAGGTTCCAAATATTTATTTTTGCTTTTATTCCTTCTGTTTTAGGAGACAGAGCAAAAACAAATATTGCCATGATTATGTCAAAGAGTGTTCTGCCTATGTTTTCTTTTTGGAGTTGTATGGTTTCCAGTCTTAAATTTAGGTCTTTAATCCACTTTGAGTTTTATTTTTGTATAGTTCAGTTCAGTTCAGTTCAGTCGCTCAGTCGTGTCCAACTCTTTGCGACCCCATGAATCGCAGCACGCCAGGCCTCCCTGTCCATCACTGTCTCCTGGAGTTCACTCAGACTCACGTCCATCGAGTCCATGATGTGTATAAGGTGTGCGAAAATGTTCTAGTTTCATTCTTTTACATGTAGCTGTCCAATTTTCCTTGCATCACTTATTGAAGCTACTCTCTTTTCTTCATTATATATTCTTGCCTCCTTTGTTGTAGATTAGTTGACCACAAGTGCATGAGTTTATTTCTGGGCTCTCTATATGATCTATGTGTCTGTTTTTAGGCTAGTATCATACTGTTTTGACTAATGTAGCTTTGTAACATAGTCTGAAATCAAGGCATATGATATCTCCAGCTCTGTCTTTTTTTCTTAAGACTGCTTTGACTATTCAGGGCCTTTGTGCCCCATACAAATTTTAGAGTTATCTGTCCTGCTGCTGCTGAGTCTCATCAGTCGTGTCCGAGTCTGTGCAACCCCACAGACGGCAGCCCACCAGGCTCCCCACTCCCTGGGATTCTCCAGGCAAGAACACTGGAGTGGGTTGCCATTTCCTTCTCCAGTGCAGGAAAGTGAAAAGTGAAAGTGAAGTCGCTCAGTCGTGTCCGACCCTCAGCGACCCCATGGACTGCAGCCTTTCAGTACTGTGAAAAATGCTGTTGGTATTTTGATAGGGATTGCACTGAATCTATAGATTGCCTTTAGGCAGTATGGACGTTTTAATAATACTGATTCTTCCAGTCTGTGAGCATAGTATATCTTTCCATCTACCTATCAAATATTTTTGTGAGTGTAGTCTAATTATGTCATTATACCTATGGGAAAACTCAGACGTAAGAGGGTAAGGGACTTAATTGAATATGATAGAGCAAGTAATTGGAGAACCGGGGCAAGACCACAGTCTTCTCCTCTTAATCTGCCGCTAATAGATATTTTGCCAATATTTATCTTGGATCCAAAAGCCCAAAGACCTATCTTTTTATAAACTACCACTTCAGCCAAGCCACCACCGCCACTGTCATCACCACCATCAACACCACGATTTGGAGGCATTCGTTATTATGTCAGGTACCCTTTGAGGTGCTTTACACACCACATATAATTTACAATACTTACGATCATCCTGCCAGGTAGGTCTTAGTAAATCATTGTCCATGTGAAGAAATGGAAGCATGGAGGATTCAATGGCCCAAGTCACTTTACTTGCCCACAGGTGGCAAGGCTGGATCTGAAATCTGAACCACACAGGGCTGTGTGCTGGAAAGTGCGTGGGCTTCTGCATTAAAATGTTCCCGAGTCTGAATTCCTGCCCCACCACTTATGAACCAAGTGATCTTGTGCAGCGTGTTCAGCCTTCTGAGCCTCAGGGTCCTCACTTGGGAATCAGAAGGGCCCTACTTCCCTTACCGGATTCCTGGGAGGATTGTGTGTGGTGGCCGTCTTATATCATTCTGATAAGCTCCTAAGTAGCAATTGCTTTCTCTTCATTTTACAGATGAAAAATTGAGGCCCAGAGAGTTTCTGTAATTTGATCCATATTCTAACCGGTCACATGGCTTCTGAGTAGTGACGGCAGAACTGAAGCCGGTTGTGACTGGTTCTGAACTGTATGCTCTTCTTGCTGTCCCGTGCTGCCTAAAGCACATGGCTCAGTGGTGAGTCACAGGGCCCCACGAATTCCCTGGTGGCTCAGACGGCAAAGAATCTGCCTGCAATGCAGTAGCCCTGGGTTAGGAAGATCCCCTGGAGAAAGGAATGGCAACCCACTCCAGTATTCTTGCCTGGAGAATTCCATGGGCAGAGGAGCCTTGCGGGCTGCAGTCCGTGGGGTCGCAAAGAGTCAGCCAGGACTGAGTGACTCACCTAACACTATCTTCCCCTCCATTTCCTCTAAAGGATTCTGAGAAAGAATATAGATGCAGGGGCCCACAGGTCGGAAACTTGGACAGAGCAGAACAAATTATAATTCTTAGAGAATTGCCGCTAGATTGATTTATAGTAAAAATATTTAGGATTAATTTAAGGAGAGTAGAGTCCTCTTATTCAACATAATTATGATTGGTCGTTGATTGGTTAAAGTTGTTAAATTTGGAGTATCTGAAAAATTGTACATAGTTTTCTTAGGCATTTTATTTTACCTGAATTATAAATGTAAATCCTCTCAAGAATCCTTTTTTTTCTTTAAAGTTCCTGTCTGAAGGTTCTCTAATGTCTGGATTGTCTCTGGATCTGATGCTCTCCTGACGATGGGTCATCTTGTTTTCTTTCTTTCTTTCACGTGTGTCTTGTGATTTTTCTCCTGAATGCTGGACACTGTGTAGAATTATAGAAACTGGGGTGACCCAGCCCCATCTCGTGTCCGTCAGGCTGTTCGTGTGGGAAGCTGAGTCCTTCTGGTCAGTTGGTGAGCTGGGTTGAGTGAGTTTGTTGCTGTAGAGACTTCAGCACACCGCACTCAGGCTTCCGGATCCCCGGTGGAGTGTGCGGTGCCCTGTGCGTAGTGAGGGGTGGTGTCCGTGCAGGAGGGCTGTCTGCAGTGTCCCCACTCCGCCCTCACCACTGATCAGCCCCTGCTCACCTGTAGCCGCTGGCGCTCTGGCTCCTTCCGCCCTGGTGGAGGTGCTTGTCACTCAGTGCTGCCTCATGGTGGGAGGCAGTATCACCCTGGCATAGCTTCAGGCTTAGCCAGGCCTGTGCCAGTGAGCCTGGGGGGTGGCAGTGGGGTTTTCTCAGCGTTCCTAGGCCTTCTCCCTGTGGCAGCCACGCTCTGACCTGGAATCTCCCCTGGTGTTGGGAAGAAGCAAGACTTCTGCCCTAAGAGTGCCTTCCTTCCTGGGACCAAAGGAGTCTTGCTTCCATCCTGCCTTCCCCTAGCAGCAATTGGTCTTTCCCTGTGTCCTCCAGGCGGGAGGGTTTCCAGCCTCTTTTCCATGATCCATTGGGCTTTGCTTCTCCTCGCAGCCTGGAAGAAGCAGTGGAGTGTTGCCTTGGCCACGGGGCGCTGAGGCTTTGCCTTGTCTCAGAGGAACGTCCAGGGAAATACATGGACTCTGCGTGTGTCAGCCCGCCACCTCCTGCCCACCTGCCCCCAAGGGGACTTTCTCTAGGTACCTGCCCTGCCCCAGTCTCTTTCATAATCACCCCGTGGAAGCTTCTAGCAAATACAAGCCCCTTCATGATTCTGGGCTCTCATATAGTCCATGGGGATATGCTAGTCCAGACTCAGGCTTTAAGGTGTTGTGAACACTTGCAGTGGTTTTTTCCTGCCTGATCACCAAAGGGGAAATAGCTAGCGTGTCCCTTGTCTCACCTCAGCAGCGTGATGCTCACTGAAATAGATTGCTTCGTGGTCTCAGCTCTCTGATGCATCCAGGAAAAGCAATGATGTCACCTGTTATCTGACCAGTTCTCCATTCTAGCGGGTGGCGCTAGTTTGGAGGTTCCCGAGTCCTCATTTTCCATCGAACAATCTGAAAGTCAGTTTAGTTCAGTTCAGTCGTTCCGTCATGTCAGACTCTCTCTGATCCCATGGACTGCTGCATGCCAGGCTTCCTTGTCCATCACCGACTACTGCAGCTTGCTCAAACTTATGTCCATCGAGTCAGTGATGCCATCCAACCATCTCATCTTCTGTCATCCTGTTCTCCTCCTGCCCTCAATCTTTCCCAGCATCAGGGTCTTTTCCAATGAGTCAGTTCTTCGCATCAGGTGGCCAAAGTACTGGAGTTTCAGCTTCAGCATCAGTCCTTCCAATGAATATTCAGGATTGATTTCCTTCAGGATGGACTGGTTGGATCTCCTTGCAGTCCAAGGGACTCTCAAGAGTCTTCCCCAACACCATAGTTCAAAAACATCAATTCTTCAATACTCAGCTTTCTTTATGGTCCAACTCTCATATCCATGCATGAGTATTGGAAAAACCATAGCTTTGACTAGATGGACCTTAGTCGGCAAAGTGATGTCTCTGCTTTTGAATATGCTGTCTAGGTTGGTCATAGCTTTTCTTCCAAGGAGCAAGCATCTTCTAATTTCATGGCTGCAGTCACCATTTGCAGTGATTTTGGAGCCAAGAAAATAAAGTCTGTCACTGGTTCCACTGTTTCCCCATCTATTTCCCATGAAGTGATGGGACCAGATTCCATGATCTTAGTTTTCTGAATGTTGAGTTTTAAACCAGCTTTTTCACTCTCCTCTTTCACTTTCATCAAGAGGCTCTTTAGTTCCTCTTTGCTTTCTGCCATAAAGTTGGTGTCATCTGCATAGCTGAGGTTATTGATATTTCTCCCGGCAATCTTGATTCCAGCCTGTGCTTCATCCAGCCCAGCGTTTCTCATGGTGCACTCTGCATATTAGTTAGGTAAGCCGGGTGACAATATACAGCCTTGACGTACTCCTTTTCCAACTTGGAACCAGTCCATTGTTCCATGTCCGGTTCTAACTGTTGCTACTTGACCTGCATATAGATTTCTCAGGAGGCAGATAAGGTGGTCTGGTATTGTCATCTCTTTAAATATTTTCCACAGTTTGTTGTGACCGTCAGGGGGATGTCATCCTAATGTCAAAGGAGTGTAAGTCTCTGGGTAGGAATTTCCCCAGCAACACACCTCCTGTGGCTTCTAGTTCAGGTTTTATTCCACTAACAAGAATCTGTGGTGTCCGCTGAGCACTGATCTTTTTTTCCCCCTAGATTCTTATTATTTTTCTATCAGGACTTTTGGGTCTCCCTGGTGACTCAGATGGTAAAGAATTTTCCTGAATGGAGACCCGAGTTTGATCCCTGGGTCAGGAATGTCCCCTGGAGAAGGGAATGGCAACCCACTCCAGTATTCTTGCCTGGGAAATCCCGGGGACAGAGGAGCCTGGTGGGCTAGAGTCCATGAGGTCATGTAGAGTTGGACACGACGAGCGACTAACACTTTCCCTTTCATCAGGGCTTTTAGAGTGGCATTACAGTGCATTCAACAGATCTTTTCATGTGTAAAATAACCCCTTAAAGAGGTTGAAACATTCAGTTTAGAATCTGATAAACAACTTTTGCTTCTTGTAGTCGTATTTTGTCTGTTTCCATAATGTTTAATTAAGTTATGAAATTACATCAACAAGGACCACTGATAGAAAGCAGTTTGGGGACCAACATAACCCGAGACTCTTGGGGACTGTACAGCTCAGCTGACGCAAGCTGAAAGACTGGAGACAAAACCACAAAAAGGGTGCTTCTGCTGTGTTAGTAACAAACGCTGGAAGAGTATATTTTGCCTGGACCACATACTTGTTGGGACAAAACTGGGCTTTTCTAGATCTTGAACATTTGATTATGACCTTTTCAATGATTATGTATTGCGAAACGTCTGAAATTTTGCAGATTTTAGCTTCCTTTCTTTTCAGGTGTTTTCTTGTCTCTTTTGGCCGTGCCACAGGGCTTGTGGGATTTTAGTTCCTCGACCAGGACTCAAACCCATGAACCCTGCATTGGAAGTGCACAGTCAACCACTGGACCACCAGGGGATTTGCAAGGTTTTTTGTTTGTTTGTTTTTTAAATGACAAATGTTATTTAAATGTTACAGTATGCTGACATACTGTAAAAGTGACTCTGGATCACATCTCCCACACAAGAAACTGTCAAATCTGGTTATATTTATAGGAACTATAATTTTTTAGCTTGATAGTGTTATAAACTCTGTCCGTTTATGTTTTTTGGGGGAGAGGAGGACTGGCAAAGGGGTGAAAGAGGATGTCTTTCATATTGTTTCATTAATAGACAATAAATAGATTGGTTTAAAAATTTTAAGATACTCCCTTAAAATTCAAGGAAGTTCAGAGTATACACAGGAAAAATTCTTCCTGCTTCACTCTACTCCTGGTCTCACCCTGTATCCACGGGGGGCCATGGTCCATAGCTGAGCCTTATATTGTCACAGGAGGGAACAAAATGGGACTTTGATTTGCACACTCACGGGAGTGTCTGTGCGGTCACATGGACCTCGGCGCAGACAAAAGATGTGATTCAAACATCCTCAAGGCCAACATTCCTCAAACGGAGAGCAGACAGAAAGTGTGCTTTCCAGGAGTGTCTTGGTGAGGGAATGACCAACTCTCTGGACTCTGCAGGTATCTTGGCTGTGTTCCCTGCCTCCCCCGTCCTGGATTTATCAGCGGTGGCAACATGGCTGCCGGTCCGTCTTTGTCTGGGGCCCAGTGGCCCCCTCCCAGCCCCGTCCCGTGATCAGGGAGGCCACTGGGCTTTGAGCCCTTGTTCCAGTGGCATCTTTGTCAGGGATTCCAAGTTCCAGAGACCCCACAAGTCCCCCTGCTCCTGTGCAGTGCAACGGCCTGCCTTCTCTAAGACACTTGAAATGACTGAAGGGCCAGCCTGCCCCAGTAGCAGACTTGGCTGTACGTGGTCTAACAGTGAAATAGAATCCCCGGTGTGGATGGGTGTGAGCTGGTGCTGGGGAAAGTCAAGGGCCAGACTGGTCCTGGAGGTTTTCTCGAGAATCGCGTCCTGTGTAGCATTTGCTTGGGCTCTTTTCTGGAAGAGTGAGCTAGTGCCAGTGCGAACCTTGGTGCAAGCCCGTGTGTCCTCCTGCAGGGAAGCCACTCCAGTCAATTCAAGGAGAACTGTTCAAATGAAGGGAAACCACACCAAGGGTTGATTCACATTGTATTAAATACAATGGAAATAAGAAAAGGAGTTTTGCCCTCTGGGATACTTGGTGACTTCCCTGGGGGCTCAGATGGTAAAGCATCTGCCTGCAGCGTGGGAGACTCAGGTTCAATCCCTGGGTTGGGAAGATCCCCTGGAGAAGGAAATGGCAACCCACTCCAGCGTTCTTGCCTGGAAAATTCCATGGACTGAGGAGCCTTGTAGGCTACAGTCCATGGGGTTGCAAAGAGTCGGACACGACTGAGCGACTTCACTATACTTGGTGACATACCTGGAGACACGGAGACTACCTTTGATAAGTTCCCATAAAAGCGGCTTGGCTTGCAAAGATCTGAAGCATCAGTCCCTTTACTGAACCACAAACCGAAGGACTTAGCCGTGTTGATGGAGAAGGTGAGCTGCAGAAGGAAGTGCTCTGTGAAACTGGAAGGTACAGGACTGTGGCTGCCTGACGGGATTGTTGAAATGCATTCTTCTTTAAGTGTTAAGTTCAGACGGACTCATCGTGGGCACTCCAGAAGGAGTATGGTGAACTCCAGGACGAGAGGCAGTGGCATGGTTTGGGTCCCCAAATTGACATCCAGAGTAGCCAGACAAACGTGTAAACCAAGGAGTGGGCAGGTCACGTTCATCCCGATGTCAAAGAATAGCGAGCACGTTTCAGCCAGTCAGGCTGCTGGAAGATGGGCTCGCTGAAGTGTCTTCGTCAGAGAAGTGACACTTAACCTTGGCAACTGACCAACTAATTCAGTTCAGATGTTTTTGATGAAAGTATTTTCAAGATACAATTGTCTACCTTTTAGTTCAGCTCACACCAAACCTAAGTCGACTCAGGGTTCTTTGTTCCATCATTCAGGATCAGTTGTCCTCAGAGACGGCCTTTGGCCCCCCATCCTTGCCTAAAGAGACCCAATGACCTGGCTGGGGGCTCAGGTTGTCAGGAGTGGCCACTACTGAGGGTGACAGGGCTGCTCAGATACACTCTGCTTCAGCACACCCACAGGGCGTAACCATTCCTTGGGGAGCACAGCTGGCATGGCCAGGTTGTGGTTGGTCTTCTGTGTCCACGGGGCCAGAAAGTGGTACCCAGTGATTTGGTGAAATGCTAATCTAAGCGTTGCTGGGAAGGTGTTTTGTAGCTGTGGTTGACACCTACAGGAAGATGAGTCAGTCTAGGGGATTCCCCTCCATAATGTGGGTAGCCCTCATCCAATCAGCAGAAAGGTCTTCAGAGCAAAGCCAGATTTCCACGGGAAGGAGAGACTCAGCTGCAGTTAGCCGCTGCCTGAGTCCTCTGCCTGCCCTGAGATTTCAGACTGGCTCATGCCCACGAGTCCTTAAGATCAGCCTCTCACCTTCTCTCTCTCCCTCCCCCTCTGTCTCTCCTCCTATTTCTATCTCTAGCTCTGTATATTTCTCTGTCTCATCTCTTTATCTCTGTCTCCATCTCTCTCTTTTCCTGTCTCTTTATCTCTGTCCCTGTCATCTCACCTCTTCCTGGTTCTGATTCTTTGGAGAACCTGACTGACACAGGTAGCTATCTCCAGTGTTTGAGGCTGGGGGTGAGGCGGTGATATGTAGCTGGAGAAAAGTCCAGTCCTCTCCCAGTGCCAGTCACTGAAGAACTGAATAAGCAAGGTCCTCCCATTTTCAGGGCCGAGCAGTATGAGGGTGAAGGTGAAGGACAGACGCCAACATTCCCACGTCAGTATATCGATACCACATCCCGAGCACCGTGCTAAACTGTGCTCAGGACAAAATGCCTCAAGCTCTTCTACACGCGTGGACCACACACATGGACCACAGTCTTGTCTAACTCAGTGAAACTATGAGCCGTGCCATGTAGGGCCACCCAAGATGGACAGTGAGTCATGGTGGAGAGTTCTCACAAATGTGGTCCGCTGGAGAAGAGAATGGGAAACCACTCCAGTATTCTTGCCTTGAGAACCCCACGAATGGCATCCAATCCTATCACTTCAGGGCAAATAGATGGGGAAACAGTGGAACCAGTGACAGACTTTATTTTTTGGGATCCAAAATCACTGCAGATGGTGACCGCAGCCATGAAATTAGAAGACGGTTGCTCCTTGGAAGGAAAGCTGTGACCAACCCAGACAGCATATTCAAAAGCAGAGACATCACTTTGCTGACAAAGGTCCATCTAGTCACAGCTATGGTTTTTCCAGTACTCATGTATGGATATGAGAGTTGGACCATAAAGAAAGCTGAGTACAGAAGAATTGATGCTTTTGAACTATGGTGTTGGAGAAGACTCTTGAGAGTCCCTTGGACTGCAAGGAGATCCAACCAGTCCATCCTGAAGGAAATCAGTCCTGGGTGTTCATTAGAAGGACTGATGTTGAAGCTGAAACTCCAATACTCTGGCCACCTGATGCGAAGAACTGACTCAATGGAAAAGACCCTGATGCTGGGAAATATTTAGGGCAGGAGGAGAAGGGGACAATAGAGGATGAGATGGTTGGATGGCATCACCAACTCAATGGACACGGGTTTGGGTAGACTCCGGGAGTTGGTGATGGACAGGGAGGCCTGGCGTGCTGCGGTTCATGATTGCAAAAAGTTGCATGCATGCAAAGTCTGCAAAGAGTTGTACACGACTGAGTGGCTGAACTGCTGAACTGCTTGTCAAGATGAGTGTTGTCTAAGCTAAGGAAGATGGATCTGTCATAGACAGAGCCTGCACGGGGTATTTTTTAAATTTTACATGGCTTGTGTAGCTTCAGACATCAAAAAACTCATGGAGAAATCACACATATACAGGCACACACATAAGGAGCCAAAAACAAACCCTCCCCACTTTGTAACTTGGTGGTATAACCAAGGGATTCTTGCTCTTGCTACTGCAATTCTTTTATTCTTATTCTTATTTTAATGGATATCTGGCTGCATCTAGAATTCGGTGACAACTGTTGTTTGTGTTTTTTCAGATCTATGAATCCGTCATGCATTTCACTGTCCTCTAGCCTCCATGGTTTCTCCTAGGAAGTTACATTATTTGTAATAGTCTTCTTTCCGTATATAATACGAATTTTACTCTTGTTATTTTCAAGACCTTCTATGTTTTAATCTTTTAGTTGTTAATTTTTTTTGGCTACACCACACGGCATGTGGGATCTTAGTTCCCTGACCAAGAATCAAACCCTGCCCCCTGCATTGTTAGCACCGAGTCTTAACCACTGAACTGCCAGGATGTCCCACTGCCGCATTTCTTACTTTCCATCATCACATGAAGTTTTAAGTAAATCCCCAGTTGAGAAGACATTGTAAGGTCTGGGAGCCGAGCACAGAGAAGCTGACAGTCTACCCAGGAAGACCCACAGAGTTGGATTCTCAGAAACAGTCTTCTACCGCGGGACTAACTTCCTCATCTACATGTTTACATATTTCCTTCACACTGCCGGTCTTTAGCGGCAACTACTATGTTATGGAAAAGAGCATGGAAAGATACAGTCAGAAATGAATCCAGGGCAGGAAAGAAGATGACCAGACTGCCCTCTGAGCCGAGAGTGGGGAGATCTCGTGTGCCTCCTGGAGTAGTCCAGGCCTCTGCTCAGTGCCTTTTGAGTCCCATCTCAGTAGGTCCTCCCTCAGCTCTGGAGGGACAAGAAGGTCACTACTGTCCACACTGAAGCCTCATGGAGGGTGGGCGAACACCGTGGTTTCTCAAGCAAGGGGTCTGATTCCCTTCTATCATGATGAGAGCACCTGGCACCCTGTAGACACTTAATACAGTGGGTGAGTGCTGAGTGGCCCAAAGACTGGGTCAGGTTTAAGTCAGCAGGATTCCTGCAGCAAATGGAACCCGCTGCCCTCATGGTTTGGGTCATTTTATAACCTGCTTTGAGCTGTGCCTGCCTTCTCAAGAACTGAGAAGCATGTAGACACGATGGGGAGTTTTAGGCGAGACTATCCATTTAGACGGTCCACCGTGACCGACATCAGCTCTGATGCTTTCCAAATGGACCGTGAAGTGAAGTGAAGGGAAAGTTGTTCAGTCGTGTCCAACTCATTGCGACCCCAGGGACTGTAGTCCATGGAATTCTCCAGGCCAGCATACTGGAGTGGGTAGCCTTTCCCTTCTCCAGGTGATCTTCCCGACCCAGGGATCAAAGCCAACCTGGGCAGCTGCAGTCCATGGGGTCGCAAAGAGTCAGACACGACTCGGTCCGTTTGGAAAGCATCAGAGCTGGCGTCGGTCACGGTGGGCGGTCTGCAGTGAGCACCCTGCCTAGGCCGAGGTTTCCATTTGCATGTTCTATGGTGCTCTGTACTGCCCGCATGCTAATGGCCAATACTCAGCAGGCGATACGGGGAACTAGACACAGATTCAGGGGTCCCATCGGACCTGTGGGATGGAAGCAACCCTCTTTCTGGTGAAGGAGTATTGTGTTTGTGCGGCATCCACACCGCAGATGGTTTGGAGCCCTGGAACTTGTTGCTGGGTTGGTTCACAGCCTTGTAGCATGGGGGAGGGGGACCCAGGTGAAATCTGAAACTTAAGAGCAAGGAGAGGCTTAAAAGGTGGACCCCCTCCCTCCTCCCTGCCCAAGATGCGTCAGTAGCAGGTTTAAGAAGGAGGAAAATTTACTTTCAAGGCCTGTCTTGAGGGGCTGCAAGATGAGTAGATCTCTTCACAACCCCCGCCGTCCCAACCTGAATCTTCCAAGCTAATGTGGGGGTTGACTGGGGGGTTCTGTGGTGTACACTATCCAGATGGTCTCAGCTCACATTACTCTCTGCGGGCCACGTCCCTGAACCCGGCTCCTCATGTGGACTAGGTGGGCAGAAAGGACGTAGCAAGTGGAGACAGGGGAGCCTCTGAGTGCCTGGGTCCAGCTGGCAGGCCAGCCCACGGCCATGTGCTCCTCATGACCTCCTCCCGTGTGAGGACTCAGGTGATCCAGAGGCTTGAGGTGGTTTCCACCAGAAGCCTGTCATGGGCCAGTCAGGAAAGACAAAGACAAAAGGACCAGGGTGCAGTAGAGCAAGTGTGATGCTTGGGGACCACAGGGCGTGGAGGCGAAGAGGTGGGGCCCCAGTTCTTGCACGTGCTTTCTGAGATAGACAATAGCGGATTCAGAGTTCTCACCAGCAATGAAGCTGTTAGTTCTGAGATAGAGTTTCCTAGAGGTGTGAGCTGCAGAAGGTTGGTCCCTGGCTTGTCAAGGAAAGAGGCTTGCATCGCGTTGGGCAGGCATTTCTCGTGTTCGCTTACCCTGATGAAGAGCCACTTAATCAGAGATACACAGGGAAGCTGAGGGAAGCATGGATATTGTGGTCCTGAGCATGAAGAATGCTCATTCTGTGCGCTTGTGGCAAGGGACGCTGGGAAGGAGGGGAGGATAAGGAAGTGGATAGAGGCCTTGGGACTTTGGGGGGAGAGGGTGAACCCTAGGGTGAATGTAAGCAGGGGGACCCGCCACCTCTGGGCCTGTGCTGTCTAGGGCAGAAGTTCCTTACCACATTGACCACAAAGAACTTAAACTGTAGCTTGTCTGAATTGTGATGCCCTGAAAGGATCCAAGGACTCTTGAGAGTCCCTTGGACTGCAAGGAGATCCAACCAGTCCATCAAAGGAGATCAGTGCTGAGTGTTCATTGGAAGGACTGATGCTGAAGCTGAAGCTCCAATATGTTGGCCACCTGATGCAAAGAATTGACTCATTTGACCTGATCAGACTCATCAGACCCTGGTGCTGGGAAAGATTGAAGGCAGGAGGAGAAGGAGATGACAGAGGATGAGATGGCTGGTTGGCATCACCGACTTAATGGACATGAGTTTGAGTAAACTCCAGGAGTTGGTGATGGACAGGTGCTGCAGTCCATGGGGTCACAGAGTCGGACACGACTGAGCGACTGAACTGAACTGAAGGGATCCACACTAGCTTCTGAACTCTTAGTATGAAAATAAGACTGTAAAAGAGCGCATTCACATTGGTGTGTGTGCTCACTCAGTCATGTCCAACTCTTTTGCAACCCCATGGACTGTAACCCACCAGTTTCCTCTGTCCATGGAATTTTCTGAGCAAGAATTTTGGAGTGGGTTGCTATTTCCTCCTCTAGGGAGGTCTTCTTGACCCAGGGATCAAACCTGGGTCTCCTGCATTGGCAGGCGGGTTCTTTACCTCTGAAACCACTGGAAGGCCCCTCCAGATTCATATTTATATTGATACCATATTGAAAAGACCCTGATGTTGGAAAAGATTGAGGGCAAGAGGAGAAGGGAGTGACAGAGAATGAGATGGTTGGATGGCATCACCAACTCAGCAGACGTGAGTTTGAGCAAACTCAGGGAGATGGTGAAGAATAGGGAAGCCTGGCAGGCTGCAGTCCATGGGGTCTCAAAGAGTCGGACACAACTTAGCAACTGAACAGCAACAACATTGAAGTGATACTGTTTTGCATATATTTGGAGTAAGTAAAATATTACAGTTAATCTTAAAATTTAAAAAAAATATTTGTATAACCTTGACATGGTAGAAATTTTTTGGAGGGCTGGACTGCAAGGCATGTGAGATCTTAGTTCCCTGACCAGGGATTGAACCTGAGTCCCTGCATTGGAAGTGTGGAGTCTTAACCACTGGATTGCCTGGCAAGTTCCTAAAATTAATCTTAAATTAACTACATTTTAAATGGAGCTACTCAGAAATCTGAAATTACTTAGGTGGCTCTCAGTGTGTTTCTGTAACACGGTGCTGCTTTAAACCATGGGAACAGAGATGTCTCTGCTTCAAAGTCTTGAGATGGGTTTTTGGCCAGCCCAACGAGGTGAGGGCTCTACCTGAACACATTGTTACCTGTGCGGATGAAGCAGAGAGACTGGCTCAAGGCCGGAGGATGCCTGTGACCTGGCCCCGGGCTGCCGCTGCGGGGCCTTGGAGAAGCTCTAGGGTTCCCAGGGTGCCTGCCAGCTTGAGAGTCCCTGTTCCTGCATCTCACGGGTCTGCTCCATGTGCCTGTCTGCTCCGCGCAGTTGGGAAGCGGTTTTCCAGAAGGAAAACCCTCACACGTCCTGTGGGGACATGACTTGCTTTGTTTCCTGGCCTGTACATCTGAACATCTTTGATTTAAAACAGGGTTCACCCTGGGGTTTCCTTTGCCCTCCAAGTAGTGCACTTTGGAAGCGATCGTGCAGGACCCAGAACATCTCGAATGCTCACTCCTGGGGCAGGAGACAGTGGGCAGTGTGTGATGGACCCCCACCAGAGGAGGGAAGACCTGGGCTGGGGTCACAGACTTTAGACAAGTCACCCTCCCTATCAGCGCATGGTGTGTGCTCAGTCACTCAGTCGTGTCCAACTTCTTGTGACCCCACGCACTGTAGCCCGCCAGGCTCCTGTGTCCATGGAATTTTCCAGGCAAGAATCTTGGAGTGCTGGAGTGGGTTGCCATTTCCTCCTCCAGGGAATCTTCCCAACTGAGGGATCGAACCTGCTTCTCCTGCACTGGCAGGTGGATTCTTTACCACTGAGTCACTGCCATCTTCTGTGCTATGTCATCACTAGATGGGTGGATCAAGATACAACGTAGGTCTGGAGATGAGAGTTTTTAAAATGCCCCAAATGATCTTGCCAAAAAACCCCCCAATTTTGCTCAGTGTTTCCAGATTTTCACGCACTGCTGGGAGATGGGGAGGGACAGCTCATGTTGAGAGTTCTTGGTAGGGTACTTCCCTGGAGGTCCAGTGGTTGAGACTTCACCTTCCAATGCAGGGGGTGTGGGTTCCATCCCTGGTCAGGGA
The DNA here is from genome assembly GCF_023091745.1 of Budorcas taxicolor. Taxonomy (NCBI): domain Eukaryota; kingdom Metazoa; phylum Chordata; class Mammalia; order Artiodactyla; family Bovidae; genus Budorcas; species Budorcas taxicolor. Next base: position 111,096,952 of record NC_068915.1, on the reverse strand, counting down.
GCTAAAATCCAACATGCCTCGGGGCCAAAAAACCACAACATAAAAACAGAAGCAATATTGTAACAAATTCAATAACTACTAAAAATGGTCCACATTAAAAAAAAAATTAATAAAAGAGCTCTTGGATTAGGTTAATTGTAAATTCCTTTCATTTGTAAAATACCATGTAAATGTGGAATTATTAAAGACTAAATTACATCTGTGTTTCCAAATAAGAACTCGCAGTTTCATTGGCTGTGGGACAAAAAGCATTAGGGATAAATGGAGTCAGTTCACTAAGGAAATCTGATGTCACTAACCTGCGTGCAACTGTTAATGCATTTTCCAGCTAAAAACAAAAAGTCGCATTTACAGTTTAGATCTTCATTCTTTCCTGAGACTGGTTGCTGTCAATCCAATTTGGATTACATAAATTAACTGGCAAAAAATCAAGCACGCCGGTCACATTAAAACTTTAAACCTTGCAATTCAGTGTCCTGTCAACGTGTTCATATAGACAGGGGTTGGCAGATTGCTTTGTGAAGGGCAAGGTAGTAAAGATCTGAGGCTTTGAGGACCATGTGGTTTCTGTTGCTCGGCTCTTGCAGTTAGTATCACTGAGCAACCAGAGTCAGCATACGGTTGCGGCTGCACAGGACATTTAAAAAGGAATAATTAAGCTTGATTTATTGACAAAAAAGAGTTAGCGATTTCAATGCAACATTTTATCAGTGAGTATTAAGTAGGTGTGTGTCGTTTGCTGGTAAATATGAAGGTGTCTTGTGAAAAGCCAAAAAGTCTTAAAAATGGTAACTCTCCAGTTCTGCCAACTGGCAAAACTTTAGGTCAAAAATATTTGCCCTCCATTCTTTGATTGATTAGAGCCTCATTAGCTCAATTATTTACCTACATTAAGAAAGAGAAATAAAAGTATACTATGTCGCAGTTCAATAATTTGTGAGCATGTATTTTCTAAATAGGCTTTTTGTATTTTTACTGGAAAAGTAATCTTGCTATTGTTTTGTGGCTTTCTTTCCCCCCAGATATTTTAAGAAAGATTATACAGAAGAAGTTTGACCTCTCAAAGGAGTATGATAAGGTAATTTTGGATTGATGTATCTGTTATCAAAAAATGAGCATGAGCCAATTATTGGCTGACTTGAAAGTTAATCTTTAAATAACCAGTTATCTGTGAATTTAGCTAATATTTTGACTTAGAAGTTTTATGGAATATTGAAACACCTTATAAATCCCATTTGAACTACAGCAGAAATTTTAAAGGTGGCATTTAGAGAAATATTCACCTTTTAAGCTGTATTTTATTGAAAATCTAAAAGTTCCTTAAATGAAGTCTTATGCTATTTTTTTTTTTAAGCCAAGGGAGGAAACCTCTAACAAATGGAGTGGTTTGAACACCCCTAGAAGCAGGGACACATACTTGTAACAACTGCTTGCACACATGTAGAGGAAAAGGAGTGAATTCTAACCAGAGTGCCTCCACGAGGAGGTGACTCTGGTAAAGAAGATGAGCAGGGCTGGAGCGGGTCGGGGGTGGCCTTGCGGGTGGTCCAGGCTGCGGGGGACCAGTGAGGGGAGGATGGGGTGTGAGAGGAGGAAGCCTGTAGATGGAGCCAGTGGGTGAGGGGAGAGGAAGGCCAGGTGAGCTGGAGCCAGGGCAGGGCAGGGCCGTGAAGGCCCTGCTCAGGTGAGCAGCCAGTATTGTCAGAAAGTACCCAGGCACCTTCATGTCTCTAGTTAACTCCAAGGTTAGGGTTACGGTTAGGGCACTGCGAATTCACCCCATTTGCATCCATGAGATTAACTTCCTTCAAGAGACAAATGTGTTCTTTCGATTTTGGCTTATGATGAATGACAGTTGCCAGTAAATGTTAGAATAATAAAGATTAGTTGAATCTGTTTGTCAAGCTATTAGTCCTGCAGGGTCAGACTGCCCGTTCCAACCTTTCCTGGTATGAAGGTGGTTGTCAAGACAACAATCAAAGGGACCAGCAGGACTTTTATTTATTTAATGGCCAGGATGACAGATGTGAATGAAAGTGTCCCCGGTGGGTGTGAGGGCCCTGCACCAGGAGGGCAGTGAACCCCTCTTTCCTGGCGGTGGGAACAATGGCTGCATATTCTCGATTTGCTGTAAAATGACAGTCAAGACAAAACGGAATGTAAAAGCCAAGAGGAAAGCTTCATTTCATGGCCGTTTGTGTGTATAAAAGAAAATGAGCCATTTACTCCCTGGTGCCCGCAGCCTGCCCTAATACCTCGGAAAGCATCTTTATTCTTCCGTTTCACTGGCTTCATTTATTTTTTTTTTTTTTTTTTTTTTTTTTCACTGAGTTGGGCTCCTGCTGTGCTTGGCCTCTTCCACGCGGAGGTTGTTTCATCCTGGTTACATCCGAGTCACGGCACCATAGATGTCACACGAGTGTTATGTTCCTCGGTTCTTTGTCTCGTCACAACAAACATTTGGAGCAACGGACATTAAAGCCCTCGGCGCATCACAGCTCTCGGGTCTTGGACAAACTGTGTTATAGCTCTTAGGCAAATCAGTGTTACAGCTCTGTTTTATTTAGAAGATAGCAGTAGAATACATCCTTGAAGCGTGAGGGCATGCCAACCCAAAGACTTGAAGAGAAGAGAGTGGAGGAGCACGTGGGAGAGAGAGAGAGGAAGAGAGAGAGAGAGAGAAAGAGCGCATGCACACAGGAGAGGAAAAGAGAGAGAGAGAGAGAGAGCCTCACTGGCTTCATTTATATCTTCCAGACATGATGCCCCGTGTCTGCCTGCCTCCCTGGGCCGAATAAAATGACTGTTGCTTTCATATTTAAGTTAAAATTTTGCATTCCATTAGCAGCCCAGCCAGAATGCCAGTTAGCCCTGCAGAGGCATGGGAGGGGGTGAGAGGCCGAGCTTCATCTGGGCCAGGCCTGGAGGGCCTAGGGCCTTGGACCCCGAGGTGACTCTGAGCAGCCTGTTGAGTATGAGGTAGCATTTGATGCCACCATCCCTGGACGAGTCTTCTGGTTGGCTTGATATTAGACCTGGAGTTCCTATAAACTTGGGGGCCCCCTTGTTCCTGATTTCCTCTCCACCTCAGGTGTCTTTCCAAATGGATAAACACCACTGGGGTGGAGAAAGGAGACAGATCTGGGCCCACATGAATGAATGGACTCCTGCCTAGGGGTGGAACTGGGTCACGTTTCCCAGTTATCCAGGGAGAAGGATTTGATTAAAGAGGCACCCAGGAAGCCAGGGCGCCTTGGGAGGGGAGTTTTCCGATTGGCCTTAGTCAGGTAAATGCTCTCTTGAAGCAGAGCCTGAGTCAAGGACTTCAGGGCAAGTCACTTATTTGGGAAGTTCCAGGAGCCCTGGCTGGGGAGTGGGAGGTGAAACAGGAGGGAGGGCAGCCTACAGAGGGTGTGTCATTCCATCACCCACCACAGGGGGCGACAGAGCTCTGTCCGGTAGAGCAGCTGCCCTGGACCCTGTAGACACAGCCGCGTGGGAACGAGCCCATCGGAAGGTGCAGGGGCTGAGCGCTCTATACACCTAGAGACTGAAGAGGCACCTTCAGGGCTATCTGGGGCAGGGGACAGTGTTAATCCCTCAGCGCTCTGACCTTCCATGGTTCTGGAAGATACCTTCGAGCACAGGAACCAGTAGTAAGAAGTCTGGGGAGGCACACGGAGATGGCTAAGGTCCCGGGACTTGGGTGGCCTCCACAGCGTGCTCTATACTGGCCATGCCCACTGGGTGTAATCTGCACCGTCACACAGGTACCCTCTGTTCAGCTGAACGGCCCTTGGGAGGTATTCAGCTGTCCAAGTCCTGAGCTCGTTTCATCTCCTGGTGAGCCCACAGTAGTGGAGGCCGCTGAGTCGGTGGTCTCTGGACAGGGGCTCTTTCAGTGAACTTCATCCCTTGGGAAGTTGGAAGCTGTCAATAGGTGTAGACCTTTTGTTCCAAGGGGCAGCCTTGACTCTGGATGGAAATATGACTCCTTCCCATGGAACTGCCTCCTTCTTCCACGTCAGCTGAATGTGCAAAGTAGTGCTTTAAAATCTGTGGTCTCATTCTCCTCTGGAGATTTTTTAAAACACTTTTTCTCCCTTTGTTTACTGTATTCACTTAATGGGTATTTACAGTATTTATGCTAGGAGCAATGCATAATAGGAGGGCAAGCATGTAGAAGCAATGTCTTTACTCCAAGAATTTGCAGTTGGTGAGAAGGAGGTCATGGGGTCATTGTGAGCTGAATTGTGTCCAAAACTCATACGCTGAAGTGCTAATCCCCTGTGGCTCAGAATGGGATTGTATTTAGAAGTAAGGTCTTTAAAGGGGTGATTACGTCAAAATGGGGTTATTCAGGTGGGTGTTAATCTAATCTGACTGGTCTCCTTCTAAGAAGAGATTAGGACACAGACAGAGAAAAGACTATGTGGAGACAGGAAGAAGATGGCCACCTGCAAGCCAAGGAGAGAGGCATTAAAAGAAACTAACCCAGTCCACACCTTGACCTTAGACTTTCCAGCCTCCAGAACTATGAGAAAATAAATTTCTGTTCTTCAAGCCCCTCAGCCCTGGTATTTGGTTATAGCAGCCCTAGCCGACTGGTGCAGTAGTTGCCTGGAAGGCAAGGTGGAGAGGGATACACATGCCATGAGAAGTTCAGATCCAGGGCTGTGAACATGCTCAGGATGGAGAGTGTACTGGCGCTTGGGGAAATCAAGAAAGCCTGCAGAGTGGCGCTGGTGTGTAAACTGAGAAAGGCAAAGGGGCAATAAGAAATAAAGCTCTGCTTCCGTTTGCACACCTGGCTCGAAGCACAAAGCTTCTCTGCTTCTTTTATTTTTAAGATTTTTTTTTTTTAATGTGGACAGTTTTTATGTCTTTACTGAATTTGTTACATGTTTGTTGAACACCATTACTTCTGCTGTTTCTGTACTGGTTTTTTGGCTGTGAGGGATGTTGGGTCCTAGATTCCCAACTAAGAATGGAACCCTCATCTCCTGCATTGAGAGACCAAGTCTTAGCCACTGGACCACCAAGAAGTCCCTTCACTGCTTCTCGAAGCATGAACTGTCACCTTCCACTTTGTGATATTGAGTCATCATTTCTCTTCTGCCATGTTCCGAGCACTGGATTAGCAGGTTTTTTTTTTATTGTTTCTAACCTCACAACACCTGTCCAAGACAGTCCTGCACTCAGAGAGTCTAGGGAGCTGAGGTCACCCAAAGACTGGATGGCGACCCTGGGGTCTGTATCCAGGCCAGGCTAACTCTGAGCACATCCACAAAAGTGAGGCTCACTCCAGGTCAGCCTGCTGTCATCCTAAGGTGACTCATTGGGAGGAGTGGCTTCCATTCAAATATCATGAGCTGTGAGCACAGAGGGTGAGAGCCCCTGAGCTGCGCCTTTTACCTATGAAACCATGAAAGATTACTGTGTGTAATTCCCCCGGCAAGAAATGGTCAGGCAGAAATGGAAGACCTGGATCGGGAGAGAACTTGGAGTTATGGAGCCATGAGGAAATCTGAGGACCAGACAGATGAAGCTATAGAAATCCGAGAAACAACTTGAATAACCCTCTTTTTTTTTTTTTTAACTTGTGTTTGGGTTTTTATTCTTTTTTTAAATTAATTTATTTTTATTGAAGAATAATTGCTTTACAGAATTTTGCGGTTTTCTGTCAAACCTCAACATGAATCAGCCATAGGTATACATAAATCCCCTCCCTTTTGAAACTTGCTCTCATTGAATAACCCTCATTTGCTAGCAGTTGTGTAGCACAGGCTCCGTGGCAGGCACCTGAGAACGTGCTTTGCGAATAGTAAGTCTTAGTGTTCACAGAAGTAGACTACCCACAGGAGATGTGTTTAGGTCACCATTAAATACATTCATCTATTCTGTCCTGAGCTTTCAGCATGCAGGGCAGAGCCAAGCCCTGGGCTTGTGTTGCAAAATGAGCTATGCAAAGCAACCCTGTTATGGAAAGATACATTTCCCCTGGGGACCAACGGGTGTGGGCCAGCCCCTCCAGACTCTCCACCTGCTGGCTGACTGTAAACAAGGGAAACAGAGGAACATCACTTGTCTCACTGCTCACTTGGGGTTTCTGCAGGGAGAACCTCTCAGCCTAGCTCGTCAGAGTGGTGCCTGCTCAAAGGACAAGGTTCCTATCTTCAAGGAATGCACGGCATTGGATAATTTAGGTAGTGACTTGGGATCACCTCCCACCAATGACCCATAAGTGTCACCCACACCTCTAAAACTTTGCAGGAGAAGTTCTCCCAGCCCCCCACCCCCTCCCATCTGCCATCTTTTATATTCTGAGCATCACTGTCGGCAGGACTTCGAATTTCCTTGCAGTGACTTCCTGAAGTGGTTTTCGTGTGGCCATGATGGTTCAGCTCCACTCCAGCCTCTTGGTTGATGATCCTCTAGACTCAGCTGGGCTGGATCCTCCTCATTCTTTTCATACCTCAGTTACTATGCTTCCTTGTCTTGGATGAGATGGTTGGATGCTGTCACCAACTCAATGATGCGTTTCAGCAAGCTCTGGGAGTTGGTGAGGGACAGGGAAGCCTGGCGTGCTGCAGCCCATGGGGTCGCAAAGAGTTGGACACGACTGAGCGACTGAACTGAACTTGTCTTGGAGCTTCCTCTGGGGTCAGGTGCAGGGCTGGGGACTGATTGCCGAGGCTTCAGTCCTGACCTCGCCAGAGCTAACAGTCCTGGGATATTGATTCGTCACTTTGTAAATGTCAGCTCATCAATCCAGGTGGGTTTGTGACATCTGAAATCCATCCTCTGTGTTTGCAAAAGTGTAATAGTGACTCTGTACCCCTTCATACACAAATCACCTCCCTCTTTTTTTAAAAAAAAACAAGGGACAGTCTGATAACTTGAGCAAATTTCTCATCGTAGGAAGCTCATTACTTTGCCATGGATCGCTGACAATCCCCCATCTCTGGACCGCTGTTTAGGGATTGTTGGTCTTAGGCAATGTGGCTCCTTCTCTCTTCTCAACATTAGCTTCTCTGATTGTGATCTGGCACCTCTCATAAGACAGGTCCCGGACCAAGCACCTGGGAGAGACAGTGAGTGTGATGGTCACGGTCCTCGCCTTCCTGGAGCAGCAGGTTCCATGGTAGCCATCACTCCACACGATGGAAGGGCTGTGAAAGGGCAGGTGTAAGACCCACAGTAGCATGAAGGAAGAATGTACAGCCAACCCAGACGTGGTTATCAGGACAGACTTCCTGGAGGAAGCAACGTCCACACGCAGACTTGAGTTTCCTCAGGAGAAGAGTGATGGGAATAACGTTCAAGCAGAGGGGAGCTCTAAGTGAGGAAGGGAGAGAGAGCACAGTGCTTTCTAGGGACTCGAGCAGCCCAGAAGAAGGGGCCAGGAAGCTAGGAGTAAGTAAGGTAGGACCACGTGGGGGAGTTTGAAGTGAACATGGTGGGACCCCATGGAATGCTGCCAAGCAAGAGGATGACATCATCGGATTGTTGTTTCAGAAAGGATACCTGGAAGGTGGAGCCTTGGGTTCTGGGGTTTAGGCAGCCCTGGACTCGGTTTTATGGGGACCCTGTGGTCAGTGTGTTAAGCATTTGTAACTTTCCCTCTAATTCCCGGGTCCATAACTGATTAGCACACTGATGAAGAGCCTTTCAAGAAACCCAGCTGTAAATTCAAGTGGGAGCCCTAGAATTCGACTCTCCCCGAAACACTGTTTCTCTCATAAATGCTCCTTGATATGTCCTTGTCTCTCTTGGTTCTCGCTGTGCGGGATGTTAATATTCTCAGTGGCGGTTAATCGCTTCAGTAACGTTTTCTGTTTTCTTGATGCATGCTGCCTGTGCTTGCACAAACTCTGCGATGGCTCTGCCTTCCTCAGCCAGAAAACGTAGTCTTGACTCTGAAGGTAACACCCTCGCCTGCTGTTTCACGTTGCTCTGTGTAAAGCCCGCTGTGGCGCTTTTGCCGAAACTCCCAGTTCCCTGGCCTCTCCACTGTGATGGTTGTTGTTTCCTTTTTGTTTTTGCCTTTGTCTGCAGCTTCTCTTATCAGCTCCAGTAGTCCAGGAAATAACAAACCATCTTAGGAAGCCTAAAATCTTGATCTTTTCAATGCAACCCACAAAGCCCTCCCGAAATCTTGGTGTATCAGGACAATATTCAGGTCCTTGCCAGATCTTGGCCAGACTTCAGTCTAGATGTGAACTCTGGAAATGACATATCTTGTTCCAGATATTGTTCAACCCAGTATTTAGTCCTCCCTGGTGACTCAGATGGTAAAGAATCCGCCTACAATGCTGGGTTCAATTTGTGGATTGGGAAGATCCCCTGGAGAAGAGAATGACTACCCACTCCAGTATTCTTCCCTGGAGAATCCCAAAGACGGAGAAGCCTGGTGGGCTACAGTCCATGGGGTCGCAAAGAGTTGGATACTACTGAGCAACTTTTGCTTCACTTCACTTCATTGGAAAGCTTATATACAAAATATAAAGGTCTTATCTGAAACTTAAGATAGCACATCTAAGACATTTCAGTACACCTTCTTTCCTGGATTTGGGGTTCTCTGTCTCCTAGGATTCAGAAAGGATTTTAAATTCCTTTTGAAGTAGTAACAATTTTAAAAAATAGTTACAATTTAGAATACTTGCTGAGAAATGATAGCAGCAGAAGTAAGAGTTTGGTGTGTCTAGAGCTGGTTTTTCAATTGGCCAGTGATGTGAGTCCTCAAGGGAGGGTTATATACCAGCAAATAATGGCTCTTCATGGCCCTAATACCTGGCTTATTTTAAGGAGTGTGTTTGATGAATGCATCAAAAATGCACTATTTTTCCTTTTTATCCTTTTAACCTTACAGGACAGAGGATATCTAATTATATGGAATTAGATGATATTCAAGTGCCGTGCACACCTGGCTTAATGCTCATAATGCGTATCTGCCCACAGAGTTAGCTAATATTGGTTGAACATTCGCTGTGTGGCTGGGCACTTTGCTAGTTGTTTGCACACTAGCTCGTTTAATTATCTGTCCCTCAATCTGCTGATGACGTTAATCCTAAAGTAACATTTCCTGCTCCAGAGAATTAAAAGCCGCCTCTGCTGGGATTCAGAGCAGGTTCTCAGACTCCCAGCATCAGTGCTGTCTCACAGGGACGTCACATTTGCTCGTAGGAACGAGACTTGGGTTTCAGTTTCCTTTGCTCCGCTTGGCTTCAGCATGTCTTGCTCTCTAGCTGCTCTAGTAGTTGCAAACCACCAGCCTGGAGCTTTTCTGCATTCTTTCACAATGTCTTCCTTTATGTAGGTATGAGTAGCTTGAGGACTGGAGCACTGGGACGAGAACAAGTGTTATCCTCCTGGTGCGTTAATTTTTACTTAGCTGGAATAAAGCCGGCCGTGGTTATGCAATCAGGTGTTGGTCACGTGATTGTGTCTAGAAATTGGGCTCGTTAGGAACCTAGGGACATGTGAGATGAAGGCTGCTGCGCCCCGTCCCACTGACCTGAAAGGGGCACTTACGGAGCATCTGCTCTTGCCAGGTACTCTCCTTGGCACCTTATCGCTAACTGTATATGCTCTACAATGTTCACGACGACCTTACAAGGTATGTGTTTTTATTCCCAGTACCTGGGTGAGAAAACTAACATGTTTGATTTAGAAAGGCTGAGCCCTTTTCCCCTAAATTTAGGAATATTCCGGACTCTTCTATAATGATGAATTTGTCATTAATTGATCCTATCCAAATACTGTGACTCCTGAGTAACTACTGCTGGTTCTATCTTTCTGGTGAAAAACACCCTTGGTATGTGTGTGTTTAGTCCCTCAGTCGTGTCTGGCTCTTTGCGATCCCATGGACGGTAGCCTTGCCAGGCTTGTCTGTCCAAGGGACTTTTCCCAACAAGAACACTGGAGTGAGTTGCCATCTCCTCCTCCAGGGGACTGACCTACCCACCCAGGGACGGAGCAGTGTCTCCTGCACCTCCTGCATTGCAGGCGGATTCTTGCCTGCTGAGCCACCGGGGCTTATTCATTATGCAAGGAGGAGTTCTGGCAAAATGTATCATGCCATTTAAAAACAAATAAAGTACCTTTGAAAGTGAAAGTGGAAACATTAATCCCTCAGTCATATCCGGCTCTTTGGGGTTGAAATTAAACCATTTGCAACTTGCCTTTGCATTTGGATATTTTCCTGGAAGTTGAAAGAAGGTCTTTTCCAGAACTGACTCACTAGAAAAGACCCTGATGCTAGGAAAGATTGAAGGCAGGAGGAGAGGGGAGCCGACAGAGGGTGAGATGGCTGGATGGCATCACCAACTCAATGGACATGAGTTTGAGTAAACTCCCGGAGTTGGTGATGGACAGGGAAGCCTGGCGTGCTGCAGTCCATGGGGTCGCAAAGAGTCGGACACGACTGAGCAACTGGACTGACTGACTGAAAGAAGTAGCAACTACTTGATCCCATGTTCTGACGACTCAAATCTCTGCATCCTTTGTTTCAGGAAGGATCTTCAAAATGGACACACACAACACCCCTGGAAGTTTAACCCACGATGGCAAATAGGCTAAAAAGCGTGAAGCGTGTTCCCTGTGTAACTGGTGTCACAGTTTGTACTGTTTCCTTTGTTTGACTTGCAGATCATCTACTATGAGATCGGGATCATTGTCTGCGCTGCCCTGGGATTGCTGTTTGTCATTCTGATGCCTCTGGTGGGCTTTTTCTTCTGTCTGTGTCGTTGCTGTAACAAATGTGGTGGAGAAATGCACCAGCGACAGAAGAGAAGTGGTCCCTTCCTCAAGAAATACTATACAATTTCCCTCCTGGTGATCTGTGTGTTCATAAGGCAAGTAGAACCTTGGACCAACAGCTGAGTGGGTCTGAGGCTGATGAGCAATACTTGCGTTTAACTGTTAAGCACATGAGCTTGAAACAACAAGAGAATACAGAAACAGAAAAGAGAGAGCAAAGATGTTTGTCCCGTGCATCACTCTAAACAGAAGTTGGCCCTGTCATTGGGCTGCTGTAGTTTAGGTGATAAGCCAGCCTCGTGGTATTTGTTTCATCTTGAAGACATCTGAATAAATTCTGGGCCTGCAGAAAGCATTTGCCTTCCAGGACAGCACCTCCTTCCTCTTAAATAGCTCTCTCGAGACAGGGACCATGGGGGATGGCAGAGCAAGCATTTACTAGCTGATCTTTATGTCCCAGGGGATCTTTTTTAAAAAAGTTAGTTTTTGTTTTTTTTTAATTGAAGATCAGTTGATTTACAGTATGTATGTTACTTTCAGATGTATAGCACAGTGATTCAGTTATATGTATATATGTGTGTGTGTCCATATATATTATTCCTTTTCAGATTCTTTTCTTTAAACATCATCACAAAATACTGAGTATAATACCTTGCACCCTACAGATGGGTAGCGTCCTTTAATTGGGAGACTTAGAATATTGTTGGATGGAATTAGCTTCCTAATCATATAACCAGTTTTCTTGATTTTTACAATTATGCTGGAACCCTGTCTTCCTTTTTTTTTTTTTTTTTTAAAGTTTGTTCAATGTAGATTCTTATTGTGAGAAAGAAATCTGTTCATTATACCTCTTTCTCCATTGAAAATGATAATTACGCTTGCAGTCACAGCTTCTTGAGAGAATGATCTTCAAACCTGTGACTCAGAGTAGGGAATGAATGTGTGGACATGGGGCTGGGCTTGGGATGAACTGGGAGGTTGAGACTGGCGTACATGCACTGCCACGTGTGAAACAGTGGAAACCTGCTGGACAGCACAGAGAGCCCAGCGCGGTGCTCTGTGACGGCCGAGAGCGTTAGGGTGCGTGTGGGGGGCGGGAGGGAGGGCCGGGAGGGAGGGGAGACGTGTATACACATGGCCGATTCCACTTCATCGTATGGCAGAAACTAACATGACATTGTGAAACAACCATACCCCAGTTTAATAAAACATAGCGGAGCCTGGTGGGCTGCCGTCTATGGGGTCGCACAGAGTCGGACACGACTGAAGTGACTTAGCAGCAGCAGCAGCGGCATCAAGACCATTACTAAGTTAAAAATAAATGACACATACATAAATCTAGAAATCTAGCTCCTTCAGGGACCTCTCTGGTGATCCAGTGGCTAAGACTCCGTGCTTCCAGTGAAGGGGTTGTGGGTTCGATGCCTGGTCGGGGAACTTAAGATCCCACATGCTGTGCATGCAGTGTGGCCAAAAAATAAATACATAAAATTCAGTAAACTAAAAAAAAAAAAAAAATCTAGCTCCTATAGTGTACCATGCTCTCCAAACACTTCGTTCAGTGTTTCGCATGGTAATCTGGAGGCAGTGCCCGTGCCCTAGTGATGCATTACCCAGTTACAGAATGTGCGTATTTCTGGTTCTGTCTGTGTTCTTCCTTTTGGAAATAATATGGAACCCTCTCTTGAAGCCTGGAGCACACTTCATGATTTAGGATGTTTCTCCGGCAGCCCCTGCTGCCGCCAGAAGTTTTCAGTGGACTGACGGATCCTAAGGACACTGCTTTTAAGATGAGGACAAGTGTTGTTGTTGTGTAGTAGCTAATTTGTGTCCGACTCTTTTGTGACCCCATGGATTGTAGACCTCCAGGCTCCTCTGTCCATGGGGTTTCTTGAGCCCAAATCAGATCCCTCCAAGAGGAGTGTGCTTCATGATCTTGGCACCCTGGTGGTGATATTTGGCAATGGCAACCCACTCCAGTACTCTTGCCTGGAGGATCCCAGGGGTGGGGGAGCCTGGGGGGGTCACACAGAGTCGGACACGACTGAAGCAACTTAGCAACAGCAGCAGCAGCCACATTCCGTCATCCATTCAACAAGCATGTCATATCCAGAAATAGTGCCTATGACATGAGTGATGCTGAGTTTCAAGGAGTCCCAGAGATAGTGAGGAGTGGCGAGTCACATCCTCCTGGATGTGTCTGCAGGCATCACAGTTGCTTGATAGCCATGAGAAAGATTTTTCAAGTTTCGCTAAAGAATTGATATTGGGCAATTTAAGCAGAAAACAGACATTAAGTAGAACAATTTAAAGTTCCAAAGTTCTGGCTGCAAACCAAAGAAGAAAAGTTCTTTAAGTGTGGCCATCAGTAGAGTCACGGAGAGAGGTACTATTTGGGGAACTACAGTTCCCCAGCTAATTTCGTGCACCTTGGTTTGACAACCAGGGAGTTTGTGTGTGCGTTTTGTCTGCAAGGCAGGGTTGTGGGTTCCTCTCTCCCTCTTTCCTGTTTCCCTGTGTGTCTGTGTCTCCGTCGCTTGGTTTGTAATTTGAATCTGACTGCTTTTGCACTGAATTCTGAAAGGCAGCTTGAGGTTGGGGTGATGGTAATCCCAGATGTCCCCAGTCTCTCTGCTTTGTGTTTGAAGTATTTTCAGAAATGTACAGACCCAAGAGCTGGGGGAGTAGCTACCAGAGGAGTGTCAGTTACAGCCCAAGACAAGTCAGACCATGTGCATTTCCTTGGAGCCTGAAACTTATACCCTTCATTCATTGGGAGTCTTGAACTGTGCTCCCTCCTCCTCTCTGCACAGCCCTGGGCATCAAAGATGAGGTTCAGGTGACAAAGTGTCTTTTGAAAATACTTGTCTTGAGGTTTCTTGTTAGAATGATTACTTAATAATTTTTACTTCACATGCATTGTAAAGATGTATAAATGTTAAAGCTTCAATGTCAGCAATAAGCTTGGCTTTCACTTTATGTAAAATGAATGCTATATAAATTTTTTTATTCTTGAGAACGCAGACTCATCAAACACATTTAGGTGAGTTTTTTTTTTTTTTCTTGAGTATATTTTAGTTCAGAAAATAATTTTAAAAAATACATCTGTGATTCTATAATCTGCTATACATTTAGTGAAGATATTTTCCCCACTCAAGTAAAACTTATAATTGAATATCATAATTTTAAATTCAATATAGTTAAACCAGAGTGGATCCACTCTTTGAGGCTGTGACAAATTTTAAACTAATTTATTTCACATAATACATTGAATTTATATACAAATTATAAATAGGTCAAAATAAGGGGAGTATTGAGATTGTTTTGTTTACTTTAAATTCAGACTAGAAGCTTAAACTTCTTTACTTTGAATTTTAAAAATTTAAATAGTGATTTTTAAGTCGTCCATTTAGAACACCTACTTGTTTGTAAGTTTCTTCAACATCATGAGTTGTTTTAAATGTTTGCAAGTACTCAGAACTAGCCAAGAAGATTAAAAAGCAGAGGAAAACAGAAATATCCGTACTATGACTAGATAAAAAGGAGGAGGAACTAGGTCCACAGAATCAGAAGATTAGATAAAAGAAGAGAAGAAGCAGTGTCCACAAAATCAGAAGGGAGAAGGAGAAAGAAAAAGAGGTGTTAGCATATGCTTCCAAGGACCTCAGAGGAGATTGAATACCACTCGTATTTAATCTTTGTATATGATTTTTTTTTAAAGTGCTTTCAGAAACCCAGAGCAGTCCACTTGCCTTTTATCAGGTTCAGTCCCATTTTGTGATTCTATACTAAGTGTTACATTCAAAAAGAAGCTGGTTTTTCAATGTCTTGGTTTTTTTTAATACATCCTATTTTGCAAAAAAATTTTAAAATCTTTTCTTTCTAATTGAGAAAGGCATAGGTATCAAGGAGAAAGATCCCCTGGTATATGTGGAATGTATGTGGTCATGCTCTTTCTCCTGAGCTTTTCCCAAGGCAGCTGTGGAATGTTCGAAATTCCACAGACGTTGATGTATGCTTATGTAAGTCTGTTTGACCATCGGCAGTAGATTGCGTCGCTGCGTCTTACGGTGGACTCTTTAAGCAGATGTGTCTTGCTCCAGAAAAAAAAACAGGTTTTCTCTCCTTTCTTTCCTCTGCATTTATCATCACTGGATTTTTCAGAATTTCAAAAAGGTTGTAAGCAACAGCAAAAAGGACAGCTGTGCCTTTACGTCTCCAGCATGCGGCCGTTGCTAAGTGTACCAGTACAATGTCAGCTTTTGCCAGTTAACTGTGGTGAAAACTGAATCCCAGACATTTTCAGGAAGGTGGCTCTTTTCAAAGTTCATTTTTGTTGTTGGTCTTAGGATGTGATGTCAATTCTGGGTTTGGAGGCCACAAACTTCTAGAAAAGAAATAGAGCTAGCATGCCTGGAAAATCATGAGACTTTTTAATGAGAGGCTATTTATTTAAAATTGAAACTGAAATTGAAAAGTTATCTTTAAAAAGTAAGAGGTCAGTCACAGACTTAAAGCATTTATTTGGCTCTTATTGGTGAACTTCATTGTCAGTAGAAATTGGTAGAAAAAATTGCTACCCATATTAAAGGTTTAGAAACTCTAAAAACTTTTAAACATTTACTTTTAAGTGTACATGAGAGAAAAGTAGTCTGTCCATGTAAAATACAGAAAGTGTCATGTTAATATAAAATAAATGTCCATCTTCTGCTAAAACTTCATGAGATTTTGTTGTACAAACTAAAAGTATGTGTTTTCAATAGCTTAAAGTCTCCTTTTGTGTCACTGCCAGAGAACTGTTAGTCATTTGGCTATCATTTGATTGGAATTTTATTCCCTTTATTTTATTGGCTATCATTTTATTGAATTTCCCTCATTATCATTATATCCTAAGAGTTGACTGAAGGTGACAGTGTTAGTCATTCAGTCATGTCTGACTCTTTGCAACCCCATGGATTGTAGATGCCAGGCTCATCTGTCCATGGAATTTAATTTCCCAGGTAAGAGTACTGGAGTGGATTGCCATTCTGTTCTCCAGGGGATATTCCCAATCCTGGGATCAAACCTGGATCTCCTGCATTGCAGGCAGATTCTTTACCACCTGAGCCACTAAGGAAGGCCAATAGTTGACTGCTAGTCATTAAAAAAAAACATATTAATTCTTGTGATTTTTTTTTTTTTTTGCCCAAAAGAACATTGAATAATAAGGAATGTCTAAACCAACAGTACCCCCCACAAATGTAACTTTTAAATTCTCTTGTTGTTTATTTTTAAGTTGTGTCCAACTCTTTTGAGACCCCATATACTGTAGCCCTCCAGGCCCCTCTGTCCATGGGATTTTCCAGGCAGGCATACTGGGGTCAGTTGCCATTTCTTTCTCCACGGGGTCTTCCTGACCCAAGGATCTAACTCTCCTCTCTTGCTTGGCAGGCAGTTTCTTTACCACTGAGCCACCAGGGGAGCCCCCTTAATTTGCTGTGCTGTGCTCAGTCACTCAGCCGTGTCCAGCTCTTTGTGCCCCCGTGGACTGTAGCCTGCCAGGTCCCTCTGTCCAAGGGGACTCTCCAGGCAAGAATGCTGGAGTGGTTTGCCCAGGGATCAAACCCAGATCTCCTGCATTGCAGGCAGATTCTTTACCATCTGAGCCACCAGGGAAGCCCAAGAATACAGGAGTGGGTAGCCTATCCCTTCTCCAGGGGATCTTCCTGACCTAGGAATCGAACTGGGGTCTCCCACTTTGCACGTGATTCTTTACCAGCTGAGCTACCAGGGAAGCCCTCTTAATTCTCTATTTCTATTTGAATAAGAGTTATATATTGGTTTGTGTAGTATTCAGAATTTTTTTCTTTGATTTGCTGGTAGTATTTAAAAATGGGAAAATTTTTAAAAATAGAAAATTTTATTTAGATTCCCAGATTTTTGTGAATAATTGGAAGATCTGGCAACTCTGGTCTTCTTCCATCAAGGCAACACTTACCAGAGGCACAGAGAATCTCTGCTATCACCACCTCTGATTGTCCAGCTCCCCCAGTCCAGCCCACACACTTTGCCCTTCATGCTTTGTGCCTGCCTGCGTAGGCATTTGAATTTGCCATCTTTAATTTAAATATAAAATTTGCAGTGAGTTGTGAGTATGAAAATGAGCTTTGAAAGTTGGCTGGATTCTATCCCAGAATTCTGTTTAGTACAGTTTTTGAAAAATGATCCATGGCTTTCATCTTAATTAGATTCATAACTGAGTATCAGAAATGTGTCCTTAAATATGTTGCATTGAAAGTCAGCTGTTTTACTGCAATGCCGTTTTTCCTGATTTATGTTTGGAGTGAAGGCATTTGTCCAGTAAAGGGATAGTTTCTGCCTGGGACACTCTGAACCTATGGCTAATCTTCTAAATGGACCAGAGGAAACAAAGCCCAGTCCTTAAATCTATCTGCACCGAGTACCCACCTTGGACACAAGACCCTGCGTTACCCAAGGTTAGCCAAGAAGCAGTTCCCACCTCTTTTTAGGGCAGTTCAGCACAGGTGGAAATAAGGCAAAAGAGAGTTTTGAAGTGAGAAAAACCTGTCAGAACTTCAGGGTGAGCCTTCTGGGAGTTCAAGGCAAGGCATTCTCATATCCAGGGGATTCAGGGAAAAGTTAACAACAAAACTGTTAGTTTGTAACCATCCAACAGAAGGTTCAAAGCGGTCCATCCTAAAGGAAATCAGTCCTGAATATTCATCGCAAGGACTGATGCTGAAGCTGAAATTCCAATACTTTGGCCAATACTGAGGGCAAGAACTGACTCACTGGAAAAGACCCTGATGCTGGGAAAGATTGAAGGCAGGAGGAGAAGGGGACGACAGAGGATGAGATGGTTGGATGGCATCACTGACTCAATGGACATGAGCTTGAGTGCGGGAGTTGGTGATGGACGGGAAGCCTGGCATGCTGCAGTCCATGTGGTCGCAAAGAGTCGGACACGACTGAGCGACTGAGCTGACTGACTGGGAGACTGGCTGTAACAGATCATCCAGCCTGGACTTGCACTTGCTGCTTGTTTCCTGAGTGCGCTTTGACTTACATGAAACATGGGTCTGGAGAATGATGAATGGCAGCTGACATGGACGTGATGGGGAAGAGTAAGGGCCTCCCTTTGTGAAGTCCTCTGGTGGATGGGGCTATCAGGTGGTGATCCTGACTTGCCATATAGAGGGGTGGAAGTCTGGCGTGGTAAGAAAGGCTTCAGGAATATTACTGTAACTCAACTTTTTTTCTCTTCTGTTGACATTACTTCAAAGTTGCTGTTTTGGGCTATTTGGCCTTATTTTGCATGAATACATCATTTATTAATAATAGCAATTGTTGCTGTTGGAGAAGGAAATGGCAGCCCACTCCAGTATTCTTGCCTGGAAAATTCCATGGACAGAGGAGCCTGGTGGGCCCCAGTCCATGAGGTCGCAAAGAGTTGGACACGCCTGAGCGACTGAGCATTATTGCTCT
Organism: Budorcas taxicolor; assembly: GCF_023091745.1. Taxonomy (NCBI): domain Eukaryota; kingdom Metazoa; phylum Chordata; class Mammalia; order Artiodactyla; family Bovidae; genus Budorcas; species Budorcas taxicolor. Next base: position 111,078,706 of record NC_068915.1, on the reverse strand, counting down.
GGTGTAATTTCAGCATCATGAATACGAATGCCAACTTAAGACAGACGAAAATGGATTTGAGCATGGTCCTCCAAGTGCCAGAGACTATTGTTAATTTCATTTTGAAAGATTATCATCAGCATGAATGCAAACGTAAAATCCTGGAGCCTTCATGGACACCCAGTACCTCTCTCCTTTGTCTCAGAAGCACTGGTCTGATGGCTTTTATAGTTTGTGATACCACCTGATGCTCACACAAGGAAAGGACTTTCGCAAGCTCACACAGTATGTGTTGCTGGCAGCTGTGGGACCAGACCCCACGTCTTGTGTTCCTGCTGCACCTTGTCAGCCATGAGGAGTAGCGTCAGCATGCTCTTATAGACTGTTGGGGGGGTTCGTTTGGAAAGACCGATGCATCTATGTAAGATTGCTGTGGGAAAGTATTTGTTGTTTTGAAAATTTTAATTTTTTAATTGAAGTATAGTCTCTCAGTTGTGTCCAACTCTTTGCGACCCCATGGACTGTAGCCTCCCAGGCTCCTCCCTCCATGGGATTCTCCAGGCAAGAGTACTGGAATGGGTCACCATTTCCTTCTCCAGGGGATCTTCCCAACCCAGGGATCGAACCCGGGTCTCCCGCATTCCAGGCAGATGCTTTAACCTCTGAGCCACCAGGGAAGCCCATAGTTGAGTTATAGTATCATGTTCACTTCAGGTGTACATACAGCTGAGTGACTCAATTATACATACACACACATATATGTATGTATATATATACATATATATACTTATACAGCTGAGTGACTCAGTTATACATATACACACATATATGTATGTGTATATATACTATATATATACTTATACATATATATGTAGATATAAGTATATATACACATATGATGTGTATGTGTGTGTGAATATGTGTGTGTGTATATATATATGAAAGTTGCTCAGTCATGTCTGACTCTTTGCAACCCCGTAGACTGTAGCCTGCCAGACTCCTCTGTCCATAGACTTCTCCAGGCAGGAATACTGGAGTGGGTAGCCATTCCCTTCTTCTATATATATATGTGTGTGTGTGTGTGTGTGTGTGTGTGTGTGTATTTTAGATTCTTTTCCCTTATAGGTTATTACAAGATACTAAGCTCCAGGAGTTGGTGATGGACTGGGAAGCCTGGCGTGCTGCAATTCATGGGGTTGCAAAGAGTCGGACACGACTGAGCGACTGAACTGAACTGAACTGAAGCATAATTCCCTGTGTTATATAGCAGGTCCTTAGGTCCTTGTTGGTGATTTATTTAATATATAGTCCATGGGGTTGCTAAGAGTTGGCCACGACTGAGCGACTTCACTTTCATGCATTGGAGAAGGAAACGGCAACCCACTCCAGTATTCTTGCCTGGAGAATCCCAGGGACAGAGGAGCCTAGTGGGCTGCCGTCTATGGGTTCACACAGAGTCGGATACGACTGAAGCGACTTAGCAGCAGCAGCGGCAGCAGCAGTGTGTATATGTTAATCCCAACCTCCTAATTTACCACCCCTCTTCTTTGGTAATGGGACCAGCCTTACTTCTTGGAATGATTCATGACGAAATGGGACAAGTGATTACCCATTTATGCAGGACTGAGAGGTGTCCTGGGGACAGTTGAGACTTGGTGCAAAAAAGACAGCTGGCCACCCTACTTGTTAAAATATTAACATATAATTCTTAAGATGCTGCTTTTGGTGAAGAAGCAGAAGTCTTCATATTCTGAATCATATTTTCCCTCAAAGTTTGCATATTATTTGCAAAACTTTTAGAAACATAGTTACACCTTCTATTCTATGGTTACAAACGAACAGTTCATTACAAACTAACAATTTTAACTTCTGCAGTGTGTATTATGTTTATGTAACTTCTTGCTGCCACCTAGTGGCTAAATCCAACAGGGCCTTGGGGATTAGCAGTTTTAAATGTAATATTTTAATGTTTAAAAGCTTTGACACAAAAACAAACCAGTTGGTCAAATTAATTTGTCAAGAGATTGTTAGTAATTAGTCAACATTAAGAGACCTTAAAATGATAAATGTATAAAATCAGGCATATATATAAATTTTAAGACATATATAAAAATGTATAAAATGTAGACATTTTGGGTGGCTCGAAAAATATGGTTTTTATTTTCATGTAAAGCAGCTTTCATGCCAGATGTCTTTCATGTAGTATGTGTATAAAAATGTTTATTTACTTATTCATTATATTTACCACCAGTTATGGTGTTCGGGCTCAGTAGTTGAGGCAGACGGATTTAGCTGCTGTATGGCATGTGGGATCTTAGTTCCCTGACCAGGAATCGAACTTGCGTCCCCTACACTGCAAGATGGACTCTTAACCACTGGACCACCAGAGAAGTCCCTCATGCAGTGTTTTTGAAACTCTTTATTGAAGTACATCTTACATGGAGAAAAGTGTTCATTATCATAAGCGCACGTGTATGAGTTTCCATGAAGTCAACACACTTGATTACATCATTACCAACCTCTCCCCCAAATATAACCACTGACTTTTAGCTTCATCATTTTGCTTGATTTTGTACTTCGTATAAAATGGAATGACATAAGATGTATCCTGTTATGTGTAGCTTCTCATATAACATTTTAATGCTAAAGTAATTCGTGTTTCTTTTCAACCTGGACAATGCAGTTGTTAACAAAGACAAACTAGATTAGCCAAAAACATGGGAAAGCACAAGCCAATCTTATGATTTTCATATTTTTCCTGATAGTCTTCTTGAGGGAAGCAGTGGTATGTATGAGGTACCTGTGTGTGCGTGTGTGTGTGTGTGCGAGTGTACATGTGTGTGCACATGTGCTGCACAGAACCTGTATACATACATTCGCATCTGTACAGAAGAGGGGCTGTATTCCACACCCTGCCTTATAACCTGTGTAACTTCTGTTCTCTCAACATTGTTCTATTTATGAGATTCATACTTAACAGAACGATCTTTTAAAATTTATTTACTTTTAATCAGAGGACAATTGCTTTACAATATTGTGTTGGTTTCTGCCGTAATCAACATGAATCAGCCATAAGATACACAAGTCCCCTCCCTCTTGAGCTTTCCTCCTACCTCCCACCCCATCCTGCCTCTAGATGGTCTGAGAGAGCCAGGCTGGGCTCCCTGTATCACACAGCAACTTCCCATTCGCTACGTGTTTTACATAATGTAATGTATATGTTTCCATGCTGCTCTCTCCATCCATCCCACCCTCGCCTTCCCCCGCTGTGTCCGGAAGTCTGTTCTCTATCTCTGAGTCTCTATTCCTGCCCTGCAAATAGGTTCATCAGTACCGTTCTTCTAGATTCCATATATATGTTTTTCTCTTTTTGATTTACTCCACCCTGTATAACAGGCTGTAGGTTCATCCACCTCACTGGGACTGACTCCAATTCAGAACAATGTGTCTTGAGCTGGATGTGCCTTCTCTGAGAGGACCGAGTCCGGTTCTGGGGTCCACAGGTGGTGGTGGGTGGGTTATGGGCTGGAGGCAGGAAGGCTGCGGCAGTGGAGGGGCGGGGCTTGTGAAGGGGCGGGGCTCTTAGGAAGACCATCTCCCTGCTCCTGGCTGGCGGGGCTGTTCTGTGTCTGGTCACCCGGCCACGGTGGGCACAGTAAATATGTCCCCTTCTCCATCCCCTTTCCTGCAGCATCGGGATCATCTACGGTTTTGCGGCAAATCAGTACATGAGGACTCGCGTGGAAGAGACTCGGAAATTGTCAGAAAGTAACTTCAACGACCTGAGAACTCTCCTCAATGTGGTGCCAGGGGTAAGGACCACAACCTGTATTTCCCCTAATGCTTTGTGTTTGAGGCCTTTTGGAATTGCTTTTATATTTGGAATCACATTTGAACCTGCTGAAATCCAGGTGTTGTCTTTTAATTTTGTAGATAAAAGAATAAAGGCCTAGTGAGTGATTTTTTTTTTTTTTTTTCAAGAGTACCAAGTCTCATTTCAGAATTAGTGCTCTTATTTCTGGAGAAGGAAATGGCAACCCACTCCAGCATTCTTGCCTGGAGAATCCTGTGGAGAGAGGAGCCTGGTGGCCTGCTGTCCATGGGGTTTGCACAGAGTCAGACATGACTGAAGCGACTTAGCATGCATGCATGCTCTTATTTCACTTCACTTTACTTTTTGTCTTTATTATGTTATTGTAATAACATAATACTTATTATAGAAGTGCTTAAGCATTTTAAAGATCTCATGATTTCTTTCTCATGATATCTCTGGTGTCACTGTCCTTTCTTGGAAATATAATTGACCTCACATCGTTTGCTTGAAATTGCTCTGGTAATGAAACCCATTTTATAAACACTGATTTGCTAATATTTGTATGCATGTGTGTTCTCATTGGTCAGTAGTGTTCGACTCTTTGTGATCTCATGGACTGTAGCCTGCCAGACTTCTCTGTCCATGGGATTTCCCAGGCAAGGATACTGGAGTGGGTTGTTACTTCCTTCTCCAGGGGATCTTCCCATCCCAGGGACTGAACCCTCGTCTCTTGCCTTGGCAGGTGGATTCTTTACCACTGAGCCACCTGGGAGTCCTGCCTAATTTTCAGATGTTAAATCTCTTTTTATTGTGGCTTGGACCTCAACAAGAGTTTTCATGTAACCCTTTTTTTTTTTTTTTCTTTTTAAGCAAATCGACTATATACTGGACCAGTTTACCCACCCTAAGGAGAAAGCATTTGACGATTTGGATAGTGAGTAACATAGAACGTTGCCTCAAATTTGGTTGTTTGTCTTGGCTAGAAAATGCTGTGGTCATTTCCCGTAAAACATAGACCAAGAAACGAAGTATGCTGTTTCTCCAATTTCTGCATGAACACAGGGGAGAAACAGAACCGTAATTCCCTGGTGTTCCTGAGAGTGCGTTGTTGGTGACTCAAACACTGAAACCTCGCATTTATTATGAAAACGCTCTTGCTTTCCTGCAGCCACGGCACTTCTGCTTCACTCCCCTCGTGAGAGAAGAAGTGGGTCTCTGTCACGTCTGCTGTTAAAGACAGAGCGGGACCCAGAGGAGCTGTGGCTTCCGGGACAGAGGGGTGGGTGGAGCTGTTTCCCGAGTGCTCAGCTGTTGGCAGCCAGGGCCTCTTTTGCCCTCAGGACGTCCGGTAATGCCTGGAGGCAGTTTCAATGTCCCGATCAGGTCGGGTCCCGTTCATTGGTAGAGGCCAAGGATGTGGCTAAAAGTCCTACAAGGCAGCCCAGCAACAAAGAGGGATCCACCTCCAGGTGTCGCTAGAGCCAGGGTTCAGCGACCCCGGTCCAGCTGGAGATGGGGGCGGGACGCGGGCAGCCAGGGATCAAGGTGAGAAGGCACACAGGTTCCCGGGTCGAAGAAACACCAAGTCTGCGCTAAGTCTTCTGAGGGGTGCAGCCGGTGTGGGCACTTTGACGTGTGCCAAGAAATTGCCACATAACAGTTTCTGCCCAAGTGGGCTATGAGGTGCAAAGTGGGAGAGACTAAACCAGGCCACAGGACCCTGCCCTGGGACCTAGAGGTCAGAGGCAAAGAGAGAAAGAGCCCATCCTCAACGTCCCTTATACTTCTTGGGATTTAGATATTAACTCGTTGGTGGGAGACAGCATTTATGAGCGTCTCAAACCCAAAGTGCTCCCTGTGCTGAAGGACATCAAGGACTTGGCAAAAGGTAAGCGCTGCAGCCCCAGGACCCAGATGGCGTCCACCTGTCCCGCCTCCACTGGGACAGCACAGCTTCCCCCCCTCCCTCCCTCGCTGTCTTCCTTCCTCCTTCCTTCCCTTCCTTCCACACCTGGCCCCACACTCTTCACAGTCTCTTCTGCCAGCACCCTACTTTCCACTGCAGCCATGAATCCCAGCGTTCATTCTGATGTGAGTCCCTGAAGGTGTTCTCCTCCAGACCCTGTGCAGCGTGTGCTTCATCTGCCGAAATGCTACAGAACCTTCTTCAACTAATACATATGTATACATGCGTATATATGTATATATTAACTCTGTGTGTGTGTTGGTCACTTGGTTGTGTCTGGCTCTTTGCGACCCTATGGACTGTAGCCCACAGGCTGCTCTGTTCATGGAATTCTCCAGGCTAAAAACTGGAATGGGTTGCCATTCCCTTCTTGAGGGGATCTTCCCAACCCAGGGATTGAACCCAGGCCTCCTGCATTGCAGGCAGATTCTTTACCATCTGAGCCACCAGGGAAACCCTGTATTACCTCTGTCCAGAGACAACTGGGTTCCTAGACTATGTATTTAACCCTGTTAAGGATTGAAGTTTAAAACAGCAAGGCCTACCTTCAGACTATCTAAAGAAAGCTAAGCGCTGAAGAATTGATGCTTTTGAACTGTGGTTTTGGAGAAGACTCTTGAGAGTCCCTTGGACTGTAAGGAAGACCAAGCAGTCCATCCTAAAGGAAATCAGTCCTAAATATTCACTGGAAGGTCTGATGCTGAAGCTGAAACTCTAATACTTTTAGCCACCTTATGTGAAGAACTAACTCATTGGAGGACCGTGATGCTGGAAAAGATTGAGGGCAGGAGGAGAAGGGGGATGCAGAGGATGAGATGGTTGGATGGCATCACCAATTCTATGGACATGTGTTTGAGTAAACTCTGGGAGTTGGTGATGGACAGAGAAGCCTGGCATGTTGCAGTCCATGAGGTCGCAATGAGTCGGACATGACTAAGTGACTGAACTGAACTGATCTTTAGATCAGTTAGAATGAGTCTTACCCCATGATTAAATCATCACCAATCACAGCAGAGGCTCAGTGGTATCTAAATAAAGGAAGGTGGATGGAGGAGGAAAAAAGAAAACAACAAAAAAGGATTCTTGCTTTTGTCCTTCCTGGGGTATTGTTAGGGTATACCAGTTGTCCAGTATTTCACAATGAATCTGCTTAAACTAATGGAAATAAATTTTCATTTAATGGTTAATCTTGGTTCTATGGGTTGAGGATGAGCCCTTCCTTCCCCAGGTGGTAAGGAACTGAGGCCTCCTGCCAACCAGATCATTGACTGAGAAAGCTGATGGACCAGCCCTGGTCAGTCCTCAGATGAATGCAGCCCCAGCTGCCAGCTTGACTGTAAGACCTGGGAGATCCTGAGCTCAGCCAGTCAGCTAAGCCAATCCCAGGTTTTGACCCTCACATACTGTGAAATAATAAATCTCTGTAGCTTTAAACTGCTGACTTTCCAAATAACATCTCCTGCAGCAATAGATAACTAATACAGGGAACAATCATCAGTTTCCTCTCCAGGCTTCAACACGTGAGGAAGGAGAATGAAAAGCTTCTGATTTCCTAGTCAATATATACTGTGCTATTTATGATTCCTTATCAGACTGTAATACTCTTTGATTTTAAGGCAGCAGATATCGTATAGACCATTGGATTAATAAATAATCTCTTTTGGGGAAAAGAATCACATTAAATGCAATATTGATTAAATATACATCCTCATTTCAGGAAAGTTAAAATGTAAAAAAGAAAGTGAAAGGAGCCTGTGAATCAAGGAAATATGGTAATCTTTAAAAACGGAAAGAGGGCCTGCTGTGGAGGAAAAACATGATTGAAAGAAAAAAATGCACAAAGAGAACAGAGTGTTTTAGATAAAGAGCTCACCGTCCAAGGAGTGTAACCTCTCTTTCCTGTTAATTAGTACGTGTTCTTACAACTGAGTGTTACCTCTCTTTCCTCCAGCAACCACACTTACAAACGAGCTCTTCGTGATCGTGGCCAAGATGTGGCCCCAAAACTGCGTGCTGTCATCTTTTATTGAAAGTTTAAGGGCATTAGTTATAAAATGGAAAAGACCTTGATGCTGGGAAAGAGTGAGGGCAGGAGGAGAAGGGGATGGCAGAGGATGAGATGGTTAGGTTGCATCACTGACTCAATGGATATGAGTTTGAGCAAACTCTGAGAGATAGTGAGGGACAGGGAAGACTGGCATGCTGCGGTCCATGGGGTCATGAAGAGACACAGGCTGAGCGACCGAACAACAACGATCAGATGACAGCCTCCATAGCAGAGTGTCAGGCCGGAGTACCAGAGTATTAGAAAAGTGGGTTTGCAGTGGAGTAACCTGTGTTTGTTGACTAAGCTCTTTAACTAATAGTATGTAGCAGGGGTCTCGTAAATACCATCCTTTAAAGTATTGGTGAGCAGACTTGATATCACCAGACAACACTGAATATGAAATGAAATGATTTCTGCCTTCTTCAGGGACAGTCAAGGCCTTCACAGAGATTCACCGTCTACATTCATAAGAGAAATCAGAGGCTGAAAGTATAACTGGGGGCTAGTGGAAATAGGATGGAAGTTTGGTCTGGTATGTTTTTTTTTTCCTCCAAGCTCACAAATCCCTTTGAATTCTATGCACAGACCACAGTTTACAAACCGCCGATTTTAGCTCGGTTTTTCCAGGTATCCAGGTTATACCTGAGACAAGGAGCTCAGGGTTGTCATAGAGTTGAATAACAAGTTTTCTGCGATGTCTTGGTCACTTGCTGTTTGAGCATTTCGGCCACAGGAAGCAAAATGAAGCCCAGACTTTTTCCCAGAGAAGTTTCCCTCTGTAGCTGCCACCAATGCCCCCTCCCCTGCCCAGTCCTGTATCTTAGCAGAAAATATTACTTAACTGGCAGGAACAGAACTAGGAGGAAAGAATGGGGCCCAGTGGCTCCTTGCTGCTTCACCTTGTGACTTCTTCCCTTGTGTCCAGTAGACACATAAAAACCTTCCCTGTCCACTGCCTCTAGCATCCAACGGATCCTCTGGGTGCACTCATTATAGTGTCAAATGTTGGCACTTCACCAGTGGAGTCACCAATCCTTGGTCAGGATCTAGATCCTACGGACTGCAACTAGGAATGCTGTGTGCTGCAACCAAGACCAGGCACAGCCACATAAATCAATACATATCGAAAAGAAAGAGCTGGTGTGACCTCAAGGTGATGCTGGGCACCTCTGCACCCCAGACCCCTCTTGAGCCCGTTCACTGGAGTGTTGGTCTGCCAAGGTCTCCTCCAGCTCCAAAGTTACGTGAACATAAGCACTGTGCAAAAGTGTGCAAGTGATGCAGCGTGGTTGACACATACTTCGCTTTTTTGCCTTGTCGTTTTTCATTTGCTCAGTCGTGTCTGGCTCTGAGACTCCATGGACTGCAGCACACCAGGCTTCCCTGTCCATCGCCAACTCCCAAAACTTACTCAGTCTCATGTCCATTGAGTCGGTGGTACTGTCTAACTATCTCATCCTCTATTGCGCCCTTCTCCTCCCACCCTCAACCTTTCCCAGCCTCAGGGTCTTTTCCAATGGGTCAGCCTCCTGGTGTGCCCAATGTTTAACATTTGCCTTACAGTTCTAGCTGGATCGAAATCAATTAGAACAGACCTTATTTTTCTTTTCAGTGCTTTCTGTATTATTGGAGTTTTATATATTTCTTAAAACCAGCCTGTGTGGTTAAATGTTAGCCTCTGGTGTTGCCAGTACTTAGGAAACTGCTTCACCAAGTTTTTTTATTTTTTGCTAAAAATTCTTTGCAGCCTTATGTACCTAGTGGCCTTTGGAGAAAGCAGAAACCTGCAAATGGATTTCTGCAAATCATGTTTGAGCTGCAGGGCAGGCAGGACCTATAAAGGAAGTATGCTATGAGCTGGTAAATGTTAATTGGTTAAAATTGAGAATCTAAAATATCTTTCCCCTGACTTCACATACATAATATATGGGATCTTGGTAGGTTTGGAATGACTCCCAGAGTTATCACCCAGTAGACCTTTTAGGGAATGCTTTGAAGCCTTTGAGTTATTTCTAAGTCATTCTTGGGACATGGCAGTATAGCCACCCATAAGCCGCGTGGTCCCTACACATGATCCCTAAATGGACTCACATTTTCTGGGCCTTCAACTCACTTTATCATCCGTCATTCTTGTCGTTTTTGTTCGTTTCTTGCCTTGAAATGACTCATCCTGAAGCCAAAGTGGAAAGGGCTCACATTAAAGCGTGAGGTGCGCGTTGTGTGGTGAGTCATATTTGGGGACGCTCTTTTGCGCTCTCGTGAGCGTTTCCAGTTGCAGCCGCGCTCTTGCTGCCCTATGGCAGATACTATTGAGCCTCTAATGTGAGCCGGGTACCAGCTCCATGCTTTGCTGCTGAACCTGGGAGGTAGGTGGAAAAGACGGGAGTCTGAGCTCAGAGTGACTCTTGGATGAAGTCTCTATTATTATCTCAAGTTACTGTTAAGGTGGCGGTTCTCCTACTACCTTGTTAGAGCATCTTCGGCAAACTCTTTCACCTCTCGGGACCTTGTTTGCTCATCTGCAAAGTAGGAGGTTGGTTGGGTCATCTCTTGGCTAACGAGGAGAGTCTCTGAGTCTAGGTGAGGCTTCAGCAGGTTTACCCTTAGGAGATGGCACTGCCCCTGTCATCCAAGGTGGCGCCCCAGCCTAGGTCTGGTGACTTACTCTAAGACCTGGGGAGGCTCCCAGGATTGGATCGTCTGCCTCTTCATCCCAGGTGGGGATCTCACCTTATCGGAACAGAAAATCTTGGGGTCTGCTTCAGACAGTCCTTTGTCTTGAATTTTGATCCAGTCCTGGAAGGTAGCTTGAAGAACTGCGGTGAGACTGCAACATAAAAGCGTTAAAGTGTGTGTGCATGTGTGTGTGGTTTTAGAGCCAAGTTTTACGTGGTTGCCAGAGATAATTGGGGAAACCAGCTTTTAAGGGCGTTTACACTTTTCCTGGGCTTCCCTTGTGGCTCACCTGGTAAAGAATCCGCCCACAATGCGGGAGACCTGGGTTCGATCCCCTGGGTTGGGAAGATCCCCTGGAGAAGGGAAAGGCTACCCACTCCAGTATTCTAGTCAGGAGAATTCCATGGACCATGGACTATATAGTCCATGGGCTCGCAAACAGTCAGACATGACTGAGTGACCTTCATATCACACTTTTCCTACTAACACCCTGTTGTGACCTGATATTCCACCATCTGTTTTGTGAGCCCAGAAGACAAAAAGCAGTGTCTTCTAAACTTCACGTCTCTTATGCTGTGATTTTAAGTTTTGCTACCTGCCTAGTCATGCATATTGATTCCTGAGCACCAGAGAAATCAGAGAGCAAACAATCTGTAGGGATTGCCAAGGATAAGAATGTGTCCTAGGTTCTGGAGGCTTCTAAAATAAAAGAGGCGGACTCTGTCCTTGAGGGATTTCACTCTGATCATTCTGATCCCCACATTTTGTGATAAACCTTGCAGTGGCCTTACCATTTTTCAGATGAGGAAGTTGCTGAAGAATATTCAGGTATCTGCTTTGGGTTACACGGAGAGTATCTATGTTGAAATCTGTACCTAGACTGCCTGAATCTAAATCTGGGATCTTTTCTCTCTCTCCCTCTTTTTTTTTAACATTCTCCTTTTATTTATTAATTTATTTTAAAATTAAATATTGGGGTATAGCCCATTAACAATGTTATGATGGTTTCAGGTGCACGGCAGAGGGACTCAGCCATACATATACATTCTCCTCCAAACCCCACTCCCATCCAGGCTGCCACATAACAGTGAGCAGAGTTCCCTGTGCTATACAGTAGGTCCTTGTTGGTTATCCATTTACAATATCGCAGTGTGTACATGTCCATCCCATGTCCATGTCCATGAGTATCTCTTCCCCTCACCCTTCCCGCCTGCTGCTGCTGCTGCTAAGTCGCTTCAGCCGTGTCCAACTCTGTGCGACCCTGTGGACAGCAGCCCCCAGGCTCCTCTGTCTGCAGGATTCTCTAGGCAAGAATGCTGGAGTGGGTTGCCATTTCCTTCTCCTCCTTCCGCCCTTGGCAACCATAAGTTCATTCTCTATGCCTGTGAGTCTGTTAACCATAAAGTCTTTCTCTGCGTCTGTGAGTCTGTTTCTGTTTCGTCAGTCAGTTTATTTGTATCATGTCTTTTTAGATTCGGCAGATAAGGGACCAAATCTGTGATCTCTTGCTGTGTCTCCTTCCAGCTTCTTAAATATCCATCGCTAAGATCTGTCTGGGTGCCATCAGGTTTCCCGTGAATTAGAGCTACCCGGGACTGGTGGTGTCTGGGCCGACCTCCTCAAGGCTGGGCAAGGCTAGGGTGGAGACCTTTTCTTGTGGCTGCTGCTCCAACGCCAGCCACTTAACACTGCGCCCATGAGTCCCAGTCCCACTCCTAGGTTGATATTCGCCCTGTGAGTCTGAAAGAGCCCCCAGGTCGGGGAACTTAGCCGGCTGGAATCGCTGGCAGAGGCAGACGGGGCCACAGTAGCCCTGTATTCCCCTGTCAGTCTGCCCATCATAGCGGGCTCTCCTGGGTGCCTTCCAGTGTCATTTTTGCAAGTTGATCTCAAATTCCTTTAAGGTCCTTTTGTAGATGGGAAGGGATTTTTATCCCCCACTGGTCAGCCCAGCAGGTGCCTCTGTTCTGAAGCGGGCTGTGTTCCTAACAGACATGAAAACTAACAGAGATACCCTGGTCGAAGTGAACACTGTCTTAACGGACATGAAGCATTCATCTGCGTATCTTCGCACCAGCCTGAGAGATGTGAAAACGAGCATGGAGCAAACGCTCACGGATCCCCAGTGCTCCTTACCTGCAGTGGCGCCCACGTGCAACAGCATCAGGAAGTCTCTGAGCGTCCTGGATGACAGTGCCAATTTTGATCACGTGAGGAGAGGGCAGTCCTGCTCCAGGGCGGTGTCACTGGGATGGCTGGGGAGGGTTCAGTGTGGTTCACCCACCCGGAGACTGGTGGCCGGGGGGAGGGGGGATCTCTTGTCAGCCTTCCTGGTGATGTGGCCACCACGTGGGAATGGCTGCAGCTGGAGAGTAGGGAGGATGGGAAATGCTCCCTGAGAGTTCTCTGCCATTCGTTGCTTGAAACGTATCAGGATGAATGAGCTGCCAAGGTGGCGCCAGTGGTCAAGAATCCACCTGCCGAAGTGCAGCACCCAAGAGACGCATCCTGGGGTGGGGAAGATCCCCTGGAGGAGGGCACGGCAACCCACTCCAGTATTCCTGCCTGGAGAATCCCTTGGACAGAGGAGCCTGGTGGGCTACAGTCTGTGGGGTCACCAAGAGCCAGAAACAACTGAGTGCACACCACCACCCTCAGAATGAATTCAGCTCCCCACCATTCTTCTTTCTCTGTTTATTTTACTTTGACAATTTCAGTGTGTATGTTTTTAAAAATATCGGCTATATTCCCTGTGTTGTACAGTGGATCCTGTAACTCATTTTATCCACAGTGCTCTGTACCTCTTCATTCCCAGTCCTGGTACTGCCTCTCCGCCTTCCCTCTCTGCATTGGGACCAATGTATCTGTGATGAATTCAGCTTCAAAAATGAAAAAGGAAGCAGGATGCCTTTTTGCAGACCTTTAAAAATTAAAATGTGCTTGTAAATGATAGGCCTAGTATGTTAACCACAGATACCAAAATATAAGGTAATACTCACAATCCCAAAAAGATTAGGAAAAGAAAGGCTTTGGAGCAACTTGAAAATACAGAATTCTGGGATGTAGATAAAATAATCATGAGTACTTATATTTTTAATGTTTCAGTATAGTGATATGTACCTGTGTGCCTGCTCAGTCATTAAGTCTTGTCTGACTCTTTGCGACCCCATGGACTGTAGCCCACCAGGCTCCTCTGTCCATGGGATTCTCCAGACAAGAATACTGGAGTGGGTTGCCATTTCCTCCTCCAGGTGATCTTCTTGTCCCAGGGATCGAACACGCATCTCCTGTGTTAGCAGGTGGCCTCTGTAGCACTGAGCCATTGGGAAGCCCAGTGATATGTACACATCACACTTACGTAAAACGATGTTTTAATATAGATTTTTCTCACTCTCACATTTCGTGAATCAGTTTTATTCAAACACTTAACATTCAATATCTGTGTTGAATCTACTACAATAACTTTTGTTGTCATAGAACAGCAATATGTAGGATGTATACTTGCATCTAAATTCTTTGAAATTGAGTCCTTTGGGGAGTAACTTTTAATTGTGATGTGCTTTAAAAAACATGCGGAGAATTTGTATCAATGGTACCAGTTTCTCTGCCTACATTTTTTTTACCTAGATTCATCAGTTGTCAACACTTTGCTCCATTTGTTTAATTATACTATTTTATCCATTTATCTATGTACCTATCATCTGTTTATACTATCATCTATATGGGTGCAATACTACACATTCTGCTCTTTTCTCATTTAGAGGAAAGATGTAGACATCATGCTTTTTTACCCTTAAATATTTTGATGTGTTTCCTAACTTTACGTAATGATTATGACTACCAAAATTAAGGTAACATAATACTGATCCAATACCACCAAAATTTATATCAAAATTTGCTGATTTTTCTAAAAAAAATGCGCTTGAAAATTGATTTCTCTTTCCCAGTGCAAGGTCTGGTCTGGGGTACACATTGTCTTTAATTGTCATGTGTCTTTGGTTCCTTTAACCTGGAACAGTTTCTCAGTCTTTCTTTGGTGACACTGACATTTTTGAAGACTGTTGTGGTTTCACTGCTAAGCCATATCCACCTCTTGCAACCCCATTGACTGTAGACTGCCAGGCTCCTCTCCATGGGATTTCCCAGGCAAGAACACTGGAGTGGGTTGCCATTTTCTTCTCCAGGGTGTCTTCCCGACCCAGGATCAAGCTCACGTCTCCTGCACTGGCAGGTGGATTCTCCACCACAGACCCACCAGGGATTCTCCTTATAAGGCTATTTTTCAAGAAGCTGTTGACAGCTGTATTCAATAATGTTTAGTCCCGGTATTCAATCACATGTGAGGTCACATGTATTCAATCTGTGTTAAATTTCTTGCCCTCACTTTGAGCTGAGTGCTATGGGAGACCTCCAAACATGTAAAATCAGTACTTGTAGGGTCTATTCTGAGCCAGTGGTTTTCCTCCATCAATATGCTATTGTTCAGAAGAAATGTAGGTCACACCCTTTATAATATAGATGTCTCAGGAGTTGAATTTAAGAAGATCCCTTGCTTATGACAAAGAATTGGGGGTGTGGGGTAACCACCTGGCCTTATACTTTGTTTTATAAAATTTCAGCTCCCGTCTTTGGATGGACACATTACTCAGCTTGATGGACTTCTTCAAACAGATTTGTCCAGCCTGGTCCAAAAGGTATGGTCTTTAGAGAAAAAAAAAAAAAAACACACAGCAGCTTATTTTAGATGATTTTCAAGAGTAGAGTAGCGCATAAGGAACTAGGTAACAGCGAAAAAGCAGAGACATTCTGGAGCCGAGTTGCCAACAAGGGTGACGGATATTGTTCTCCAGGACCGGATGGGTGTCACGGCGGACGTTGTGCTGGTTCTCACTCAAGGCGCTCTCACGCTCTGCCAGGGAGGCAGCCGTGTGGTGCCCCTCCTCACTTCTGCTCATGTGCAGACTCTGTGCTCTGCCTGGCATTTTCCTTTTTTCTCCCTGTCCTTTGCCCAGCTTCTTGGGCTCCTAGTAGCTACCTGAAGTTTTATATTTCACCTTCTTAATGAGGCCTTTCCTGGGCATCTTGACCAGATCAGAACCCTTTTTTAATACACTCTTAGAGCATCGCAAATATTCTTTGTTAAGCTCCTCATCACAGTGACTATTGCTTTCCTGTCTTGGTTGTCCCACAAGACTTTAAACCCTAAAAAATGACAGGGACCACCTTGGTCCAGAATACTGGAATTTCCCCAAGAGCTGAAGAGGGAGAGAATAGCTTTATTCTCAACTCCATCCTTTAAAGCATGAACTTTAAAGAAGTCATTAGCTGTCTATCAAACACTCATCTACATGTGCTAACGAAGTAAGTGTCCCCTTAGACAAGTCGTTAGAAACTCTCGGTCTCTGCATGCTGACGTCATCTTATTTGTTAAATGAAGGAATGGAATCAGAAGATCTGTAAATCCTTTTCTAGACATTAAACCTCTTGTGATGGTTGACCTCCCAAAGTCCAAACACAGATAAATGTAGAGGCCAGGTGTACCAAAGCCACTGCAGTGCCAGTGTGCTGGGTGGCTTAGCTGCTTTTGAGGAAACGCAAGTCATGAGCTTCCTTTTTATGGCATCAGTGTTGCTAAGCTAAAGTGGGAACTTATTGTCACCACAAATCTTATAAAGTTTGTAACTTAGATTGTTGTTGTTGAGTCGCTAAGTCATGTCCGACTTTTTCCCACCCCATGGACTGCAGCACGCCGGGCTCCTCTGTCCTAGGGATATCCCAGGCAGGAATACTGGAGTTGCCATTTCCTTCTCCTGGCAATCCTCCTGACCCAGGAATGGAACCCACATCTCTTATATGTCCTGCGTTGGCAGGCGGGTTCTTTACCAGTGAGCCGCTTGAGAAGCCTGGACTTCTGTAAGAGAATATCATAGACCAGGTGGTTTATAAACAATGGAAGTGTATTTCTGACCAGTTCTTGTGGCTAAAGGTCAAAGATAAGGTTGCCAGCCTGGTTGAGTTCAGATAAGGGGGACCTCTTCTAGGTTTTCACATTGTATCCTCAACAAGTAGAGAGAGTTCTCTGGGGTCCCCTTTGCTGCTGCTGCGAAGTCGCTTCAGTCATGTCCGACTCTGTGCGACCCCACGGATGGCAGCCCATGAGGCTCCCCCGTCCCTGGGATTCTCCAGGCAAGAACACTGGAGTGGGTTGCCGTTTCCTTCTCTAGTGTGTGAAAGTGAAAAGTGAAAGTAAAGTTGCTCAGTCGTGTCCAACTCTTAGTGACCCCATGGACTGCGGCCCACCAGGCTCCTCCGTCCATGGGATTTTCCAGGCAAGAGTGCTGGAGTGGGGTGCCATTGCCTTCTCCGGGGGTCCCCTTTAACAGGGCACTAATGCCGTTCATGGAGGCTCCACCCTCATGAGATAATCACGTCCCAAAGACCCCACCTCCTAATTCCATCACTTTGGGGGTCAAGATTTCAACATATACATTCCAGGGGGACAGACATTCAGTTCGTAAGAGGTGGTAATCATTACAGTGTTCCCTAACAGATGTCTAAATACACCAGCAGACAGTTAAGGAATACAAATTAAACCCCTTCTAGACTGAAGTCTGGCTCTTTAGGTAAGTTGCTCAGAAATAATGACATTGTCCTTTCCTGGATTTAGCTTAAGAGTGAGAGAGCGTGGCATGGCTGCTTTGATTTTCATTTGAGCCTCACTACAGTCTGTATTCTTTCTAAGTTGTGTTTTAGGACATTATAGTTCTCCCTGAGACTAGATTTCCAATTTTATCATGCAATTGCTTTGGAAAATAAGATTCTGTTTTTAGAGTTTCACTTCATAGCTACATGTGGTACACTGTACAGATCAGGGTTTCTTAACCGCAGGACACTTTGACCGGTCCAGTACACTGTGGAGTATGTATTAGCATCCCTGGTTGATGCCCGACAATGGCAAGGACATTATCAGTTGTGATAACTAGAACATCTCCAGACATTGCCAGGTGCCCCCAGCTGAGAAACACTGGGATAAATACGTGGAAACATTTAACATGAACTGAAAGTTAAAAACTTTTCATGGATACGAATTAAAGCAAGTCCTCTCTAAAGGGGAATATTTTTCTTTAGACTTTTAATGACCATGTCGTGATCATTTCATCCTTAAGATGAAGGTTGAATTTTGCTTCTCTGTTCCATTCTAAGCTGAACATGAATACTATGAAATGCTCTTCTACTTACTCTGTATAATGATTTTATTTGAACCTTCTTTAGGCCAATGAATCTCTTTCTAACATACCTGAGGAAGTGCAAAATCAAACCAGGGACTTCATAACAGGTGAGATTGCCAGTTAGAAGTAATTGTGTCTCCTTGTTAAGAGTTGGCTGGTTAGCACAAAGAAATGCATTATTAAGAATTGTTCTTTTTCCCTCTTTAAAAAAAATATATTTTCTCACTAAAACCCCGAACTACAAAACTAAATAATAAGTATTTCAGTAATGCTACCTTCACCAAATGATATCAATTTAAAAAAATAATACTTAGCCACAGATTAACATCCTCCTATGGCTGGAAGCTGCAGGGCTGAGGGTCAGACTGTGATGATAACCTGGCAGACGCTGTAAGGGCCAACAACAGACATAGCTTATGGTCTGGAAGGTCAGATCTGGGTTGTTTTCACTGTAAATGTATTTCCTAAAAGAACTTAAAATTGATTTTTTTAAAAGGAACGCTCTGTCTAGGGACTTATTTTGTCTCTTTAGGAAAACATTGGTCTGCTTCTGAGGCTGACGTCATGCTGCCCTAGGGAGGCTGACGTCATGCTGCCCTAGGGTCTTAAGGTGCTTACCCTTTTGGAGAGGCAGAAGTGATGTCAAGAGAATCCCACTGATCTCAAGCAACCAAGTCACAGGTGGAATTCAGGTGGTCATACCTAGGGTGAAGTACAGAGAAAGGACACAGTATAAACAATTCTTGGTGCAAGAGTGTGGAGTCCCCTGGGCTGTCTGCTAAGGGGACACATCTCTGAAGCTGTGTAAGGCTATCCGCTCTCTTTCTTTAAATCATCTTCTTAGTGCTTCTTTTTATCTGTTGACGGTGAAGTGAAAGTCGCTCCATCGTGTCCGACTCTTTGCAACCCCATGGACTATACTATCTAGGGAATTCTCCAGGCCAGAATATTGGAGTGGGTAGCATTTCCTTTACTCCAGGGGATCTTGCCAACCCAGGGATCGAACCCAGGTCTCCCGCATTGCACGCGGGCTCTTTCCCAGCTGAGCCACCAGGGAAGGCCTGTTGATGGAGTGGTTTTAAAATGCTGTGTTGGAGGTATTTATTTTTTTTTCCCTAATACTGCTTTTTCAACCCATTAAGACTGTGAGTAAAAAGGATTTTCTCCTACTGCATAGTGCTTTGGATGTTCTGTGGTTTCCCTTCTGTTTAAGATTCCCTTCTGTTTAAAATACTGACCTATTCAAGACAGAGTTCTGGCTTTCCTATGCCGGCATCTGAGGGATAACCCACACTGTACATCTGAGAGCCACTTGCTTACTAATCTCTGTGTTTACTCTCTTTGTTTCTTCTTCCTGGACCTCCTCTGCCAATACGTGCCACCCTCCCTTGTAAGTCTGGCCAAGCAAGGCGTGCAGTTTGCATGCGCGAGGCCGGGTGTACACACTGCCATCACCTGAACACGAGCCAGAGTTTTCTTGAGTCTGAGCGAGCGCCCCCTGCCGCCCCCCAGGTTGAAGACAAGTGAGGGTTTTCATGTCCTTCCCAAACAACCTGTAGTACCCATGATTGCCTGCTGTGTGCCCGCTGCTGCTGGGTTCTGGGGATGGGAGGTAAGGGAGGCATGACCCCTGTGTACCCTACAGCTGGGCATGAACCCTACAGCTGGCTTTTACCACCCTCTGGGAACCTAGTGAGGTGTGTGCAAGGGATCCAGTGGCCGGAGAGAATAGTGGAAGGCTTCCCGGAGGAAGCAATGTCCAAACTGAAGCTGGAAGAAGGTATTTGTCGAGAGGGCGGCAGCTCTGTACAGAGTCACCAAGGCTGCAGAGTGTGGGGAGGAACACAGCGGAGAAGCAGAAAGGGCCCGATTCGGAGACGAGGAAACGGCGCTTAGGAGAGCGGGTATCTATATGCCACGTGTTCAGTTCAGTTCAGTTGCTCAGTCATGGCCGACTCTTTGTGACCCCATGAATTGTAGCACGCCAGGCCTCCCTGTCCATCACCAACTCCCGGAGTCCACCCAAACCCATGTCCATTGAGTCAGTGATGCCATCCAACCATCTCATCCTCTGTCATCCCCTTCTCCTCCTGCCTTCAGTCTTTCCCAGCATCAGGGTCTTTTCCAGTGAGTCAGCTCTTCACATCAGTGGCCAAAGTAATGGAGCTTCAGCTTCAACATCAGTCCTTCCAGTGAATACCCAGGACTGATTTCCTTTAGGATGGACTGGTTGGATGCCATGTGTAACAACCCCCAGAAATCTCAGGGTGAACAAAGAGACCTGGAGGACTTCCCTGGTGGCGTAGTGGATAACAATCTGCCTGCCAGTGTCGGGGTCATGGGTTCAAGCCCTGGTCCTGCAAGAGCCTGAAAACCAGAGTGCTCTGGGGCTCTCGAGCCACAGTTGCTGAGCCTGAATGCTGCAGCTGCTGAAGCCTGTGCGCCTTGTGCTCTGCAGCAAGAGATGCCACCATGACGAGAAGCCTGCAGACCTCAGTGAAGAGTAGCCCCGTTCAACTGGAGGAAGCCCTCGCAAAGCAATGAAGACCCAGGGCAGTCAAAAATAAACACATTAATTAATTAAAAAAAGAGACCTACAGAGTCTCCGGGTGGAGGGTCCTGGGGTCTCTAGGCATGAGTCATGTGGACGAGATGTCCACCCACTCTGACTCCTAGGAGCTCCTGAAGAGTCACACAGAGGTGAACCACACAATTTCAAACAAAAAATTTCCACCAGTGTGACATCATTTCCTTTCGGATGGTGCTCCCAGCTCCCAGAAGTTCACCAGGAGCCCTGGATCGCATCCTGAGACCTGCCAGTCTTGGTTCCGCTGCTGCAGAGACGTGTGTCTGCCTTTCAGAATCAGCAGACCTTGACCAATGAGTATGTTTCTGGGATGTCCCCCATCAAGAATCACTGTGAATGAGGCCCCCTTCAGGTCTTAGTGAGTGGTCACGGTCCCCAGCCCTGCTGACTGATCCCAGGACCTGCCCTGATGATTACACACATTCCAGAAAGATGTAACATAACCTCCCTGAGAGATTAGGATGCATATTAATAGAAACTGACCACTGGGAATAGTACTGCTTTTTGCATGTAGGAGACACAGGTAGACTTTAGCAAGATTCAATTTGTATGAATCAAATACAATTTTAACAGAAATGTCACTTGAGGACATGTGTTCAAAAAATTGTTCCTGGAAAATTACTGTGTTCCTCAGTGCTATTTTGTAGATGGAGGGATTCTTATATTATTAAATAGTTGGGTTTTTTTTTTTTTCAAAATCATTTAACAGAAGCTTTACAGGTAGGTGAACCTGAGTTTTTAATCACATTTCTAGTACTTTCTGAAAAACAGACATATGGTCAAGTGATTTAACCCCTATGAGCCCAGCATCCCTGTTAGTGAATTGGGAATGAGAAATGAGTTAACATATGTACAAATGCCTTATCTGCTGTAGGCACACAGTACAGTTTAGTCACTTGGTCCTTTTGCTTTTCTTTTTTTCAGTGAAATAAGTAGAAGAAAACTCTGGCTTGATTTCACACCATGTCATTTAAGTCAGTTCTCATAGCTTGCTCTTCTGTTAAACAGTTGCTTTTCAATAGACTTGGCTGCATTCATGTTGCTTGTAGAATCTTCTCATATTTTAAACATCTGCATAACATGGGAGGAGCTAAAAGTGGCTCAAGCTTTTCAGTTAAGTTCCAAAACTAAATGTCTTGTCTCCTCTATGAAAACACATAACTGAGGCGTCTTTGTTTTCAGAGTTTAAAAAGACCTTGAATTCCGTTCAATCTGATGTCAAGAATATAAGCACAAAGATTCCTATTCAGAAGACACTGTCGAGTTTCGTCCATTACATTAATAACTCTGAAGATTACATCCTCCACTATTTACCCACTATGGAAGAATGTGATTCATACAGGTCAGTGCCTTCTTTGAGCTTTTCTACTATGAGCGTGGAACTTGCTGGGGAATGGGGTGAAAATCTGGCAATATAACCAGGATAATCTTAAGACAGCAAATTGTACAAAGAGGCCATAAGGTGATATGTGTTCACCCTAGTTTAAGTTCATTTAAAAAGTTGTTGACTTCAGCAGCATGTATACTAAAATTGAAGCCATGCTAAGAAGACTAGCATGGCCACTGTGAAAGGATGACATGAAAATTCATGAAGCATTACATACGTGTGTATATATATGTATGTGTGTGAATCAGTTCAGTTCAGTTCACTTCAGTCGCTCAGTCGTGTCCGACTCTTTGTGGCCCCATGAATCACAGCACGCCAGGCCTCCCTGTCCATCACCATCTCCCAGAGTTCACCCAGACTCATGTCCATCGAGTCTGTGATGCCATCCAGCCATCTCATCCTGGGTCATCCCCTTCTCCTCCTGCCCCCAATCTCTCCCAGCATCAGAGTCTTTTCCAATGAGTCAACTCTTCTCATGAGGTGTCCAAAGTACTGGAGCTTCAGCTTTAGCATCATTCCTTCCAAAGAAATCCCAGGGTTGATCTCCTTCAGAATGGACTGGTTGGATCTCCTTGCAGTCCAAGGGACCCTCAAGAGTCTTCTCCAACACCACAGTTCAAACGCATCAATTCTTTGGCGCTCAGCCTTCTTCACAGTCCAACTCTCACATCCATACATGACCACAGGAAAAACCATAGCCTTGACTAGGCGGACCTTAGTCGGCAAAGTAATGTCTCTGCTTTTGAATATGCTATCTAGGTTGGTCATAACTTTTCTTCCAAGGAGCAAGCGTCTTTTAATTTCATGGCTGCAGTCACCGTCTGCAGTGATTTTGGAGCCCAAAAAAATAAAGTCTGACACTGTTTCTACTGTTTCCCCATCTATTTCCCATGAAGTGATGGGACCAGATGCCATGATCTTCGTTTTCTGAATGTTGAGCTTTAAGCCAACCTTTTCACTCTCCTCTTTCACTTTCATCAAGAGGCTTTTTAGTTCCTCTTCACTTTCTTCCATAAGGGTGGTGTCATCTGGATATCTGAGGTTATTGATATTTCTCCCGGCAATCTTGATTCCAGCTTGTGTTTCTTCCAGCCCAGCGTTTCTCATGATGTACTCTGCATGTATGTTAAATAAGCAGGGTGACAATATACAGCCTTGACGCACTCCTTTTCCTATTTGAAACCAGTCTGTTGTTCCATGTCCAGTTCTAACTGTTGCTTCCTGACCTGCATACAGATTTCTCAAAGGCAGGTTAGGTGGTCTGGCATGCCCATCTCTTTCAGAATTTTCCAGTTTATTGTGATCCACACAGTCAAAGGCTTTGGCATAGTCAAGAAGGCATAAATAGATGTTTTTCTGGAACTCTCTTGCTTTTTCCATGATCCAGCGGATGTTGGCAATTTGATCTCTGGTTCCTCTGCCTTTTCTAAAACCAGCTTGAATCTCAGGGAGTTCATGGTTCATGTATTGCTGAAGTCTGGCTTGGAGAATTTTGAGCATTACTTTACTAGCATGTGAGATGAGTGCAATTGTGTGGTCGTTTGAGCATTCTTTGGCATTGCCTTTCTTTGGGATTGGAATGAAAACTGACCTTTTACAGTCCCGTGGCCACTGATGAGTTTTCCAAATTTGCTGGCATATTGAGTGCAGCACTTTCACAGCATCATCTTTCAGTATTTGAAACAGCTCAACTGGAATTCCATCACTATTAAAGACTGGAAGTTCTTGAGCCAAATAGTCAATTTTTGCAATTTTGATGGCTTACAGAGTCTTGGTTATAATTATCTAAGGTATGTAACAGGATTTTAAAATTTAAAAGAAATTAGAGCATTCAGATAATATTTTTTTCTTTATGCATATATAAAGTACATACATAGAGGTTGGTTCTTATGGAAAGAACATCCTTGAAACCAGCGGATTGTCTGAAGCTGCTGTGGGTCCCAGCCCTTTGTCCTTTAGAAAAATGCTAATGGTAGGATGTGGTCCTGGGAGATGCTGGTGGGCATATCTCAGACAAGAGCTTGGGGGAGGACAGGACAGGAGAGACTCATGGGATCTCCAGGATCACATGAGAAGTAAGACGGGATCTCTGCTCTGAAAGGCTCAGCCCCACAACCACTACTGGAACTCTTACAGCTGCCCAAACCCAGGAGACTCCAGAGACCGCCATCCCTACTTGGAATATTTATTATGCAGGAGCACAAGATAAATAGTGAGACAATAACAGTGCTTGCTAGCCTTTAGGGAAGAGTCGCAGTGTGCCCACCAGGAGCTCTCCATATGGCATCTCACAGAAACCCCCTGGGTTGTGTTGTGTTTATAACCCTGTTTTGTTGAGACTCAGGGAGGTGAAGTGAGTTCCCTCCCTGAGGGAAGACTGAGGACAACGTGGCAAAGGTGGGTTTTCAACTCCCACCTGACTATGCCCTTAGTTATCGCTGTGTATCAGCCCACCTTTTCCTACCATGTGGCTTGGCCACCCCAGCAGGTGTCAGAACAAAGAATAGAAAGTGAAGTCGCTCAGTCTTGCCTGGCTCTTTGCGACCGCATGGACTACAGCCCACC
This sequence comes from Budorcas taxicolor, assembly GCF_023091745.1. Lineage (NCBI taxonomy): Eukaryota > Metazoa > Chordata > Mammalia > Artiodactyla > Bovidae > Budorcas > Budorcas taxicolor. Next base: position 111,054,456 of record NC_068915.1, on the reverse strand, counting down.
AGGCTCCTCCGTCCATGGGATTTTCCAGGCAAGAATACTGGAGTGGGTTGCCATTTCCTCCTCCAGGGGATCTTCCCGACCCAAGGATTGAACCCGGGTCTCCCCCATTGTAGGCAGACACTTTACAAACAAACATAAGACAGACCCTTTCCCAATGGACTTGAAATCTCATTCGAAGTCAGAGTGGTACAGATGGGAGGAACGGTGCCATGATCTGTCTACATACCAGCTCCCTTCCCTTCCTCCTCCCGCACCCTGAGACTATAAGCTTATTTTAAAAAGAAATTTAACAAAGTAGATGAGGCATGCATTAACAGTAAAAGATCCCTGAGGCCAGATTCCATGGCTTATTTAAATTTGTATCCTCAGGATCTGGCACAAAACGTCACAGAGTAGGTGCAGGTGGCTGTCCTTGGGATTCTTCAGGCAGGAATACTGGAGTGGGGGCCTTGCCCTCCTCCAGGGGGTCTTCCCAACCGAGGGATCAAACCCTCTTTGCTTAGGTCTCCTGCATTGACAGGCGGGTTCTTTACTGCTAGTGCCACCTGGGAAGCCCATTATTAATAATGATTGAGTTTATTCTTAACTGAATGAAAAACTGCAGTGACAGCTTTTGTTGCAGAGTACATGCTTTGTTTTTTAGCATTTTAAAGATTGAGAAGTATTTCTACCCTTGAACACGCCTGGGTTGCTGTACATTCGAGGAATGCCAGCAAGACCTAACTGAGGATCCCTTATCCTCGAGTGTCTCACAAGACCTCCCATAATGCTGAGACCCCCATTCTGCAGGCATTTGATTTGGGATGGGCCTAAAATTCTAAGGGCTTCCCAGGTGGTGCTAGTGGTAAAGAATCGCCTTGCCACTGCAGGAGATGCAGGAGACACAGGTTGGATCCCTGGGTCAGGAAGATCCCCTGGAGTAGGAAATGGCACCCCTCTCCAGTATCTTTGCCTGGAGAATCCCATGGGCAGAGGAGTCTGGCGGGCTACAGCCATGGGGTCACAAAGAGTCAGACACGATTGAGCATGCACTGTTCTCACTTGATGTGAAAATTTCTAAAATGTTCAGTGCACTCATCAAGTAGAAGGTATCTGCCTCAGTAAGGAACACAGGTTACTCCCCACCCCCCTGTTCCTAGTATTCCGAAAATCACAAAACATTTTAGATAAAAGACCAGGGGAACCAGTCCCAAATTCTTATCTGTTGTCTATCATGATCTGTCTGCATCTCATCCTCTTCATAATAAATACTTGCAGCCTCAGGAACCTTGAGAGAACTGAAAAGCCTTAAGGGGCATGGTTGTGGTTGTGTTTGGTGGGGGAAGTAAGTCAGTGTTAAGCTTGGCTTGTCCTGGGTCCACCCTCAATAACTCTCTGAATACGCAGCATTCCAACCATCATTACCCTTTTCTCTAACACCCTGATTATCCACACTTGTAGCCTCAGGAACCTTGAGAGAACTGAAAAGCCTTAAGGGGTTGTCAGTTGCCTTGGAGAGGCTGAGTCAACCCTGCTTCCGGGCCCGGTGGATTAAAGCAAAGGGAAAGAAGCAATAATCCCATGACCTTTGAGAGCTCTTTGAAACCAGGATAAATGTTGACTTGGTTGAGTTGGAGGACTCTGGCTGGAAAGGGGTCTTCCCACAGCGCGCTCTCCCTCTGAGGAATGAGCAGGATTCTGAGGTTTGACTGCCAAGGGTAGCGTGGACCCCTCCGCCGGGGTCCAGCACGCTTGTGTTGCGATGACGTCACTGCTCACATGTGCCTGCTCTGTGCTTGCCCCCCCAGGTGGCTGGTTTGCTTGGTCGTCGTCTGCTTACTGACCCTCATCTTGACTTTTTACCTCCTGGGCTTGCTGTGTGGCACGTTGGGCTATGACCAGAATGCCACCCCAACCAGACGAGGCTGCGTCTCGAACACCGGGGGCCTCCTTCTCATGGTGTGAGTCTCGGTCCTTCCTTGGTCTGTGAAGGGTGGAAACACAGGGTGGGGACCGTGGTGTGACAGGGACCCGGTGGCCTCCAGGCCAAGCACTCTGGGTTCCAGCGACAGACAGCGGAGACCTGATGTGATTATGCTTTCATTGGTTTGGGAAATTCCATTAAGCATAAAAATCAAGGAAACTCTAGGTCAGTGGCACTTTGAGAGACAAGCTTAAAGTGCATCTTTATACGGATATTCATGTGTGTATGGTAGGCTCCTCCACAAAGCAGCTATCAGGAAATTATTTCCAAGTTTGCTTTCTTAATTCTCACTATTTTCCCTTATATCTGTCTCTCTTTCTGGGCTTCCCTGGTGGCTCAGTGGTAAAGATTCCACCTGCCAAAGCAGGAGATGCAGCTTTGATCCCTGGGTTGGGAAGATCCGCTGGAGAAGAAAATGGTAATCCACTCCAGTATTCTTACCTGGGACGTTCCATGAGCAGAGGAGCCTGTCGGACTACGGTCCACAGGGTCGAAAAAGACTCACACATGACTCAGCAACTAAAGAACAACAGCATCTATCTATCTGTCTGTCTGTCAGTCTGTCTACCAGCCCGTGCATTCACCAGATACTTTCTGAAGTTTGATCTGACAGCAGACACTGTTCACTCTGAAACTCTAGAGACTCGATTTAGAACAGAGATTGAGGAGCCAGCACCCTTGGGAGTTAGACAGGTCGCCTATATTAGTGATGGGATCAGATGTGAGGTACCAGCAGGTGCTAAATGTGACGCAGACTGGAGCAGTTAGCCCTGGTTCAGCCAGATTCGCGTCCAAGTTCCTTCCTATCTTTGTAAAGAAAACCGTCTACTAGCTTATAACAAAGCAGAGGGGCATGTGCTGGATGGACGTGGAGGTGGAGCCAGAAATGCAAACCAGTGACCAGGGGTAAAAGCTCGGAATGCTCCCCAGAGGGCAAGCTGTGTGATATTCCCTTTTCCTATAAACTCCTGGGAATGAGTTGGGGATGGTGGTGATGAGGCTCCAGGGGAGGGTTGATTTAGAAGAGGTGTTTTGGGCCATAGGGAACCAAAACCATAGCCATTTCTTTACTTGTGTCTACAGTGACATGCATTAATTTGCTTTTTTAAACTTTGGGTCACTATAATAATCTGGCTACTTATGAGCTGTGACTCTAAAGTTAAGGCCACTTTCATAAAGCTTCAGGCTTCAGTGTAGTACAAGCCTTTATTCACCTGAATGCAGGCACATCAGTTTTTGTTTTATTGAAGTATAGTTGATTTACAGTGTGTGTTAATTTCTGCTGTACAGCAAAGTGACTCACATGTATACATTCCTTTTTATATTCTATTCAGTGATGGTTTATTCCAAGATATTAAATATAGTTCCCTGTGTCTACAGTAGGACCTTGTTATTTATCCACCCTAAATGGCATAAATTGTATCCGCTGACCCCAAACTCCCAGCCCATCCCTCTCCCTGCCCTACCCCCTCCCCGAGCAAGCACCACTCTTTCTCTATGTCTGTGAGTCTTTCTGTTAGGTTCATTTGTGGGTTTGTTCATTTGTGGGTTTTTTTTTTTTAAGTGAAGTTTTAAAAAGAACCTTAAAGCTAATGACATGGAAGCCTGCCAGAATTGGATAAAGCTGGACAGAATTCCACCCATGGAAAAGCCTTCTTGCTCACATGCCTGAAATTCAGGAATCAAGCCAACAAGGAAGAGTGTATTTGCCCAGCCTTTTGTTTAAATGTCCACAGCTACAGACAGAAGATTGATTTAATGTTCTGAATTTAATAATTTAATTTAATAATCACTTGGCTATTTGGTCAGTTTTTCATGGTGGATTTATGTGTTGTTGATGCATCTTTTTAATTATTGAAGGGAGGAAGTAAATTGCTCTGAAAAGGTTCAACTTTCATAAAAGTCTATTCTACTTTTGGGGGGGAATGAAAGCAAAAAAAAAAAAAAAAATGTGATATCTAGCTCCAAAAAAATAAAATGGAGTCATGAGCAAACTGATGGGCGGCTGAGAGCCACTGTAGTGTGGATGTAATGCTCACGTCTCAGGTTAAGGATCCCTAAAGGGTTAGAGTCACATGTAAACCTATGACCCCATCTCAGCAGTAAGGGAAAGGCTGGTAGCTATCACTTGCTGTGATGCATCCTGGGTGGTCTGCACCCTGAGGGTGTCTGCAATTTCTTTTTTGTCCCGTCGAAGCCCACCCCTTAGCATGGCCTGCTTTGCTATGCTTGGCAGAATGCTGCATCTTTTGAGACATCTGGTCAACAACTGGATGGACTCATCAAACTAGGAGAGTGCTGTTTCTTCCTTCTAATCACTGACTTGCTTGTAGAAATGAGAAAGAGTATGTTTAGTTCAGCTTCAAGCCAAAACTCCACCTGCTCTTTGAAAGTGGTTGATACTGTCCAATCAAGAACATGGTCTCTCTACCAACCAAGCAAGAGTCCTTGTCTCCCGGGAGGATCCGAGTGAAAAGATCTGAAAGGAGGAGTCCTGGCTTCTCTGTGGTCCTGTGTCTTCTGAGGCTCCAGGGAGCATTGTAAGGGCTGAGTGGGGTGCAGTGGTGAACATCCATCTGCCACACCACGGGGCTCTCCCCTCTTTAGTGAAAACAGGAAACCCCATGGACACTCCATCCTCCCCTCTAACTCACCTCTCTGCACAGACGTCTTGAAATGAAGACCTGCATCTGATGCCCGTTTCCTGGTCTCCCACCTCCTGCCCAGCCCGAGCCACCACGGTTCCTCGCCGGTCACTGTCACGTCAGCAATGACCTCTGCATCTCCAGTCCAGTGGACTTCTCTGAGTCCTTCTCGAACGTCACAGCAGTGACGGAACAGCTGCCCCTCCTGTAAACACGCCTTAACTCCCAGTGACCTCACACCCTCCTGGTTTCCTTCCCACCTTTCTGAGCCTCCACCTTGGTCTCCTTTGCTGACTGTCTTTCTACCACTTCTTGCTCAAATGGAGAGGTCCGCCCAGGCCCAGTCAGTCCTAGGCTTGCCCCTGCCTTCCCCTGCAGCCCCAAGGATCAGTCATCATTTCTAAGCCACTGACTCCCTACAGTAGGTCTGTAACCCAGGCCTCTGTGCTCCAAACACCAAACTGCATCTGCACAGCATCTCCTCCGCCATGTCTCCCGGAAAACAGGACCTTGTAAAAGTCCATCCTCTCCCCCTTTCCCTGCCCCTGCTGCTGACGAGCCCTGGTGCACCCTTCCTGTTCCCTTCTCTTCCCTTCCCTTCAAGCGCACGAGTATTCACCATATCCTCCTGTGTCTTCCTCCCGGTTCAGCCCTCTTTCACCCTTGACTCACTCCACCACTCCCAGCTGCAACAGGCCCCCACCTGGGGCCAGAAAGAGCCAGCTCCCTGACACCCTCCACTGTGGGCACCTGTCCATCCACTCTTCACACGCAGCCAAGAGGGCTTGTTTTCACAGAGAGAAGTCGGGGCATGTTCCTCCAATGTTTAAAGACCTTCAGTGGCCTTCCCTCTGGGGATCCTCCAGGCTTCCCCGCTGGATGCCCCTGCCTGCCACCTTGGGCTGTCCCTCACAGCGCTTCTCTGTCTGCATCCCTCTGAATATCTGAATACATCTGCCCCTTTCAGACTCCCCAGAGTACATTTCCTGCTGCCAACTGAAAAAAAAATGCACCCCCTAAAAGCTAAGAATTACGCTGTATTTGGCGGACAGAACTGAGGACTTAAGGCCAGGACGCAGCCTCTCAAGTCGCTCTGAGGGAACCTCTCTGAAGAGGTGAGGGAGGAGCCAGGCCACAGAGGAGTTTTTCTGACAAAGGTCTGGTCCTCTGAGCCTCAGAAGATGAGTGCTAATTAAAGAAAACCACATGGGATTGGTCTCTCTGGGTCTGAGTTACTTCACTCAGTATGTTATATGATGTTGCTTCTGTGTGGACTCTTAACAAAACAGGGTACAAATGAACTTTTACTTATGAAACAGCAATAGAGTCATGAATGGACTAAACGAACATATGGTTACCAGGGAGTAAAAGGAGGTGGGATAAACTGGGGGACTGGGGTGGATGCACGTATACACTACGGTATATAAAATAGATACCTGATAAGAACCTGCTGTATAGTGCAGGGAACTTGACTCCGTGTTCTGTAATGGGCTATATGGGAAAAGAATCTAAAAAAGCAAACAGTGGACATATGTGTAGGCGCAACTGATTTACTTTGCTGTGGTACACCTGAAACTAGCCCAACATTCTACAACGTAAAAATAAAATCTTACAAGGCAGGCAGCGTGTCTACAGAGTCATCTCAAAAAAAAAAGAAAAGAAAGCCAGATAGTCTGGGCTCACTGACATCATTCCTGCGACGAGCGCCTCAGCTATCTTCCCGAGTCTGCAGGGGGCGTCCTTTCGGGGTGGCTACAGCGGGTGGTGTCTAGATGCCGGGGGCATCCTGTTTCTATACTGAGCCCCCCAGGGCTCACCGTTGGCGCGGGTGTAGCGTCTTTTGTTTGCTGATAGGACAGGCAGCATTTTCCACGGACACCAACTTATAGCCTCCTCCTCACCGGACAGCCTCAGGTGACCCCAGGTCCACGTCTGCACCACAGTGCCGGGCTGCAGGCAGGCCAGGGACCCAGGGCCAAGTATCCCCTTAAGATGCGCCTTGCACTTCCTGTCTGCATCCCTGGGTAGGCTGAACCGAGGTTAACCTGCCGAAAGCTGACATCCCAGGTCCTTTTATATGTGGACTAGGTAGAATGCATAAGTTCTGGTAACGGGGAATAACTGCCTGCAGAATTATTAACTTTTTTCCTGTTTGTTTGTTTGTCTTTTCAGTGGGGTTGGATTCAGTTTCTTCTTTTCTTGGATGATCATGACCATCGTAGTGCTGACTTTTGTCGCTGGTGGAAATATGGAAAAACTGGTCTGTGAGCCTTACAGAAACAAAAAGTTATTCCAGGTAAATATGGATTGTGTGTCCATTATGAAGGGCTTGAGCCAAAGCTTTTATTCTCCCCCCGTGCCTAGTGGTCGGAGAAGGCAATGGCAAGCCACTCCAGTACTCTTGCCTAGAAGATCCCATGGATGGAGCAGCCTGGAAGGCCGCAGTCCATGGGGTCGCGAGGAGTCGGAAGCGACTGAGCGACTTCCCTTTCGCTTTTCACTTTCATTCGTTGGAGAAGGAAATGGCAACCCACTCCAGTGTTCTTGCCTGGAGAATCCCGGGGATGGGGGTTGTCGTCTGTGGGGTCGCACAGTCGGACACACTGAAGCGACTTAGCAGCAGCAGCAGCAGCTGCTGCATGTTTAGTGGGTTTCTTCAAGAGTAAAAAGATGAACAAAGATGAACACCTGGTTTCTACTCAGTAGGTTGAGACTCCATCTATTTGACAGAGAAAAAAAAAATATATGGCAGTACAGGTGCCCGTTGAACACCAGGGTGTTGACAGTGACGATCCTCTGGGCATTCAACTTATATTCAGCCTTCTGTTCACATGATTACGCCATATTCCCTTCCTCAGATTCCACCAACCTCAGACCACATAGCACTGTATCATTTAGTGCTGAAAAAAATTCACATAGACGTGAATCCTTACAGGTCAAACCCATGTTGTTGAAAGGTCAGCTGTATTCTTTTTTAATGTCAGTGAAATCAATACCAGGAGTTAAGGCTTACTCATCAAAGCTGGTTGTCATATTTGGGGAGAATACAGTTCTTCTCAGAAGTAGTTCCCAAATGTGGAACATCAAAGGATAAATTTTCCAGGTTCCTTCTAAACTTCAAGAGGTTTCTGATATTTCAGAGAACTTCCCAGATGACAGTTTCCCACACAGATGGTGGAAGGGCCCTAAATTTCCAGTGAAAGAGGGGACTTCCCTGGTGGTCCAGTGGCTAAGAATCCACCTGGCGATGCAGGGGACTCAGGTTCGATCCCTGGTGGAGGAACTAGCATCCCACCGCCCGTGGGCAGCTAAGCCTTTGTGATGAGCCCGCGAGCCACACCTTGAGAGTCCGTGGGCTGCAGCAGCCGATAAATAAATCTGCAAAAAATATTGACGCGAAGGAGACTGCTAAATGGCACACCTCACGGGTCGTCCCTGGTGGAAATCTGACGAGGTAGTTGAGAATTAAATGTAGACTTCACTTTCTCCCTCTACAGCCAACTACTTCAGGTTTTAGGGTGCTGTATCCAAGTTTAGCTTCATTAACTAATGAAATTGTTTTGATCTACAGGTCTGTCTTCTCATTTTGACTTTCCAGTGTTTTTCTCCCTATTCTGATTTAAAAATGTGTTTCCACTTCCCTGTTTTATTGTACACATTCGTCCACCTCATCTCTGTTATAAAATCAGATGAGGGACTCCTAAGATAAACCAGTTGTTGTGGAGGTATTTTAATTCCTCAGTTGGTTCAGCAAAACTCAATTGGGAGCATCAGTTTGTCACACTATCTCCGTGTGGCCTGACTTCATCACCTTTTATTCTACATTAAATTGTTAAAAAAGGAATTCTTAAAAAGTAGAGGAGAATATTTTGAAAAATGAGGGTGTTTCCCATTTGCACTTCTCAAGTATGTATACAGTCATGTACTCATTAGTCCATCTTATTACATAATGTGAAGTTGAAGAATGTGCCTGATTTAACTCCATTTGTCCAGGGGGAAAGAGTGAAGAGCTGGGCCTACTGCTTCATGGCTTCCTATTAGGTATTCTGAATCAATTATTCTTTAGCCATTTCTAATCTTTATTTTACTTAGATTTTCCTCTCAAAAATGTACTCTTAATAATTCCTATGATTTCCACCCAGTGATCTGTCTGTCTATTGCAATCAAACACTTCTGTTTTCTAGTTTAATTGAAAATCAATGAAGTAAGTCATGATATAAATAAAAATATCCCAAATATTATATGTTTAACAGAATATTATTTAGTTATATGCATATATGTTAGTGTAAAACTGTCTTTAAATTTCTTCTAGGTTTTGGACACTCCATATTTACTAAATGAGGATTGGAAATACTACCTCTCTGGCCTAGTACTTAACAAACCGGATGTTAATCTCACTTTTGAACAAGTTTACAGGTATGAATAATTGCATTATGCATTTTTTTGCTACTTAGAATGTTGTGTTTTTACAATGAAAATTTTGCTCTCAACGTGTTTTTCATTTGAATGGTCAACTTTCCAGTTTCAGAAGTAAGCCCGTCTCTGGTCTCAGCAGTAAGACCAAAAAGCCAGTCTTCCCCAGAAAACCCTCTAGGACTTAGGAGGGTGCATCCCAAGTCACTCTGTCTTTATCACTAGAATTCATTGGTAGAGGTGACCCTAAAATACATTCTTGGGACCCTGGGAAAACTCTTGTTTGAGAGTCACCCTGCCCCAGGTAAATGCCGTATAACAATTTAGAATTCACTGGATGAGTCTGTCAGTGGAAATGATAAAGATGGGATTTCCCTGGAGGTCCAGTGGTTAGGACTTAATCCTTCCACTGCCAGAGCCCAGGTTCATCCTTTGCTCAGGAACTAAGATCCTGCAAGGCCTGTGGGACAGCAGAAAAAAAGAACAGAACAGAAATATACCAAAGTCTTTGATAGGAATAGGAAAGAGTTTTATGTTGTTGAAGCCACGTGTTCCGGGAAACAAACTCACTCAGAAGGACGATGCAGATCGTGGAGTGCAGCTTATTATATCGGCGGGCCCAAGGCAGAGTCTCCTCTTAGCCAAAGGCTAAGTTTTTGTGAAAACCTTATATACCCTACGTGTACGTGCACAAACCCACCTCCCCGAATTCCCTGACAATCAAAGTTAACCGGTGAGTCATACACCTTAAGCCTAGGTAGTTAACAGTGGACAATTATCAATAGGCCTGTAGTCATACCCCAATAAGCATAATAGAATATATGATTCTATTCAGTTACACAGATAATTAGGGTATTCTTTTAGCGATGGAGAGCCCTGGGGCTCTTCCTTCCAGGGGCCTGGTTTTCCAGTTGGTGTGTCGTTTCCATAGATTCTGGGCATAGAGCTCAAAGTCCACAGTCCGGCCCAAGATGGAGTCCTGCTTTCAAGATAGAACCTGTTCTGTTTCCTCCTTCAGCGTGAGCCAAACTGCGGACTCTAGCCAGGGAGGCAGCCTCTCAGACAGCTCTGAGGAGTTGTTCCAGAAACCATGGCTCTGAGCACAGTTTTATATCTTGTCAGGACAAGTAACATTAAATACGTCAGGGATACATGCATTAAAGATTTCAAAAAACAAAAACAGATCAGCGTATATACAGCGAGTCAGCATGGCTTTGGCACCAGTCTTATCACTGAGGGAGGACCAGCATTGATGTCCCAGGGAGGGAAACATTTAATCTTTATTTTGATGGGTACATTGTCCTGGTCAGTACACCCTTTTCTTTCATAATTTCATTGTATGTAAGCTGACATACAAATGTCTCTTTGACAGGCCACAAGCAGTCTGTTTCAGCTGGCATAAAATTTGAGTTAGATCTTGCAGAAGCCAGAAAGACGTCCCCAGCCCTCCATATGCGAACATCTCTCATCAGTCTGAGTCTCTCACAGGCCGACAGTGGTGTAGCCTGAGGACCAGGCCGTGAGTCAGGCCGCCTGGGCGCCAGCCCGGCTCCACCCCCAGGGCCTCTGTGACCACACGGTCCCCTTCCTGTCGCTTCAGTAGGGTGATCATAGTCAGCTGGGTATCACCAGCTCCCCTCACATCCAGGGAAACAGTGAGTAAGCAGCAGAGGGGTCCATCTGCCTGGCGCCCGGCCCTCATGGCAGACTCGCTCGTCACCTGGGGTCTTCTGCTTTGCCCAGAGGGTCACAGGAGCCTTCTCAACAGCATGTTCTAGGAAGACACTTTCAATCCACTGGAGTCTGTGCACTCCAATGAATGCAATGAATGAAACCCTCACCAGGCTTACGAGAAGGAAGCCAAGCTTCTCGGCCTCATCTGCAAGCTCTTTGGGATTCTGGCTCCGGCGGAACTCTCCAGTCTTTCCTCTGGTGGTCAGTGTATCACCAATGCCAGCCTACTTGGGGCTCCCTGGAGAGGAGTGTCACCCCTCCCAGGATTCTGGAAGGTTCTCCCAGGCGTCCCTCGGGGCCGGAGGACCTTGGCAGCTGCACAAGGAAGAGGCACCCAGGACAAGGTCATCTGGGGTGGCAAGGATATGTGCAAAGGTGTGGCCACCCTGCTGAGCTCACTCGAGAAGGCATTTGCCACATTTCAGAGAAGTTAGGAGAGGTGAGGCCAAGTTAGGTTTGCAGCCAAAGTGGACGTTTGGCAGCCCCTCCCTGTCCCCTACCCTTAGTTCAACCTTAGGTTCATTAGGTAGAGCTCAACCCTGGAAATGTGGAGGGAAATGGTCAGGAAGGGGCATGATAGGGGGCTTTTGTTTTTTTTTTAATATTTAACAACCTCATATATGCAGATGATACCACCCTAATAGCAGAGGGTGAGGAGCCTCTTGATAAGGGTGAAAGAGGAGAGTGAAAAAGCTGGCTTGAGACTCAACATTAAAAAAACTAAGATCATAGCATCCAGTCGCATTGCTTCATGGCACATACATGGGGAAAAAGTGGAAGCAGTGACAGGTCTTATTGTCTTGGGCTCCAAAATCACTGCAGACAGTGACTGCAGCTGTGATATTAAAAGATGCTTGCTCTTTGAAAGGAATGCTGTAACACACCTGGATACCATATTAAAAAGCAGAGACATGACTTTGCTGACAAAAGTCTGTCTAACCAAAGCTATGGTTTTTCCAATAATCATGTATGGATGTGAGAACTGGATCATAAGGTTGAGCATGGAAGAAATGATGCTTTCAAATTAAGGTGCTGGAGAAGACTTGAGAGTCCCTTGGACAGCAGGGAGATCAAACCAGTTAATCCTAAAGGAAATCAACCCTGAATATTTATTAGAAGAACCGACACTGAAGCTGAAGCTCCAATACTTTGGCCACTTGATACAAAGAGCTGACTCATTGGAAAAGACCCTGATGCTGGGACAGACTGAAAGCAGGAGGAGAAGGGGACAACAGATGAGATGTTTAGATAGCGTCACCGATTCAGCATCACCAGTTCAATGAACGTGAATGTGACAAACCCCAGAAGACAGTGAAGTACAGGCGAGCCGGGTGGGCTGCAGTTTATGGGTTGGCAATGAATGGGACATGACTTAGCAACTGACTAACAACAAATTTATTTCTTTATTTGGCTTCACTGGGCCCTTAACTGCGGCCCACAGGATTTGTAATTGTAGCACATAAACTGTTAGTTGCTTCCTGTGATATCTAGTTCCCTGTTCATTGATCAAACCCAGGATCCTTGCATTCGGAGGGCAGAGTCTTAGCCACTGGACTGCCAGGAAGTCAGTGGATAAAGTTTCCTATACAATTTTATTTACTTATTTGTTTTTGGCTGTGCTGGACCTCCGTTGCTGAGCAGGCCTTTCTGTAGCTGCAGTGAGCAGGGGCTGCGCTCCAGTCGCCTTGCAGGGGCCTCTCAGGGCAGTGGCTTCTCTGCTGCCGAGCACAGGCTGTAGGGCACGCGGCCTCAGTCGCTGCGGCTCCCGGGCTCTAGAGCACACGGTCAGTAGTTGTGGCTCATGGGCTTAGTTGGCCCATGGCATGTTGAATCCTCCCAGATCAGGGATCGGACCCATGTCTCCTGCATTGGCAGGTGGATTCTTTACCACAGAGCCACCAGGGAAGCCTGATACAGTCTTCTAATAACTTTTTACTAAATCTTTTAATGAAGATGATGCTTGGTAACACACATCTCTCTGACATGGGTTGTTTTTTTCGGGTTAGAGCTTATGTCTTCCCAGTTTGTAAACTTTGTTATCACTCAGAGCACTAAGGCTACAGTATCTACCTGTCCTCCTGTGGGCTTCCCTGGTGGCTCAGAGGGTAAAGCATCTGCCTTCAGTGTGGGAGACCTGGGTTTGATCCCTGAGTTGGGAAGATCCCCTGGAGAAGGCAATGGCAGCCCAGTCCATTATTCTTGCCTGGAAGATCCCATGGGCGGAGAAGCCTGGTGGGCTACAGTCCATGAAGTTGCAAAGAGTCAGACACGACTGAGCGACTTCACTTTCACCTTTCACCTTGTATCTGTTCCAAACATGGAACATTAAGGAAAAGAGGGAAAGGTGTCAGGAGTGGTGGGCCCCCCGGGGGATTCCTGGGGACACTGGTGGCAGCTTACTGCATTGACACTCAGCTGCCACGTCGTGTTCATATTCACAGATTAAACAAAGATGAGCAGTTAAACTTTCTCTCCATCCTTCGCAGTGGACAGAGGTAGCCACAACTGCCTTTTTGCATCCTGACTTCTCTGTTTATTCCCTCAGTGACTGCAAAGAAAATAAAGGCCTTTATGCCACGCTTAAGCTCGACCACATCTACAATATCAGTGAACAGCTCAACATTACAAAGGTGAGTGTGTGTATGTGTTAGTTGCTTAGTCGTGTCCAACTCTTTGCGACCCCATGGACTGTAGCCCACCAGGCCTCTCTGTCCACGGGATTCTCCCGGCAAGAACACTGGAGTGGTTGCCATTTCCTTCTCCAAAAGGAACTATAGAAAGAAAGAAAGTGAAGTCGCTCAGTCGTGTCCGACTCTTTGCGACCCCATGGACTGTAGCCTACCAGGCTCTTCCATCCATGGAATTTTGCATACAAGAGTACTGGAGTGGGTTGCCATTTCCTTCCCCAACAAAGGTGAGTAATTAGGACCAATCAGGAAATAGACATGTTTCTTTACCGAACTCAGTGGTCCCCGTTTTCTCTTTTGAGGTGGATTTCACATTAGATAAAATGAGCCAGTTGAAGTGATTTAGTACATTTGCAAGGCTGTACAAACCTCACGTCTATCTAATTCCAAGACCTTGGCGTCACCCTGACCACCTGACTTTCTGAGACATGAGTTTCTCCTGTGAATGGAACAAAAGCATATCCAGGGTTCTCCTTGCAGACCCTTCACGGGAAAGGGTTTAGCTTGCTGAATGTCAAAGTCCCTGGAGGCACAAACCCTGCTTGCTTCCCGGGGTGTTGATTCTCCCAGGCCAGCCATCGTTTTCTGTCACATCGCTGATGAGGGACAAGAACTGTGGCCCAGAGAGTCCTTACTCTGTGTGAATGGTGGCGGGACCCCAGGGCTCCTCCTAGGTGAGCCCTTGGCAAGACACAGCATGGCAGCAAGGATGGAAAGGGACTGAATGGATGCCCACTTTTCCTCCTTTACCCAAGCCCACAGCCGAGTCTGGAGTCTTCAGACTCCAAGGAGAGGCCCCTGCAGAGCACACTGGCTAGGAGGAGGGGCGAGGAGGCTCCAGCAGCCCAGGCCTCTGGTGCCCTTAGCCTAGGTGGTGCCCGCTCCCTCATGCCTAGAGGCCTCCTGGCTTTCTCTGCTGTGTAGGAAAGAAGCTAAGGAAGCTGGTGTCTTCTGGGCTTCCAACACAGAAGCAGATACCAAAGAAAGTCAAAGGAAGAAGTGGTTCCCCAAGCCCCACGGCTTCAGTATGGAGGCATCACCGAAGGGGCGCCATGAGGTCAAGGTGGCCTGAGGGTTTTCAAAGGTCAAGAGGCTTTTTTGAAAGCTGTGTACAAATTTTGTATTCTCTTTTCTAGACATACCTTGCATGCACTCATAGATACAATTTCATTTTGCAGCCAGGCCCCAAAGGGATGCCCTCTGCTCACTCACTCATGATGCCATTTTCTCAATGATGAGCAGTGCCCCCTGGACACACAAGATCCCACAGTCACCAACTGCATGCCCATGATCTGGAGTGTTTCTACTACCCAGTCCAGGGCAGGCCACCTCCTTCCCCTGGAAAGCAGCCTGCCGAGCCCCTTTCAGCATCTCTGTTTGCCAAGACTTGGTCAGAAGCCACCTCCTCTCAGAAGCCCTCCGCAGCCCGCTGCCTTGCCAGGCTCATGTCCCGATGCAGTTCCTGGGCCTTTATCACAGTACCCTCTTCGCTTTTGAGATCTTTGGGGGTTGGAGATGCTGCAGGCTTTTGCTTTGCATCCCAGGTCCTCACATGGTGCTTGGCCTGGGGCCCAGCAAGGAAGGCTGGGGGTTGGGGAAGGGCTGGGAGGGCAGACTCGGGGACGAGGAGGACATGCCAGTCAGGTGCATGTGTATTTATTTTTGGCTTGAGAAATTTTATTGCTCCTTTAAAGCTTTAAGTCGGTGACATTTTTAGAGACGAGTGGACTTACTAATCTTTTGGGTTTTTTTTTAAACCATGCAGCATACTGGAGACATAAATAGTACTTTGGAAAATATGAATATAAGAATTGAGGATATAGAACTGCTGGATAAAACAGGAATGAAAACCCTCATGGATCTCAGATCTTCTGGAATAGATGATATAGACTATGCTGCCTACTTGAACGCGGTATGACCCGTGTGTTCCTGGGTGATCTTTTGCATGTTTTTTTAATTTGTTTGTCTTTTATTTTTGTTTCTCTTTAACTGAGATGAGATTTGCATAGCATTGAATTAACTTATTACCAACTGAATAATTCACTAACATTTAGTATAACTGCAATGTTACACGACTACCGTCTCTAACTAGTTCTAATGCGTGTTTATCACCTTCAACAGAAAGCTCCGCTCCCAGTAAGTAATTGCTCTCTGTCTCCCACGCCAGCCCCTGGCAACCTTCATGCTACATTTTGGCTTCTGTGAATTTACCTATCTGGATATTTCCTATGAGTGGGGTGCCCTTTTTCTGTCTGATGCCCTTCACTGGTCCATCTCATATAGCCTAAATTTTTTGAGATTCGTGTCCATTACAGCAGGTACCAGTACTTTGATTCATTTTATGGTTGAAAACAAATCATGCTGTTTTGTGCATGTAAATAAGAATACAGGCTGCCTAGCCTTACCTTGGGTTTATGGGCCCATGTTCACTCTGTTGCTCGTTATAGGTTGTTGTTTAGTCATTAAGTTGTGTCCAGCTCCTTGTGACCCCATGGACTGTAGCCCGCCAGGCTTCTCTGTCCATGGGCTTTTTCTAGGCAAGAGCACTGGAGTGGGCCACCGTTCCCTTCTGCATGTTACAGGTTAAGGTTTAAAAATCCCATCTCCATAACACAGTTTTCTACACCTCTTTGTAGACCGAAAGAAGTCCCACGAGAGTAAATCTTATCTCATTTGCAAATGATATCCGAAGAAAAGCCAACCAGCTGGTGAGTACAGACGATCCTGTTCAAGGCTGTCCTTGCTGTAGAGGGCGAAGGTCAATACCATTCTTAGAGGAGCCATGGCAGAGGTTCCTGGCGCCACAGGCGGCCCTGGTATAAAAATGCCCCTCTGTGCCCGTTGAAAAGCTCCCATCAGTGGCCACTGCCAAGTGGCCTGACGGTCCATGAGCTCGTGAAGCTTCCCAGGGCAGCGTTCCGAGGCTGTCCCCAGCCCCATCGCTTTAGCACTGGTCTGCTTTCATACCATCCCCCCGTCCGCTGCCCCACACCAGTGCATGCATATTTTTGCAGCATAAGGAATGGTAACTTGGACGTAGGAGCAAGATCACACTTGCTTTACGGCTGCAAGGATGAACAGATACGGAAGGGCAAAGAGTGCCTCAGACCCTTCAAGCTTCCCCGTCGCCAGCTCCTCTGCTGGTTGGTGGCGAACGGCTGCGCCTGGTCTCTTTTCCTGAAGCAGAGCATGGTGGCCAGGACCCTGGGCTTGGGGGGCAGTGCTCCGTGCCCTGGCCAAGTCTGGCTCTTGTCCACACCAGGGACTACAGGCATCTCAGGACCATCCCTCCAAGCCCATCATCATATAAGAAGGGCTTTACGTGTGTGTCTGGCGGTGACTAGAGACAGTGCTCCAGAGTCTGGAAGGAGATACTTATGTTTATTTACTGTCTTTTCTTTGTAGCCCTCAGGACGCTTGAAAACCAGCTTGAAAAGTCACGTGGATACCTTAATAAATATCCATCAGAACCAAGTCGTTCCTTTGCAGAATTCAATGGTAACAGTCTACACCTTTTGCTATGTCACTGTGACCTGTGCAAAGTCCGTTTCACCTAGCCCAGTGATGTGTTTGTGTCTCACACGCAGGTCAAATTCAGTTAACCTCAGGTGGCTCAGATGGTAAAGCATCTGCCTGCAATGCGGGAGACCCGGGTTCGATTCCTGGGTCAGGAAGATCCCCTGGAGAAGGAAATGGCAACCCACTCCAGCACTCTTGCCTGGACAATCCCATGGACAGGGGAGCCTGATAGGCTACAGTCCATGGGATCGAAAAGAGTCGGACACGACTGAGCGACTTCACTTTCACTTTCTTTCAGGCTAAGAAACGGAGCTATTTTTAAAAGAAATGCTGGTAGCTGGGCTTTGAAGAGGACACGTTTTCAATGTTTGCACCTCCTTTTCTTATCTGTGTGTGAACAGCTTAAATGCGTGGTTGCCTCCATCTGTTTTGCTCTCATTTTTCATGGCCTTAAAAGGCTCTCCTAAGCCACGCAGGTGGTAAAGAGCTGGACTCGGCCTTACTAGTGTTTTCTTACCACGCTCTCTGTGTCCACACCTTGCCATACACGATGGCAACGCGACGTCCTTTCTGTCTGCATTTAGGTCTACTCCGTGTTCCCCTTGTCTTCCCTCCTCTCTTCCATCAGACTTTCTCATTTTTCTCTTCTTCTTCTTTTTTTTTTTTTTTTTTGCTTTGAATAACTAATTTAAAAAAATTGGGATATCATTGCTTTGGGCTTCCCTGGTGGCTCAGAGGTTAATAATCTGCCTGCCAAAACAGGAGACATGTGTTCCACCCCTGGGTTGGGAAGATCTCCAGGAGCAGGAAATGGCAGCCTATTCCAGTATTCTTGCCTCTGAAATCCCATGGACAGAGACTCGTGGAGGGCCACAGTCCATGGGGTTGCAAAAGTGTCAGACACGACAGCCACTGAACACCAACAATAGCTGCTTCAGAGCGCTGTGTTAGTTTCTGCCCTACAGCAAGGCGAGTCAGCCATCAGTATCCGTATACCCCCTCCTTCTTGAGCGATCCGCCCACCCAGTCCCCTCCCACCTGTCTAGGTCATCACAGAGCACCGCGCTGAGCTCCCCGTCTGTACAGCAGGGAGCTATCTATTTCACGCACCAGCCGTCTATTTTACCCACGGTTGTGTATATTTGTCAGTCTTCCTCGCTCGGTTCCTTCCTTCCTTTTTATTCTCACTACCCTCTGGCTTCTTTCGTAAATGCCAGAAAGGAAGCAGAGAAGGAACATAAGCTCTTGAGTCATGTCAACCTGATTTCAAGTCTTGCTTCTGTTTCTCCCAAGACTGGTAGCTTTAGTTTTTCTTGTTTAAAAGCAAGAGGAGGGGTCCTTGCCTCACTGTTACCTGGCTCTTGGAGATGAAGGATCTGACATCCCAGAGGGACTCTGCAAACAGGAGCCGTTATTATTATGCTTGATGTGTGCTTGGGATGGGGGGTCATGTATGCAGTTATCAGGGGAACCAGCTTCCAAATCAGCCTGCTCAGCTTGGAAGAAGCTCAAGCGTTGGCTTGACTCCGACTTTGGAATCTTCTAGAGCTAGTTTTTATCATCTCTCTCTTCATGTTCCCTCTTGACTTTCTAATTCACAAAGTCCTCCAAAATTTTCTTCATTTGTGTTTGGGCTCATCACAGTTCTTCTTGTGCTATATTTTATGCCCTGCACAAGTTTTTTAGCATTTTAAGTTTGTTTGGACATGTCCCTTGAATGCTTTCCTTCAAGTAGACACAGGCCTCCTTGGCCTTTGCAGAGTTATGCTGACTTACAGTTAGGCAAGTTGTTCTATAGATATGACCTATGACCTAAACCAGGGCTTTGCAAACTGTAGCCCCTGGATGCACCCCAGCCTGCTGCCTGTGTTTTATTTGATTAATTAATTAATTTTGGCCATGGCCTGTGGCTTTCGGGATCTTCTTTTCCCAGCAAGGGATCGAAGCCAGGTCATCAGCAGTGCAAGCTCGGGGTCAGAAACACGGGACTTCTAGGGAATGCCCCTGCTGCTGCCTGTTTATTAGAAGCAAGGCTCTCCTGGAGCAGGGCCTGGCCCGTCCTGTGTACAGATGCTCTGTGGTTGCTCCCAGCTACAAGGGCAGAGTGGGGAGATTCGGACAGAGTGTGGTCCCCAAAGTCAAAAAGACTTCTTATTTGGCCCTGAACTGATAAAGTTTGCCAACCGCTTGTCTAAACCAGGCAAATGAAGCCACTGTTGTGGGGCAGGATTTACTCTGAACAACCCACTCAGAAGGGTCGTGCGGTTCTGTCACCCGTGAGTAACTGCCCATCAGAGCTCCAGAAGATGTATTCCGAGTTTCTTCTTCAGGTTTTCTTACACCCAGATACGTGAGGTGCATATCCTTCCCCATGTCTGGTGTTTTTTTCTTGAATGAAACTGTCACAGAGTAAGGTCAGATTTGATGGCTGACTTGGCATAGGGATGCGGGGGCAGGGGGTGGACACAAAGGTCGTGTGATCTTCTAGTTCCACTTACCGGTAAATATGTTTGTTCGCTAGAGCACCATGAACAAACAAATGAAGAGGCTTCATTACAGGACCAGTGGGCTGAAGGTAAGGATGTGTTTTCTTTCTCTGTCTTGGGGTCTTGTTGCAAAAGTACACATGGACTTTCAGAGGTGTTGGGTCTTGCAGTTATTTTAAGTAAAATCAAGCCTCAGTTATCCACCCATTTGAAACACCGCACTGGGTCTCCCCATCCTCCCCTTTCTAGAAGACTTGTGTAAGCGCAGACTACATCCTGGCCCATGGTTGTCCGCTCAGCGGGAAGCCATGTGTGGGCGTGGACAGTGCATGTGTGGATGGCCGCAGGCCACCCTCACAGAGACACTGCGGCCTCCAAACCTCACTGGCTTCTGCCCACAAGTTTCCATTCTCAATGGGAAACCGGCACAGGGCGAGCCCAGCCGCACCCCGTCCGCCAGGCTCATCGCGGAGTGGGGACGCGCACCCACGCCCTGGGAGCCAAAGCCAGGAGGGCATCACTAACCACGAACTGCTGGAACAGTCTCCACTGGCAAGTCAGGGTGCCCTGGGGCTGCGTGAACCGTATTTGCATCGATACACAAACTGTCTGATGAAAGCCGTGTTTCTTGACACTGTGTCGCCCGTTGCCGTGTTTTGCAGGTCCGAGTGTCCACCACCATTTTCTTTTTGAATTCTACCCAGGACTTTCTCAACAGCCAGCTGTCCGAAATTGTTGTTGAAGTAAGTTGTTATACCAGGAGGGGGGTGTGCAACCATAGTCTCGTGCTTTGCTAGAGAACGGTGGAATCATTTTAATGGCCTTGTTGCTCTTTGATGTCTTTCCAGGAAAGTAAGCAGTTCGGGAGTAAGATAATAAGCTACTTTGAATGGTATCTGCAGTGGGTCGAGATGACCGTAAGTGGTGTGTCTTTGATGGACCTACGGGGGCTATGTCTGGGGACAGTAATTTTCTAGGATAAAACCAGGATTCAGAAATTAGACGGGAGATAAGTAGACCTTGAGCCGATGGGCCACGAGTGGAGGAAACCATAAGGAGTCACACAAGCGTGGCCCACCCTGGGTGTCTTCCCGGGGCCACCCCACAGACGCTGACCCCCACGCCCTGTGCCCCACCCCACTGCACCCCGGCTCCCTCTGCTCCTCGCTCTGGGAATGCTGGCCGCCTCTGCTGTGTCTGCCCTGCTGACCCATGAGCTTACTGGCACCCTGGCTCCCTCTGCTCCTCGCTCTGGGAATGCTGGCCGCCTCCACTGTGTCTGCCCTGCTGACCCATGTGCTTACTGGCACCCCGGCTCCCTCTGTTCCTCGCTCTGGGAATGCTGGCCGCCTCCGCTGTGTCTGCCCTGCTGACCCATGAGCTTACTGGCACCTCGGCTCCTTCTGCTCCTCGCTCTGGGAATGCTGGCCGCCTCCGCTGTGTTTCCCCTGCTGACCCATGAGCTTACTGTCGGGGTCGTTTGCAGCTGTGGTTTGTCCATGCCTCGGGCAGCACTGAGCCTGTGATTAACACGTCACTGGTGTCTTTGTGGACTCGGTGCTTAGACAACAGGAGTTCTATTTTCTCAAGATTCTGGAGGCTGGAAGTCTAAGTTCAAAGTGTGGGCATGCTAGTTTCTTCTGAGGCCTCTCCGTGGCTTCTCCTGTGTTTCCACAGTCTCCCCTCTACATGAGTCTGTGTCCCAATCTCGTCTTCTTTTATTTAATATGAAGAGCAGTCCTGCTGGATCAGGGCCCCCTTAGTGACCTCACTGTAACTGAATCGCCTCTTCTAAGACCCCATCTCCATATACGGTCACATTCAGAGGAAGCTAGGACTTCACCCTGGGAATGTGTCGGGGACAAAAGTCAGTCCACAAAGCTGGGTCTCCATGAGTCGGTCGAAAGAGAGACGGTCGAGGAGCAGAGTGAAGTTTCCAGTGGCGCACGTTGATCCCAGCACACGGCCAGTGGAGAACTTAGCATCTCACAAGTGCCTTTTGTCATCTTGGGCTCTGGGCCGGTCCCCACTGAGGACTGTTCCACAGGGGGTGGGCTTACAGCTGAGTCACTGGGGGAGGGGCAGCCGGCCAAGAGGAACCCCGGGAAGTCTAGTGAGGCGGGGAGACTTAGGCCACCCTGAGCAGCCAGGAGCTCTTCCGGCTCTGCTCCAGCCCTTCACTGGCGGAGCGCCCTCCTCCTGCTCTCCTGACTCACCCCGCATCCCAGCTGTAATCTGATTCCGGGAGACATTCACCACTCTCTCTACATGATGCTCTGGGCATGTCGCACCTCCTCTTCCCCAGGGCCCTGCCCTCTAGACCAGGCGCCTGCCTCTCCTCCAAAGCCCAGCTTCCTGAGGTCTCCGCTGCCCCCCACACCTCCCGCCCCCAGAGCTGAAGGCCTCAGGGTCTGCTTGGCGCTGGCCCGCTGGGCACACCCAGGGTGGGCGGGCGGTCAGGACTGCGCGGCCTTCCGCACCATCGCCTCCTGCGTCTCCTCACTGGATGAGGGGCCACACGGCGGTCACACGTAATACCTGGAAGACGACGTTGCTTCCATGTCACGGCCAGTGTCCTTGGTGCTCGTGTAAACATGGGGTAGTAGTTTTTTCGAATTCCAGGTTTGTCCTTTTCCTGATATATGTCCAGGAGTGGGGTCGCGAGATCAGATGGTAGCTCTGTTTTTAGTGCTGTTTTCTGTACTGTTCTCCATAGTGGCTGCGCTATTTCCATCCCGAGCAACAGTCCAGGGAGGACCCCCTTTGCCCCACTTATGTGTAGACTTGTTGGTAACGGCCATTCTGACTGGTGGGAGTTAATAGCACATTGTAGTCTTGATTTGCATTTCTCTACTAATGAGAAATGTTCAGCATCTTTTCATGTGCCTGTTGTCCATCTGTATATCTTTTGCAAAAGTGTCTTTTTAGGTGTTCTGCCCATTTTTGGGGGAGAAAGCAATGGCACCCCACTCCAGTACTCTTGCCTGGAAAATCCCATGGACGGAGGAGCCTGGTAGGCTGCAGTCCATGGGGTCACTAGGAGTCAGACACGACTGAGCGACTTCACTTTCACTTTTCACTTTCATGCATTGGAGAAGGAAATGGCAACCCACTCCAGTGTTCTTGCCTGGAGAATCCCAGGGACGGGGGTGCCTGGTGGGCTGCCGTCTATGGGGTCGCACAGAGTCGGACACGACTGAAGTGACTTAGCAGCAGCAGCAGCCCATTTTTTGATTGGGTTGTTTGGGTTTTTTTTTGTATTGAGCAGTGCAAACTTATTTTGGAAATTAAGCCATTGTTGGTCACATCACTTGCAAGTATTTTCTCCTATTCCATGGGTTGTGTTTTCATTTTGTTTATGGTTTCCTTTGTGGTGCAGAAGCTTTTAAGTTTAATTCGATCTCATTTATTTTTGCTTTTGGTTACATTACTCTAAGCCTCAGAGTGTAAGGAAATGGATCCAAAAAATATTGCTGTGATTTATATCAGAGTGTCCTGCCTAAGTTTTCCTCTAGGTATTTCATAATATCCAGTCTCACAGTTGGATCGTTAATCCATTCTGAGTTTACTTCTGTTTATGTTGTTAGAGAATGTTCGATTTTCATTCTTTTAGGCCTAGCTGTCCAGTTTTCCCAGCACCACTAGTTGAGAGGATTGTCTTTTCTCCATTGTGTCTTCTTGCCTCCTTTGTCGTAGACTCATTCGCCCTAAGTGGGTGGGATCACTTCTGGACTTTCTGTGCTGTTCCACTGGCCCATATGCACCCTTCCCCCGGTTTTTATAACTAACTTTGAAAAAACCTATAAAGAGAGTATACAGATTTGTTTGAGCTAGGAGAAACATAAGGTTATTAATAACATGAGTTGCCTTGTGTAAAGGTGGATGATAAGGGGGAGGTGAGTCAACCAGTAAAGCAAAGGAAATAGGACACACCTCTGCCCTGAAGAGCTATCTAATAGCTTAGTGTACTCACTCCAGAGGTTTCTGAGCGAATGAATATAGTTTTCTTAATCTGATGGGATTGGGGCATCTGTTGATTCAATAAACTTGTTTAACCTCAGTAATGTCTTCTTAGACTGGGTCTGCAGGTCCTGCCCATTTTGTAAATAAGGTTTTATTGTAAATAAAGTTTTATTGGCACACCACCACACCCATTTGTTCATCTGTGGTTGTTTTCACCCCACCATGGCAGAGTGGAGCAACAGATATGTCTCAGCCTAGCCTGCAAAGCCTAAAATATTTACATTCTGGCCCTTTGTAGAAAAAGTTGGCCGACCCCTGTTGTAAAATGTACGTATATTCATTACGTAACTTTCCATTTTCTTCCCACATACTTTGTCAGATTGCAAAGGGGTCAGGTAAGAAATTCCGACTGAGACATTGTACTGGCCACGTGTACTCTAATTCTCTCCAGAGTCTACCCACTTGCGTCTGACTATTCCAAATAACAAACGCTGTTTTTTAGCTGCTCAGTTGGGCCCCCAAGGACTGCAGCACACCAGACTCCTCTGTCCTTCACTATCTCCTGGAGTTTGCTCAAATTCATTTTCCCTTCAGTTGGCGATGCTGTCTAACCGTCTCATCCCCTGCCACCCACTTCTCCTTTTTTTCCTGGAGGCTTCCTTGGTGGCTCAGTGGTAAAGATGTAGGAGACAGGGGTTCGATCCCTGGGTCCGGAATATCCCCTGGAGGAGGAAATGGCAACCCACGCCAGTATTCTTCCCTGGGAATTCTCATGGACAGAGGAGCCTGGTGGTCTGTAGTCCATGGAGTCTCAAAGAGTCAGACACAACTTAGGGAATAAATAACAAATGAGGGAACTGAAAAGCGAGGCTCAGAGAGAATTGGGGTCTTGTTTTCAAGTACGTGCTTTCATGTGTTATAGAACTCGTCCATAGAACCAGCTCTCAGCTCCTTATCCAGGGGGCCTGGAGATCCAGAGCTGAACGTTGGGTGGGATTGTGTGGGTGTGGCTCCATCAAAGTTTGCCTGTGTCTCTTACGTCCATAGATCACCCAGCAGTTTGCAGCCTGCAAACCGGCGGCCACTGCGGTGGATTCGGCTGTTAACGTCTTTCTGTGCAGCTACATCGTCGACCCCCTGGTAAGAGTTTCATCTTTCAAAGGAAAACACAATGAACTCACCATCTTTTGCTTTCTCCAAATGATAGTTCATGCTATAACAGAAAACAGGTTCCTGGAGCTCCGGGAGGTCCAGTGGAAAAAAGACCGTGTTCCTCATGCAGTGGCTGTGGTTTCAGTGCCTGGCTGTGAAACTAAGATCCTGCCTGCTAGGATAATGATAATAATAAGGATAATAATGATAATAATAAAGAAAAATTAAAAAATAGAAAAATGTTTAAAAAGAGAATAATAGGCTTCTGCTCGGGTCTGTTACAGTCATAGAATTCAAGACCTAAGATCTAAACTGTAGATGAATTTGCTGTGATACTAATAGGCTAGAAAATTCAACGTCCTCCCTGCCTATCTTCATTCCTTGGTAGAATTTTATTCACAGAAGTCAGGAGACCCCCATGAAGAAAACTCTTTTTGTTTGGCCACACCGTGTATCATGTGGACTCTTAGTTCCCCGACCAGGGATGGAACCCACGTGCCCTGTAGTAGAAGACAGATTCTTAATCACTGGACCACCAGGGAAGCCCCAAGAAAACTCTTTATCTGTCTGAAATAATTAGAAAGGGCCATCAATGGTGTGAAGATTGCCAGCATTTCAAAGGACTCTTAGTGAAGCCCTCTATGTAACCCTAGAACTGCAGCGAAGTTAGTTTAATTGTTGAGTGAGCAGCCCTTTGAGATGCTCCCATTGGGCCACTGAGTTGTGGTTCATCAGTTTTGTTCCTGGCTCCGGATCACTCCTCACTGTACACCGATGTCTCCACGAGTCCATCCTCTGCCTCCTTGCACTGGAAGCACTTCGGCGGCTGGCCCAGGACCACTTCACACCACCGGTCCTTGACGTTACCCACGAGCCCTGCGTGACTGGCCACACTTGTACCGTTGCATCACGCTATTGACTGTTCTCCAGACACTCTTGTTTTCTTTCATTTCTTTAAAAGAGTCTGTACCTCCCCACCTCAGGGCCTTTGCCAGTGTCACTTCCTCTGCCTGGAAACTAGACACAGGTTCTCTTCCTCTCATTCTTCCCCTCCAGACCTCTACGCCACCTAGCTTACGCCTCGAGGTCTTAGAATATAATTGCTGAGAACATGGGCTCTGAATTCAAATTCCACCTCTACGTTTTCTGAACTCTGTGACTTGGGAAAAAATGATTGAGCTTTTCTGAGCTTGTTTCGATGCTTCAGAGGGAGAGGATATGGAAAGCCCTTGACACTTTCCCTGGTGCATTAACACACCCCATAAATGTTCACTGTTAGTAGCTGAGCTGTGGTTCAGTTTTCAGATCTCAGCTGAAATATATCTTTTTTTTTTTTTTTCGCTGGAAGCCTTTTCTGATCTTCCCAGCTCCTCGCTTGTCTGCACACCCGTGGGACTCTCTGGGACTCTCTGCTTTTAGAGATGTTGTGCTGTCTATACTGGCACTGGGGTGTTTCTCTGACTAAGACCTGTCCCCTACCACACACACTAGACTTGGACGCCTAAAGCACGTGTTTTTGCCATTGCTGCGTGCCCATCATCAGGAGTGGTACCTGGCACAGGCTGTAAGGATGGATCGAGCGCTGCCTGTCACCATGCATTCACATCACTCCATCCCTCCATCTCCCTGGCCCATGTGTCTCTGCAGGGATGAACTTTCCTCCCTGGATGGAGACGATCCTGCCCGTTTCCCAGCCATGCAGACATCACCCCCCTGCCCCCGCCTTGGCCTCCTGGCTACTTCTGTCCTCTTCCGACTTTGTACCCTTGTGTTTGCTGCTTCGAGTCCTTGCTGACGGCTTTGGCTGAAGCCCTCATTAGGGCAGCCCTCAGTTAGGCTGCTTCATTCTAAGTTGGTCTCCTGGCATCCAGTCTCCACCACCCGCCTGCAGCCAGTCAAATCACCCAACTAGCAGGCGCCTCTCCCAGATAATCGGGGACCACTGGAAGGGAGACCTGGAAGATGCTCAGGAAGACTGTTGGCGAGAGCTTCATAGAAGGTGTTTTAAAGGGGAAGGAAGAGTTCTGACTATTGTCTCTGCTGGGAAAATAGACTCCAGGCTGACAAGCATGTTTGTTTTAATATCTTAATTGTACCCAGAAGGATTGAGGCAGCTTCCAGTAAAAGGTATGGTTGTCATAAAGCTCTAAAGACTCTCCAAACAGTGTTGAGAGTGTAGAAATTTACCAATAAAAGAACACATGGGAAAGGAGAACCGATTTACTGGAAATTCTGGGCCAAATGATGGAACCATGTCCGACACTAAGCCTAGCCAGGAACAAAGCAGAAATGCAGTGGCTGAGATCCGAAGGTCTGGTGGTTGTTTTTTTCAAATTTTTACGTACTGATTTATTTTTGGCCACGCTGGGTTTTCCTTACTTTGCACAGCGTTCCCTGGTTGCAGTGAGCAGGAGCTAATCTTTATTGCTTGCGTGGGCGTGGTAGCCCCTCCTGTTGCGGAGGTGCAGGCTCTAGGCTCACCAGCCCCAGGAGCTGCAGCACACAGGCTCAGGAGTTCTGGCTCATGGGCTTAGTTGCTCCAAGGCATGCAGAATTTT
Source organism: Budorcas taxicolor (assembly GCF_023091745.1). Classification (NCBI taxonomy): domain Eukaryota; kingdom Metazoa; phylum Chordata; class Mammalia; order Artiodactyla; family Bovidae; genus Budorcas; species Budorcas taxicolor. The sequence goes on along the minus strand of NC_068915.1, from coordinate 111,027,336 downwards.
CCCGGATCAGGGAGCGAACCTGTGTCCCCTGCACTGGCAGACAGACTCCTATCCACTCCTCTCCACCAGTGAGGTAGGCTACTCTAGGGTTCCAGCATTATCCTAAGACAGGGAGGTGGCAGGCGGTAGGTTTACAAAGCAGGCCGATGTCAGACACTGGCTGGTCTGTGGTGCCCACAGAGCCATGCAGGTCATGCATGGGCCTTGTCAATTCTGGTTGGAGGGTCAGCTTAATAATGTTGGGTGCCACGCCTGCCAGGGCTAGTGGTGTGGCCTGCAGCGAGCTGGGGACAGAGGGCCCACGTAAAGGAAGAACCAGCACTCAGCTCCAGGTGATGTTGTCCTGGGGGAACCAGGGCTCGGCATTGTGAGGTCTGACTTGATACTCTTCCTGAAAAGACGTAAACCGAGGTCTCTATGTGACATGTGACTTAGGAATATCGGCAGCTATCTTTTTTTTTTTTTAATTTGCAGCGCCATAAGTTTTTTTTTTTTTAATATTTATTTATTTATTTAGCTGTGCTGGGTCTTCTTCACAGCACACGAGATCTTTAGTTGCGACATGTGAACTCTTAGTTGAGGCATCTAGTGGGATCTAAAAGTTTGTTTATTGAAAAGAAGGCCAGATAATATAGGCTGTATGTGTATATTTTAAGGTGATATGGAATATGTAAAGGAACACTCGAAAATTTTGTCACCGACCTAAGTGGGCTATTGTCTTAATTGTGGTATTTATTTTTTTTCATCTTTTTTGCCTGCCTTGAATATGTATATTTTTATAAAAAGGAACTCATTATACCTGCTATTCTGCAGTCTGCTTTTTAATTCAACCGCATGAGAGATCTCCAGGTCTGTATCTATCGAGCAAAATCATTTTTCATGGTTGTGTAGAAGAATGACACGTAGTTTTGAGGGGATAGCCAGATAGTCTCTTTCCTATAAAGGATGTTAGTTTTCAGGAATTTTGACCCAACCATTTTGAATGGGGTTTAAATGATTCTGGTGGTGTATCTTCCTTTGATGGTTTTGATTGGTTTAAAGTGACTAAATATTTTTGTTGATGGTGGTAAACAATTCTAGGCAGAATCACAGAATCTTAGAAATGATAAATGATAGTAAAGAGGGACAAGGGGTTGGAATACCAAATCTCTGTATTGAGTTTAGTTGAATGAAGTTGACCATCTAGTGCCTTTGAATGAAGTTGCATTTATATTGAAATCAGTTTTGAGATGCCTAGCTAGCTCTTTTGTGTTGAAACGTAATAGTGGTGAATTTTTTGAATCATCACATGCGACCTATGGAATTAAATAAAGCTCTTATCCATTCCTGTTTTTTTGACTCCATAATACTGTCCTTCCACTAGTTTATGTTGTAAAGCCACCAGTTAGCAATGTTTAAAACACTAGGGTTAAAATAGAACATATGACTGCTTTCAATTTCGTCTGAAAGATTGAATCTAAATTTTAAAGCCCATGGGAAGCGTGTTGGCCAGTGCCTGCCCTGAGCAATTGCTCAGTAGGTATTAGGTGATTTTTTGTGTGTGTGTGGTAGAATAAATTTTAAAACATTTTTTAAATTAATTTTTTATTGGAGTATAGTTGATTTACAGTGTTGTGTTAGTTTCTGCAGTACAGCAAAGTGAATCGAGTCACCTGTTTTATATACAGTGAAGTCTATAGTGAAGTCACTCAGTCGTGTCCGACTCTGCGATCCCATGGACTGTAGTCTACCAGGCTTCTCTGTCCATGGGATTTTCCAGGCAAGAGTACTGGAGTGGGGTGCCATTTCCTTCTCCAGGGGATCTTCCTGACCCAAGGATCGAACCCAGGTCTCCTGTATTGCAGCTTTACCCTCTGAGCCACAAGAAGTTTGATATATAGTAGTGTGTATATGGAGAAGGCAATGGCCCCCCACTCCAGTGGTCTTGCCTGGCAAATCCCATGGCCGGAGGAGCCAGGTGGGCTGCAGTCCACCGGGTCTCGAAGAGTTGGACATGAGTGAGCGACTTCACTTTCACTTTCAATCCCCTGACCAGGCACCGAACCCGGGCCTCCTGCACTGGGAGCCCAGAGCCTTAGTCCCACCAGGGAAGTCTCAGCAGCTATCTTTTAAAAAATACTTTAATGTTGATTCTTAGACAGAAGAGGATTGAATCCAGCCCGTGACTGTTCAAGATTGGTTAAGTTCATCACGGAATGTTGTTGGGAGCCTCATGTGCACAAAATCATTGCATCTGTTTTCCTCACACAATAATATCCCAGGAAGAGATGCTATCATTGCACTGTTCAGATGCAGAGCAAAGTCAGAAAGTTTCAGGAGCCACCATCACATGGAAACAGCTTGGACAAGGACTGGGGCCCAGGTCTGCACGCTGGCCGAGCGCCTGTGCCGGCCGCAGGGGGAGCCACCGAGGAGGGCCCTTCCCAGTTGTTCGGGGCCCTCGGTGCTTAATCTCTCTTCGCCAGCTTTCTGCCTCTGTGCCTCATTTGTAAAAATAAATACAACAAGAGGATCAAATCCAGGTTTTCAGATAGACAGAATGAACTAGAATAATAGGTTAGCCCTTCAGCCGGTAGTTGGCTCATCTGAAGTCAATGAAATTAGAATTCATTAAAAAAAAAATGCGAAATTAAATCCCCCCCCCCCCCCAAACCCGTGTTGTTTTCCATTTTTCATCTTCAAGCATCTAATCCTCGTGATTTCCTCTTTCTCTCCCCCCGCCCCCAGAATCTGTTTTGGTTTGGCCTGGGAAAAGCGACCATGCTTTTACTTCCTGCTGTCATTTTCGCCGTGAAGCTGGCGAAGTACTTCCGTCGAATGTATTCTGAAGATGTGTATGAGGATGACCCCGTGAACAAGTAAGAGGCTGCGGTGGTTTCTGAGTGGCGCCACCTTCCAAGCACTTGTTAAAAAGGGCTCTGATGAGGTTGAACTCGATTGCTTTTTAAAGTGGCGGGGTCACCCCTAATCAGATGTTTCCTTTGTAAAGATTTTCTTACACTTATTTTAACTATCTTTCCTCCTGCTTACTCGTCTCAGCTGTCTTAATCAGCCTTCTTATTTCTTCTTTGCAGTTCCTCTGTCTCGGGGACTTGGCACTTTACTTTGTAACTGTTTTTACTACTTTTCATTCTGACTTGTGGTCCACCCTTCACTCTGTGCCTAGTGAACTTATACTCAAACTGTGTTCATTTTGACTCCAGTTACCTCCTTCTCAACACCTGTTTCTCCTGAACTTGCTTTGTCAGCATCTGTATTAAAGTAAAAATGTGTGTGTGTGTGCGGGGGGGTGCAACTGTTAAGCTGTAATTGTAATTATCTCCCTTTTTTGTATTTGATAGGGTTCAAAGTAAACCCAGGGTTCAAACTGTACCCAGGGTTCAAACTGTACCCATGGTTCAAACTGTACCTATGAAAAAGTAAGCCTTGTTTTAAAGCCATATTTTCCAAGATGAGACTGGGGAGGACTTTATTATTAGAGAATGAACTTTTTAAACTGAATTAATAATATTAAAATTACATAACTGCAACAGATATGCCCAGATGAACATAAAGGGTGTGGCCTCTTAAAATAGGAGCTGGCACAGGGTGAATACTGAAGAAATCCTTGTGGAATGAATGAAAATTGTCTATGTTAAATTTATTAATAGATAAAACAGTGGTTTATATCTCTGGTTTTTTTTAATGGGAAGGAAATGTAAATATACCTTCTAACTTTTTCTGTAGCTGTAACGAATTGCTCTGTACCTTTTGGAACCATTAAGCTGTCTTTGTAGTCCATGATGTCAGTTCCTCTTAATGATGACGTGCTGCTTTTGGTGTATTTCTTTTGTTACAGTATGAGACACACTAATTCCCGTTCTCGTGCAGAACAAGGCATACAGACGATTTGAGCAGAGTTTGTAAACAGATCCAACTTGACGAGTTCTTGATCTGCAGTGATTCCAAATGTTGGGAAAGTAACCTCCCTTCAGGCGTTCACAGAGCCCAGTGAGATCACAGGGAATGTGTGCCCAGTGGCCAAAGAGAGGAAAGCATGGGTGTCTGTTTTTATTTTTTATTTTTTTTACAACTTGTGCTTTTATCATCTGAGCCTTCCATGAAAGTTTAAATATGTAGCACATTCGTTAATTCCCACTTAGCCTTTGGAACAATACAGGAATTTTGGTGCATTTCATCAAATGGGAGCTTGGACCCCTTGTTAGAGAACGTTCAGTGAGTATCAATAGCAGATATGTGTGTGAACAATAAAAGAATGATTCCACAATTATGACTCTATAATCATTTCATTAAAAAATTGACCCAAACGACAGATGTCAATGAAGTCTCTGTATTACTCTCTTAGGGCGCTGTAACACATCACACAAACCGGTTGACTTAGAGCAACGTCTTCTCCACTTTAGCGGAGGCCGGAAGTCTGAAACCCACACGTCAGCAGAGCTGGCCCTCCCAGGAAGCCCGAGGAAGAGTGTGTCCGGCCTCTGTCTTCTCCTGGAGCTTTCCTTGGTGTGTCTGGGGTCCAGTGTCTCTCACCTCCTGAAGACAGTGGTCATCGGATCAGGGCCCTTCCTAGGCAAGAACGACTTCATCTTTGTTTGCCCACATCTGCAAACAACCTATTTTCAAGCATTCACTGAGACCAGTGGACATAAGTTGTGGGGTGTACGGGGGGGACTTCCCTGGTGACTCATTTGTAAGGGATCCATCTGCCAATGCCAGAGACCCAGGTGGGATCCCTGGTCTGGGTAGATTCCCCGCCATGCCATCGAGCAGCTAAGCCCATGAGTAACTACTGCTGAGGCTGCACTCTCGAGCCTGGGAGCTGCAACTCCTGAGTCTGTGTGCTGAACCTACTGAAGTCCGCCCCCTCTGGAGCCCGTGCTCCACAGCGAGAGACGCCGCTGCAAAGGGCGACCGGGGCACCACACCTAGAGAGCAGCCCCCACTCGCCCCAGCTTGAGAGAAGCCCAGGCAGCGGTGAAGACCCAGCACGGCCGAAAAAATGAGTCAATAAAGTTATATTTTTAAAAGGGGGTGGGGAGAGGATATTATTCAGTTTGCATAGTTGCCCAGCATCAGTAGCAAACAGCCAAAGAGAGAAGTGAACACAAAAGAGAGCTGCACCGGACACACAAAAATTAAGGTCAATCACCAAAATCGAGACGGCAGAAAATAAAAAACGTTCTTAGACATGTACCAAACAGGAGCTCCTTCCTGTCTTAGTTTCATTTTAAAGTTTGTACCTAAGAGCACGTGACTGGCCCACTGCATGTGTCAGTCAGTTGCTTCTGCATCTGACCCAGTGACGCCCAGCCCCCTCTGACCGGCTGGGTTCCTCCGAGGAGAGAGCTTTTTAAAACTACTGATCCTTGGGTCCTCCCCCAAGAGATGCTGATGGATGAGGCTTGAGCATGTGGATTTAAAATTTTTGCCTGGTGATTCTGATGTAAAGCCAAGGTTGAGATATACGGCCTCTGATTAATTGAATCAGAATTTCTGAGATGTATCCCAGGGAATTCTCAAGTGTAACCTGGGTTGAGAGTTACTCATACAGTTTCTACATGCATTTCATCTGATTTATGTATGTGTGCGTGTGCGTGCTCAGTCATGTCTGACTCTGTGACCCCATGAACTGTTGCCCTGAAGGCTCTTCTGTCCATGAGATTTTCCAGGCAAGAGTACTGGCGTGGATTGCTTTTTCCAGGGGATCTTCCTGACCCAGGGGTTGAACCCACATGTCTTGCATCTGCTGCCTTGGAGGTGGATTCTTAAGCACCAGTGCCACCTGGGAAGCCCAATATATATATATATACACACACACTCATCAAATGGGTCATCTTGATTTCCACCTCTGACACTGAGCTTCTTGGAGGCTGGAGCTAGCAGACCATAAATATATATGCATTGACCATTTTACCATCCCAAGCTCTGTACAAGACCCTGGGTGGGGTACGGGTGAGCTAATGGACTAGGTCCAGCCTCCTAGGAGCTCTGTCTCAGTGGTGTAAACCAAGATAACCCACTTGATGAGTATATGAGACAACAGAAGGATGGGAGGTGGGAGTTGAGGGTGGTGGGAATCAGGGGAGGTTTCTTGCAGTTGAATTTCTAAAAATACATGTACATTAAAAATCTATGCCACACTTAGCAAGTCTGTTTCCTATGAAGGCTCTGGGCCTTTCACTTGTCGCCTCCATAATCCTCACTGCATCCCCATGAGGTCAGCAGTTTTAGTTCCAATTATAAACTCAGTGGCCTGAAGCTTACAGAGCGATCGTCCAGTATGGCCCAGCCCACAGGATCCAGGTCTCCCAGATTCTGGAGCTCCTGGCTCTCAGCACAGGCGAACTTACAGAGAACAAACCTGACTGCTCGTGGAATCCATTCCTTCAGCTCTGATCTTCCTGCTCCGTTGCCTCCGCTTAGTCATGCTGACTCAGCTCGTTTTGTAAAAGAATGTTGCCTACAGCCTGAAACACCCAAGACATCCCATTCTCAAGGCTCTGACCTTTAGAGATGTACACTCTGCCATTCATATAGTGAAAAACAGGAGAACTATTTTTCTTGCTGGGAGGTTTATAGGAACACTGTGACCAAACCTACATGGACTGCTGCAAGAACAAAGGATCCCAGCACCTTTGGCATTGTGGTATGGCAGAAACCAACACAACGTTGTAAAAAAATTTTTTTAATATTTAAATAAAAATAATTTTTTAAAGAAGTGGAAAAGCAAATGGCTGCAGAAACCAGCCACACCCACTCCCCTTTTAGTATAAAAGGAGCCTGAATTATAACTCAGTTAATTGTTTGGGACAAGAGTCCACTATCTTCTCTGTCTAAGGGATTTCCAAATAAAGTTGTTTTTCCTTACCCCCACAACTCATCTCTTGATTTGTTTTTCTGTCCTACAGAGAGCAGTACAAATTGGACTCAGCAGTAAAGTCTCAAGCTAGGCTGGGTTTTGGCACGGACCACATACTCACATTTTAAATTAAAGCCACCAGCTAGCTGTCCCATGTTCTCAGTGATGAAACGCAGTATAAATCAGTCCTACCCAAAGCGTGGCCTGAGAAACAAGGATCACCCGGGGAGCTCACAAAAGGCTAGTTCTTGAATTTAATTTGCTTTTGGCTCTGCTGGGCCTTCGTTGCTGCATGGGCCTTTCTCTACCTGCAGAGAGGGAGGGCTACACTTTGCTGCAGCCAGGGGCTTCCCACTTCGGTGGTTTTTCTTGTTGCAGAGCGTGGGCTCTAGGCACTTGGGCTTCAGTGGTTGAAGCAGGTGGGCTCGGTATTTCTGGCCCTCAGGCTCTAGAGTATAGGCTCAATAGTTGTACAGAGGCTTAGTTGCTCCGAGGCATGTTTGATCTTCCTGAATTAAGGATGGAACCAGTGTCTCCTGCATTGGGAGGGGAATTCCTTACTACTGAGCTACATGGGAATCCCACAAAGGCTAATTCTTCCTGCACTTCAGATACACTCAATCAGAGTCTCCAAAGATGAGGTCCAGGAATGTATATTTTAACAGGTTTTCTAGATTAGTCCAAACTACATAAAGTTGGCCCAAGCAATGCTTCAGATCACCCTGATGGAGAATATCTTGCTTCATTTAGAACAGTGGTCCCCAAACTTTTTGGCATCAGGGACCAGTTCTGTGGAAAAAAATTTTTCCATGGCCTGGGGTGGGGGGATAGTTAGGGTTTCACCCACCCCCTCACCTTCTTCTGTGTGGCTTGGTTCCTAACAGGGCTTGGACTGGTACCAGTTCCTGGCCCAAGGTTGGGAACCCAGATTTAAAAATAGTTTTTGGTCCAAGAAATGTGGTGAAGTCTCAGTGCAAACTACAGACTGTTGGTGGGTGCCCAGGTAGTAGAATGAGATGGTTGGATGGCATCACTGACTCAATGGACATGAATTTGAGCAAGCTCCAGGAGATAGTGGAGGACAGAGGAGCCTGGCGTGATGCAGTCCATGGGGCCGCAAAGAGTGAACACGACTGAGCGACCGAACAACAGCAAGAGAGAAGGGAGAAGGTGGAGCCAGTCCTGAGAGTACTCATGGCTGACCCATTGGGGTTTTTTGGGTATCCAATAATTTAGAACCCTGGAATCTACTGAGGGCTTCCCAGGTGGTATTCATGGTAAAGAGCCTGCCTGCTGATGCAAGGGTCAGGAAGATCCCCTGGAGGAGGAAATGGCATCCCATTCCAGTGTTCTTGCCTGGAGAACCCCATGGACAGAGAAGCCTGGAAGTCTGAGGTCCACAGGGTCACAAAGAGTCGGACATGACTGAAGCGACTTAGCACACAGGCACGCATGGAGTCTACCGAAGGCTGGCAAATTCCAAGGGAAGTCTTGGATGGTACATTGTGGTTAGTAGTAGAAGCCGTGTTAGTCACTCAGTTGTGTCCGACTCTTTGTGACCCCATGGACTGTAGCCCAGCAGGCTCCTCCGTCTGTGGAATTCTCCAGGCAAGTATAGTGGAGTGAATTGTCACTCCCTTCTCCAGGGGATCTTCTCAATCCAGAGACTGAACCTGGGTCTCCTGCATTGCAGGCAGACTCTTTACCAGCGAGCCTCCAGGGAAGGTTGATCGTGGCCAATTTCAACTCTCAAGCTCTGCACCATGGTCCTTCCCCCACCCCGGTCTGAAGGCAGCCAGTCAGCAGTGCTCCTTGAGTAGCTTGCACACAGACACTGGGAGCCAAGACGGGCATTAACGCCCCTGTCCTGCAGATTTGGGAGGTCTGCCTTCTGATCCCTGCCCGCTGCTCCTAATCCCAGAGGTGCAGGCGCTGGAGGGAGCGGCCCCAGTTGCACTTGCTCTGAGGGCCGGCTGCACTGATGCCCACCTGGTCTGGCTCCAAGGGAGGCCACGGTGCTGATAGCACTGTCTCCAGCCACCTTTTCCAGCCCCAGCGCTCTAAGTCCCTTCTGCCTCTGATGACACCACCGGCTGGGCAGGGGAAGGAGCAGAAACTGCTGTAGAACGTCATGTTCATCAGCCCACTGTCGGGGCCCCATGCTGAGAGTGCCGCAGCATCTATGGCCATAGTGATCCAGATGTGCAGAAAGGTGGCCGAGTTTGGACTCACTTGCTACTGTGCTTTGGCCCAAACCTACCACTCTCAGTTTCTGCCATAAGGGTGGTGTCATCTGCATATCTGAGGTTATTGATATTTCTCCCAGTAATCTTGATTCCAGCTTGTGCTTCTTCCAGCCCAGCATTTCTCATGATATACTATGCGTATAAGTTAAATAAGCAGGGTGACAATATACAGCCTTGACGTACTCCTTTCCCGATTTGGAACCAGTCTGTTTTTCTATGTCCAGTTCTAACTGTTGCTTCCTGACCTGCATACAGATTTCTCAAGAGGCAGGTCAGGTGGTCTGGTGTTCCCATCTCTTTCAGAATTTTCCAGTTTACTGTGATCCACACAATCAAAGGCTTTGGCATAGTCAAGAAAGCAGAAATAGATGTTTTTCTGGAACTCTCTTGCTTTTTCCATGATCCAGCAGATGTTGCCATTTTGATCTCTGGTTTCTCTGCCTTTTCTAAAACCAGCTTGAACATCTGGAAGTTCACGGTTCACGTATTGCTGAAGCCTGGCTTGGAGAATTTTGAGCATTACTTTACTAGCATGTGAGATGAGTGCAATTGTGTGGTAGTTTGAGCATTCTTTGGCATTGCCTTTCTTTGGGATTGCAATGAAAACTGACCTTTCCCAGTCCTGTGGCCACCGCTGAGTTTTCCAAATTTGCTGGCATATTGAGTGCAGCACTTTCACAGCCTCTTGAGCAAAGCCTCTTGATGAAAGTGAAAGAGGAGAGTGAAAAAGTTGGCTTAAACCTCAACATTCAGAAAATTAAGATCATGGCATCCAGTCCCATCACTTCATGGGAAGTAGATGGGGAAACAGTGGAAACAGTGTCAGACTTTATTTTGGGGGGCTCCAAAATCACAGCAGATGGTGATTGCAGCCATGAAGTTAAAAGATGCTTACTCCTTGGAAGGAAAGTTATGACCAACCTAGACAGCATATTCAAAAGCAGAGACATTACTTTGCCAACAAAGGTCCATCTAGTCAAGGCTATGGTTTTTCCAGTGGTCATGTATGGATGTGAGAGTTGGACTGTGAAGAACGCTGAGCACCGAAGAATTGATGCTTTTGAACTGTGGTGTTGGAGAAGACTCTTGAGGGTCCCTTGGACTGCAAGGAGATCCAACCAGTCCATTCTGAAGGAGATCAGTCCTGGCTGTTCATTGGAAGGACTGATGCTGAAGCTGAAACTCCAATACTTTGGCCACCTCATGTGAAGTGTTGACTCATTGGAAAAGGCTCTGATGCTGGGAGGGATTGAGGGCAGGAGGAGAAGGGGATGACCCAGGATGAGATGGCTGGATGGCATTACCAACTCGATGGACACGAGTTTGGGTAAACTCCAGGAGTTGGTGATGGACAGGGAGGCCAGGCGTGCTGTGGTCCATGGGGTCGCAAAGAGTTGGACACGACTGAGCCACTGAACTGAACTACCGCTCTCACAGAAGGCGTTTCCAGTTATTGGGTCAAGTGTCAAAGGCCGTTTGAAGCCACACCAGATGGCAGCAGAGGACACATGCCGTGTATCTGCGGGAATCTGGCAAGGCCCCGCTTTGAGCTGCAAGAGTCGTGGTTCACACTGAGAAAGACGGGTGATCTCCAGGCAGGTCCCACATCCCAACGGCCATTCCCTTCCCCTGGCACACAGACGTGGGCTTCCCAGAGCTGCTGTGGCACCTGGTGGCTGCTGTCATCCACAGGACGCCATCAGTTTTTAGTTGCAATGAGCCCACCCTAAACCAGACCCAGGTGCCCTCAGGGCTTCCAGAGAGCCATCTCCAGGTGGTCAAAGGCTGGCCCTGGGCTAACCAAAGCAGACACAGTGCATCCCCAAGCATGGGACCTCAGCCTTCCTGTGTGAAGAGCACTCATCTGCGGGACCAGTCTTGATGCTCTATAATATTCCATTTCCTCTTTTTTAAAGCTAGAAATCTATTTGTCTTTCCAACTCTGTCTCTTTCTTTTTTTTTGCCTATAGCGCCCGTCTTGTGGGGTCTTAGTTCCCCAGCCAGGGCTTGAACCGAGGCCCAGCCGGTGAAAGGGCAGAGTCTTCTCCACTGGAAGCCAGGGAATTCTCCCAAGTCCATCTTTAACCTAGGATGGGACCAGGGCAGGGTGAGGACTCCTGAATGCCATGATATCTGGCCATCCTCTCTGAGGCACTGGATCTCCATAAGAGCCAACGAGCAGGCCAGGAGCTGTGTTTCAAGTTGGGGTAGCACCGGGAGCCGTGTCTCCAAGAAGCCAGAGCCCCCAGGGCAGACTCTGGGCAGAGCCGCCCCCCTCAGCATCGCCCTGAGCCTCAGAGAGCTGGAATCACCGTATCCTCTGGGTTTACGTACGGGGCCCTGGCATTAGGCCAGGGTTAGGCCCATGGGGACCCTGACACGCTTGCTCCCCAGGTCCCTGGTGGGCTGCAGTCCCTGCGATTGCAGAGTCGGACATGAATTAGCGACGGAACAACAACAAAGACAGAGTTGGCTGAAGCTGGGGCGGTAGAGGCAGAACCTTAATTTTGTTGGCTGTAATTAGCTCTGGGTTGTGCTTAGTTGCTCAGTCACGTCCAACTCTTTGTGACCCCATGGACTGTAGCCCACCAGGCTCCTCTGTCCATGGAGATTCTCCAGGCAAGAATACTGGGCCGGGTTGCTGTGCCCTCCTCCAGGGGATCTTCCCAACGCAGGGATCGAACCCAGGTCTCCCGCATTGCAGGTGGATTCTTCACTGTCTGAGCCACCAGGGAAGCCCATAGCTAGCTATGGGAATGCTCATCAGACTTCATGTGAGGAAGAAATGATCTTCCAGTGTGTTAAGTCCCTGAGACTTGGGTATCTATTTGTAATAGCAGCTGCATTACCCACTTACACACACTGCTACTTGACAGGCTCTAGGACTTATAAGAGACTCGTGATCTGTTTGAGCTTTATTTAGAAACATCAGCAAATATTTGTCAAAGTAACTGAATGAATGGATTGAAACTATGGCACTGAGCTCTGTCATCTCTCCCATAAACTCCTGGCACAGTGGTAAAGAATCTGCCTGCAAATACAGGAGACGCACGCAGGCTGGATCACTGGGTGGGGAAGATCCCCTGGAGTAGGAAATGGTAACCCCCTCCGGTATTCTTCCCTGGAAAATCCCATGGAGACAGCAGTCTGGCGGGCTACACTCCATGGGGTCACAAAGAGTTGGACACAACTGAGTGCATACACAAACATATTCTCCTCTTACATTCTTAAATTCAGTTTCAAAGTTTACTTGAACTTTGGGCTGGTTTGGACACAGAGCCAATTATAGACCCTTTAAATAGCCGTCCCACCATTTGCAGGAAGGATTTATTTCAGAAGTGCCTGAGAAATGCTTTGGAGTAAGGGGTCTAACTGCTTTGAGTTTAATGGCTAAGAAATATGTGAGCACAAAAAATCCCTTGTGAATGTCATGTTGCTGTTCAGTCGCTCAGTTGTGTCTGACTCTTTGCGACCCCATGGACTGCAACACACCAGGCTTCCCTGTCCTTCACTATCTCCCGAGTTTGCTCAAACTCATGTTGCAAATATATGGAGGTCTTTGAACTCCACTATGACAGCAATTTATAATCAGCATAAAGAAACCCTTTGAAGGGCTTTTTTTGTGCCTGAAGAGCTCAAGTCTGAGACCATCCTGGAGGCAACAGGTGGTGCTGTGACTGTTCTTTAATAATATGTATATATATTTTTAATGTTTCCTGTATCAGGTAGGTTTACTTCTCTTCCTCGGTTCTTGTCTCATTTCAACAAAGATTTGGAAGAAAGGAATAAAGGGTTTAAAACAACAGACAAGCTTCAGTTCAGTTCAGCTCAAGTGGACAGATCTTTTGTTAGAAAGACGATCCCTAGACATGAGTGCAGGCCAGCCCCGAGGGAGGCAGTCTCCACATCTCTCTTGGCTGCTCTCTGTTTACACTTCCCGTCTCCTCCTCTGTCGTGCCTTGTGCAAAATAGGGTTTGTACCCACCACCAGTCAATAGAAGGGGGTGCAAACCGGCATATGCTCAAGGCCAGTTGACAATTGCAAGTTATGTAACAGCAGGCTCTGTTGTGTATGTCTTCCCATAATTGGGTCTGTGATAATCAGATGTATTTATGTGTGGAATATTTAGGAACCCTTAATGGGCTCCTGGCTCCCTAACGTTACTTGAGGAAGCACCCCTGGTTAGTTTGTATCCACTGTGTGCCTAGGGTGGGGGTGCCGGAGTTGGAAGTCTCTGGGGTTAATTCTGTAATATACCCGTGAGCTCTCCTGGATGTCTGGGGTGGCCTTTCGAGATCATCCTTTTTGGCTAGGTTACCAGTCCACGGGGTCGCTAAGAGTCGGTCACGGCTGAGCGACTTCACTTTCACTTTTCACTTTCATGCATTGGAGAAGGAAATGGCAACCCACTCCAGTGTTCTTGCCTGGAGAATCCCAGGGACGGGGGAGCCTGGTGGGCTGCCGTCTATGGGGTCGCACAGAGTCGGACATGACTGAAGCGACTTAGCAGCAGCCGCAGGAGCCACTCACTGCTCATGCCTAACTTCTAGCCAACACTCAAAAGTCGCATATCCGTCACAGCTTTAGAAATCAGGGTTGGGAAAGACTTCAGACCTGCTGAAGATAGTGACCTTTTTATGCAAAGACATGCATCCCTATCCCTCTGGATGGATCTTGTGAGTCACTCACCTGCACCCAGGAAGCATCTGTCCTCTTTCTGCTTCTCCCTCTTTTCTTAGCCCCCAGGCTGCCAGCTGAAGTCTTATCAGGATTTTCCAAGTGGAATTTTATCTCCTGATCTCCCCTCACCCCCAGCATCCTGCGCTCCTTTGCTGTCAGGCTTGATTTAGGGGTGTGGTGTCACAAAAAGATGAAAAAAAAATCTTGAGAATTTCCCTGGTAGTCTAGTGATTAAGACTCTGCACTTCCACCACAGGGGGCACATGGGTTCAACCCCTGGATGGGAAACTAAAATTCCACATACCATTCAGCCAAAAAAAAAAAGCAGCCAAGGCCATGTCTTTAAAAAAAAAAAAAAAAAGATGAAAAAAAATTTTTTCCATCAGAGAACAAAGAGTGCATCCCTGAAGAAAGAGATCTGAGTGCAGCTAAAAGGATGGTGTTCTGACATGACAGGGAAGTCACTTAAGTCATTTTCCTCATCTTTATTTTAAGCACAAATAACGGCCACACCTTACAGCTTTGTTGTAAAAATCTAATGTAAACATATACAGTGAAAGCATAGCAAGGCTTGGGTGGTATGTGCATGTGTAGTCTGATTATCACTCAAGTAGAAAAGAGATGAAAATGCTCAAAAGGAAGAAAAAAGAAAAAATCCTCCTATCCCCGTCTAGTCTTCAGGATAAGATCACCACAGGGTGGCGATATGGAGTCACTGATGCTTCTGAAATCGGTACCAGGAGGCTCTTTATCAACTAAGAAGGACAAAGGAAATTCTACTCCTAGGCAGTAGTATAATCCAGAAGAAATAAAGCGTATGTGAAAACAAACAAAAAGGACAAAGAATTAACTAGCCTGTACCAACTCACAGACTTTGAGAATGAGCTTGTGATTGCTGTGGCCAGGGAGGGGGGCTAGGGTGAGGGGGGGGGCGGGGGTAAGAATGGGGAGAACAGATGGTTAGGGAGTGTGGAGGACACATGCAAACTCTGCTATATGTAAAGTGGGTTACCAACAGGCCCTGCTGTGCAGCACAGGGAACTCTGCCCAATGTCATGCGGCAGCCTGGGTGGGAGGGGGGTTTGGGGAGAATCAATACATGTGCATGTGTGGCTTGAGTCCCTTTGCTGTCCACCAGAAACTATCACAACATTGCTAATCAGCCATACCCCAAGATAAAACAAAAAGTTTTTAAAAGTATAGTAGCCTGAACAGAACCCAAACCATGAACCTCTGTTGTAAAAGTTGGTTGTTGTCAGTTGAAATCTAAGATGAATTAAATTGTTGGATTCATTCAAATGATTGTTTTTTTTTAAGATATATTTTATTAGTAAAATTTCTTTTAAAAATTTCTTTGTTTTCTATTAAAGTAGCTAGTGGGAAATAATCTGCCCGCCAGTGAAGTAGACACAAGAGCCACGGGTTCAACCCTGGGTCAGGAATATCCCCTGGAGGAGAAAATGGTAAGGCACTCCAGTACTCTTGCCTGGAAAATGCCATGGACAGAGGAGCCTGGTGGGCTACAGTCCACGGGGTCGGTCACAAAGATTCGGACAACGTGACTAAGCAGGCACACGCATGTCAAGGCTGGGAGTGTGAGGCACACGCATGTCAAGGCTGGAAGTGTGGAGGCCAGAGTCCTGGGATCAGGCATCAGCAGCAAGTCCATTCCTGGGAGCCCTGGGCTCTGAGGACCCAAGACAGGTCCCTGAGACAGCAAGAAAAAAGTCGCCCTGAAGACCTTACAAGCCAAGTAGGGAGCCCTGACTCAGGGGAGGGGGCTGTAGGGGAACAGGAGTCACCATGTCCTCGCCGGGTGTTTAACACTGTCGAGCTCTGTGTGCACAGTGGCCAGAAAATCAGCGAAGTTTATGCGGGACCCTTAGGACCCTGGGTGTGCTGGGATCCCCACAGGTTACTATGCTGGGGCCCCATACGTCTCTGCAGATGCGTCTTACTTTGCCCTTTATTTTACTAATGGGCTCAGTGATCTGGCTCCAAAGTAAAGAATCCGCCTGCAATGCAGGAGACACGGGTGGGGAAGATCCCCTGGAGGAGGCAATGGCAACCCACTCCAGTATGTTTGCCGGGAAATCCCAGGGACAGAGGAGCCGGCGGGCTACAGTCCATGGGGTCACAAACAGTTGGGCGAATAAACAACAAACAGCAACAGCCCCCTTCCTGGAGGCGCATTTCACCCCATGTGTCATCTCACTGATACGCTCACTGATCTAACTTTATCTCCTCACTCCCCTCAACCCAAACTGGAAGAGCGTGGCCTCAGGGGCAGGGACCAAACTCCTTAAGGCTGGGTGGGGCTGGTTTCTGTCTTTCTAACACCCTCACCAGGTTACCCTGATGGAAGTCCCCGTCTCAAGTCACCCCCTGGGCGACTCAGAGTCCAGGCGATGAAAGGCTGAGCACCGGGAGACCTCCGCTGGGGGTCGGGGAGAGAGATCAAGAATCAAAATCAGCTCCCAACCCAGCGTCCAGTGGGGGCGGCGTGGACCCCGCGCTCCTGGAGTCTCTCTCCCCAGAGCTGAGCACAAGGCGGGCGCACAGGCAGGGCTCAGTGTGAGCTGCGGAACAGGCAACCACACAATCCAGACCAAGGGCTTGGCTCGTGCCAAGGCACTGGGCGAGGGGACTCGAAAGAGAACTTCCCAGGGCAGCCGATGCGCTGCCTGTCCTTTCCCCTCTGGGGAGGAACACCCTGACTTTATTGTGTGTATTACACTCACTAACTTTCACTGGGAGAACTGATGCTCAGACTCCAATACTCTCGCCACCTGATGCGAAGAGCCAGTTCATTGGAAAAGACCCTGATGCTAGGACAGATTGAAGACAGGAGGATAAGGGGACGACAGAGGATGAGATGGTTGGATGGCATCACGACTCAAAGGACATGAGTTTCAGCAAGCTCCAGGAGATGGTGAAGAACGGGGAAGCCTGGCGTGCTGCAGTCCATGGGGTCGCAGAGTCAGACTCGACGGAGCAACTGAACAGCAACACTAATTTTCAAAATAAGGACAGAGTTCTCCTGAAACACACTCTGCGAGATGAGGGAGAGGGACCACCAGGAAATGGACGCATTTGTGCAAGAGGCCAGAGGACCCCCTATCTATATTCCACCAAGTCAAAGAAAGCCCCAGACCAAAGGCAGGAGGTAATGAGCCCTCGGAGTGAAGACGTTCATTCACATCAGGCCCCCTTAGTACCGCCTCATATGTCCCACTCCAGTCCCGTCCGCACAGACCTGCCAATGGAAGGACCCTCGACTCTCCTCTTATCAAACCACGGGCTGTCCGGCTCCCCAGCGGTGCCCAGTGCCACCCTCATGGACCCCAAGCTTCTGGGTCCACCTCACCCACAGACGCAGACACACCAGGATCCTGGTCAGTGTTTCTAAAGGAAGATCCCTGCCAACAACTTGTGCTCAGGCTCGGAAGTGCTCGAGCCTTTCACGGTTTCTACCATGAATCAGCGCCCTGCTCCGTCTCCAAATCTCTCCCAGAGAAAACAGATAAGAAGAAGGAGACACGGCAAGTCACCTCTGCCAAGCCCGTCTGCACCTCTGCGGGGCTGAACGGGGCAGGAGGAAGATACAGCGGAGGGGCGTGTGGTTATTCAGGTAGGACCACGCTCCTGCAGGCAGGCAGACGGACATGCACGCACATCACACATACCACTCAGGCACTCACACTGACACACAACTCACATATACACAACGCACACAGAACACACTCCACAGGCAGACATGCACACAAACACACATCACACACACAACTCAGGCACGCACACTGACACACAACTCACACAGACACAACACACACGGAACACCCCAGGTACATACACTCCACAGGCGGACGTGCACACACACATCACACACACGGCTTGGGCTCTGACACTGACACAAAACTCACATAGACACAACACACACAGAACACCCCAGGTGCATACACTCCACAGGCGGATGTGCACACACCGCACATGCGTCCTGTTTTCTGCTAGAAGACACGCAGGAGCACAGCAGCTGAAAGGATTAAAGGCTCAGCCGCTAAGAAAGGCTGACTTCCCAGTAACGCCACCAAGGCTCTGCTGGGGACAGAGAGAAACACAGCAAGGGGAGGCGGCAGGAGGCCCACGGGAGAGCTGTGAATAAACAGACTCCAGCCATCCTCAGCGAAGAGCGGGCTGGAGAGATCCGTCAGGAAAGGCGAAGATGGGGCGTCCGCTGGGTCAGGGCAGCACCCGAGCGGCGCATGCGTCCTGCTCCCGAGTGGAGGTCCCTCTTAACTTCTGGAGCCACTTCTGAGAACGTATCAAAACCTCACCACTCACAAAACAATGTGTGTGTGTGTGTGTGTTAGTTGCTCAGTCGTGTCTGATTCTCTGAGACCCCACGGACCTCCATGGGATTCTCCAGGCAAGAATACTGGAGTGGGTTGACATTCCCCTCTCCAGGGGATCTTCCCCATCCAGGGACTGAACCTGGGTCTCCTGCATTGAAGGCAGATTCTTTACTGTCTGAGCCACCAGCAAAGCCCCCACAAAACCAAAGACTACGGATAAATAAGGTAGTCAAGGTGAAACGGAAGAAGTTTCATCTCAGTCTGAGTTGCTGTGCCAGAAAAGAAGGCGTGGGTACTTTGGTACACTCGGTAGCAAGAGCCACTGAGAGCCGTCAGGGAACTGCCAGCAGAAACCCCAGGATGGCTCCAGACCCAAGAGCCACATCAGTGTGAAACTGTGTCCTTGTTTAAAGTGAGATTGTCAAATCTCATTTCTGGGGATGCAGCCCGTTAATCCCCATTTCTAACAGGCTGCCCTGGTGAGTCATGCTTAGACAACTAACGTTTGAGAACCAACACTGTTTCTCAACTCCCACCTGACTAATCTATGCTGCTTTCCAAAGACACCTCCACCCTCCCAAATACAAGTGCAGAAAAACAGACATGAGGCAAAAATCTCCCCCCAAACCCTTCTTCTACCACACTGAGCTGACCAAGCCCAGCGGCTTTGTGGGACCCCTGACTTCCCGGTCTTCTTGGTGCCCTCGGAGCCTGGCACACAGTAGGCACTCAATAAGGATGCTATTGTTGCTGTTGTTTACTTACTAAGTCATGTCCAACTCTTTGTGACCCCAGGGACTGCAGCAAGCCAGGCTCTTCTTTCCTTCTTATCTCCCGGAGTTTGCTCAAACTCATGTCCATTAAGGCAATGATGCCATCCAGCCATCTCATCCTCTGTTGCTCCTTATTCCTCCCGCTATCAATCTTTCCCAGCATCAGTGTCTTTTTCCAATATGTTGGCTCTTCACATCAGGTAGCCAAAATGTTGGAGGCTCAGCTTCAGTATCATTCCTTTTAATGAATATTCAGGGTTGATTTCCTTTGGGATTGACTGGTTTGCTCTCCTTGCTGTCCAAGGGGCTCTTGAAAGTCTTCTCCAGCACCACAATTCAAAAGCATCAATTTTTCGGTGCCCAGCCTTCGTTATGGTCCAACTCTCACATCTGTACATGACTACTGGAGAAACCACAGCTTTGAGTATACATATCTCTGTTGGGCAAAATGATGTCTCTGATTTCTAAAATGCTGTCTAGGTTTGTCAGAGCTTTTCTTCCAAGGAGAAAGCTTCTTATAATTTCATGACGGTTGACATCGAACAGTGGTGGTTGGAGAGAAGACTGATACAAAATGGTCATGTAGACCTATTTCAAAGTTGATCAAACAGCAAAAAAAAAATAGCAAAACTAAAAGAAACAAAACCAAACCTTACATCTATGCACAGAGTGTTTTGCCCCTCTGGGAATAATTACTATTATTACTTTGCTCTTGTTGTTGTTCAGTCGCTCAGTTGTGTCCAATACTTTGCAACCCCATGGACCACCTCCCTGAGTTTACTCAACTCATGACCAAAGAATTGATGATGCCATCCAACCATCTCATCCTCCGTCGTCTCCTTCTCCTCCTGCCTTCAATCTTTCCCAGCATCAGGGTCTTTTCCAGTGAGTCAGCTCTCCGCATCAGGTGGCCAAAGTATTGGAGCTTCAGCTTCAGCATCAGTCCTTCCAATGAATATTCAGGATTGATTTCCTTTATGGCTGATCCTGTTAGAGAAACCTAAACTCTTCCTCATTCAGGCTCGCCAGGAGACAGAGCTCGATGACGGGATCCACCCATCAGGGACAGAGATGCTAGTCCTCAGGTCCTGGGATATGAGATCCCAGTTGAAGCTGACTTCTCTTTGCCTACTCCACAGTTGGAGGCTCTTCCTCATGGAGGAACCCAGGGAGGGGCTCCTGGTTTGTGCAGGCCTTCTGTTCCTTCCTGATTGACCTTAGAAAGAGCCTGGAAATCCTGCAGATCCTCACCAGGGTGGATGACAGGGTGGCCAGGCGCTTTGAATCTCAGTCTGATGACCCTCGCTTCCACGAGCAGAAGCAGATCCCAAGTGTGGTCTCCATGCTCACCAAGGAACTCTATGTTTGAAGATAACCATTACGGCCCATATTCCAACAGTCCCTGTCTTGCATGTTTGAGAAGCTTGAATAATGGAGTTATTGTATAAGGAACATTGGGTTCAGTAAGTACTTAGGAAGTTAGGAAGGACTCCTCTGTTGGTTTCTACCTCAATCTCCCGTCTTCCAGGCTCCCAGGAGAAGTCCTTCCCGGGACTTCTCATTCACCCCGGGGCCCCCGCTGGCCCCTCTGCCCTGCCTGCCAGCCCCTGGCTGTCCCTAACTGACCTGCGGGTTCCCGGCCGCCCGCGGCTGGCTTGGCTGTGCCCCTGGAGGACATGGCGTGTGCCACTCTTGCACACACTGTGGCCCAGGCTGTTCGGAGGTTGGCAGCTCTAGCCTTTGTCCTGCTGCCCCTGGACCCCGTGTGGCCGGGGCCTGGGTGTGGCCATCACCCTGGGCGACATCCAGTGCATGCCAGGGCATGTAGTGAAGCTGGACCATTTCGTAGAGACAGAGAAAACAAAACCCTTCCTTGAACCTTGACTGATGGCTTCTGTTCTCTTGACCCACACAGAAATAGACAGTTTTCATCTGAGAGTCTCCCACAGTGACCCGGGATCAGGAGCACAAAGCCTGCTGACGCCCCTGCCCTCGCCCTACCATCCACCTGCAAGATGAACAGAGATGGCGAGCGGTCTGCAGGGGGGAGGCCCAGGGATGCTCCAGAAAGGCTCTCTCCTCCTGCCTCTTGCTCACATCTCACGGGGAATTAAACAATAAGCAGGGTCTCGTGAAAGTCGCTCTGAGAAGCTGAGTCACAACTGCCAAGGGGTCTTTATTATTTCTTTTCATTTTTTTCCGATTTTATTTTTTTAAGTTTATTTTTAATTGGAAGACAATTGCTTTGCAACGTTGTGTTGGTTTCTGCCATACATCAACATGAATCAGCCATAAGTATACATCTGTCCTCTCCCCCTTGTACCTCCTTAAAGGTACAGGCAGCCCACCCCACCCTCTAGCTAGTCACAGAGCACCAGGTTAAGATCCGAGTCATACAGCAAATTCCCACTGGCTTTCTATTTTATATACAGCATTGTATATGTTTCAGTGCTACTCTCTCAATTTGATCTGCCCTGTCCTTCCCCTGTTGTGTCCAAAGCCTGTTCTCTATGTCTGTGCCTCTAGTCCTTCCCTGCAAATAGGTTAATCAGTACCGCTTTTCTGGATTCCATATATGTGTGTTCATATACGATATTTGTTCTCTTTTTTACTTACTTCACTCTGTGTAAGACTCTAGGCTCATCCAGTTCACTAGAAGTGACTCAAATGCGCTCCTTTTTATGCCAAAGTGAAAAGGCAGTCACTCAGTCATGTCCAGCTCTTTGCAACTGTAAATGGACTGTAGCCCGCCAGGCTCCTCCATCCATGGGATTTTTCAGGCAAGAATCCTGGAGTGGGTTGCCATTTCCTCCTCCAAGGGATCCTCCTGATCCAGGGACTGAACTCAGGTCTCCCACATTGCAGGCGGACTCTTTCCCTTCTGAGCCACCAGGGAATCCCCTTTTTATGCCAAGCAGTCTTTGAATCACCTAGATCGGGGCATTGAACCCAAGGCTTCTGGCTGGCAAAGGGGTTTGTACCTGGACGCTGAGCCTGTGGGCGGGCGGTGCGGGTCTGTGCAGAGGGTGCTTGATTCCTTCAGACTCTCGGAACAGACCTGTGCAAGCTTCCATCCTGGAGAAGAGAAATAATGCACCTGTGGTCACCGCGTGGACGGCAGCTCAGCCCCCAGGGCCTCCGAAGATCCCATCTGCCAGGTCACCAGCACTGCGCAGAGCAAAACAGAGCAGACGAATAACAGCAAAGCCGGAGATGGTGAGAAGCAGGCTGAGAAAAAACAGAGCAAAGCGAGAGGAGATTGACGTGTCAGCCACGATTGATTCTGGCAGCAATGGGACAGAAGTCTTCCTTTTCTTTTAAAATTCTTTCTGCATCTGCCAGATCTTCTACTTTACAAACCTTTGCTTGAAAGCATTACTGTTAAGAGAAGAAAACTTTCCTTGAAGGAAAAAAATAATCAGTAGCATTGTATGAATGTACCTCCTTTCTATTTTTTTCTACCCTCCTTTTCTATTTTTTTAGGTCTGAAAGTTTTTCTATTGTTTGATAAATGATACATTTTAGTAACCAACTTTTCTAGGGAAAAAAACATGAGAGTTTAAGAATGTATTTAGTTTTCACTCTGGAACTATTTAGTTTAAGGATTTCATGTAGTGTAGTGTTAGTTGCTCAGTGGTGTCCAACTCTTTGGGACTCCATGGACTGTAGCACACCAGGCTTCTCTGTCCATGGGATTCTCGAGGAAAGAATACCAGAGTGGGTATCCATTCCCTTCTCCAGGGGATCCCCTGACCCAGGGGTCAAACCCAGGTCTACGGCATTGCAAGCAGATTCTTTATCATCTGAGCTACAAGGGAAGCCCTCTTTAAAGGATGTGTCTGGTAAGTTCCATAAGCATCAGAGTGCATTGTTTGGAATTTTTTTTTTTTTAATGGATAGTTTTTATTTCAGTTACACTGTTGTAAAGTTTTGTGTCTTCAGGGACTGAACTGCATTCAGGGAGCTGAGTTTGCCCTGAGACACCACTTTAGGGCAACCCTCTTATTTTTCTATTCTTAGTTTCAGTGGAGGCTTTAAAAATGAAATTTTTATCTGTGGCTACTGAACTGTTAACTACTGAACTTGGTAATTGTAAGATTTCCTAGAGTAAGTTTCATTGGCATACAGATGCTTGTAATCAGCTGTTATTGTTGCTATAAACATCTCTTGCCTTTTCAAGCCCTGGGTAAAGCTGCACTAATTGTTCTAGCCTCCAGAACAATGTTAGTTAGACATCACACATTTATGGGACTTCATTGCAGCCAACTGTTTTGATTCAACCGGGACAGATGTCTGTGTAGCTCAGAGAAAGTCCTCACACACACAAAAGGCAATAAAAAGTTATTCTCATTCTTGTGGGAAAAGGACACCTTTTTTGGTGTGTTAGAATCAGGTTTACAACTCCATGCCTGTTTATATCTAACTATGTCATCTTCTAAAATCTCATTCTGAATTTACAGGGATGAAAATAATTCAAATATAAGCCATTAAACTAAATATAAGCCATTTTGTCTCTCTCTATATATATACATCTAACTTTAAACACTTGTTCTGCTTCTAACTAGCTTTGTGATCCTGGGCAGCTCACACAACTTCTGTGATCCTTGTTTATAATACAGGGATGATAATATATATGCCATAAGACATATATCCTCTTAGACTGCTGTTTTTCGGAAATTAACGTATGTGATGATATTATTAGCACAGTGTGGAACACCCAGAGCACATTTAAATTTGTTTCCTTTTCCCCAGCTAATTCTCAGAGAAGAATGTCATTTTTATTCAATTAAGCAGACATTAATTGAGCGCTCATTATATGCAAAGTACTGGAGATACCAACCCTCCATTCGAGGTTATTAAGAAGCTCATCGTCTTCCAAGGATGACAGACCCCTCTTCTGTCCTAAAAGTCTGAAGGAAGTTCTCAGGGAATCCGAGGGAAAAGAATATTAGTTTTGCCTGGTAAAAAAAGGGTTTCATGAAAAGCTTGAAGCACCTCAGGCTAGTTCTTGAAGGATGAATAGTTCTGACCTGACAGAAGCAAGCTTTGGAAAGCCAAGAAGGGAAAAGAACACGGTAGCAGACAAACCCATCAAGGAAGACGAGACGGCACATGTGTGCACTGCGGCCGAGGCGCACTGCGGGGAACTGGGCCCCTCAGAGGAGAGGACCAAGCACCAGAGAGACAGATGGGAGACGGAGTCGCCACAGGCCCAGGAATATCTGCGGCTCCTCCACGTTGCCCCTGCCAGTGCAGGACCCTTCAAGGCAGCCTGACGCCCAGAAGGCAAGTGCTGGCACTCCAGTGGAAGGTCGGTACACACCTATCACCTTAATTATTTACTCAGCAGACACTCATTGAGTATCTACTATGTGCCAGGATCTCTCTGGGATGCTTGGGAGGCAACAGGGAGCAAAACAGGGCTCCTGCCTTCCTGGGGTTCCATTCTCCCAGGGCAAACTCACAGTAATCAGATACACAGATAAGCGTGCTGTAGAATAAAGTTTTAAGGAATAGGGCTGAGAAGTAAAAGACAGTGTAGCGGATGGACGAGAGCTGTTTTCCAGAGGCTGTCAGAGATGTCTTCTGGAGGTGATGCTTAAGCAGAGATCCAAGTCACGTGAATAACGTGGGAGAGACTTCCGAGGAGAGGCGTGGCAGTGGCAGGGCCCTGATTCGGGGCCGGTCCACGGGCTCGGAGAAGAGCCAGGAGCCTGGGTGTTCCCAGGGCAGTGCCAGGAAACAAGGTCGGAGATTTGCGGGTGCAGATGAAGCTTCCTAAACACTAAGCTCTATAACATGCCCCCTCCCCGCCCCCAATCATGCTCTGACCTTCTAAGAGCTTGGTCCTCTGGGATTTGAACTTGGCTCTTGCAGGGCAGAGTCTCTTGACTCTCCGTAGGCTCCCTCTGCCCTCACTCAAACCCCTGGCCTCAGTGCCCCCCGTGGCGCACAAGCCTAGACACTCGAGTTGGGAAAGGCAATGTCTGCAGGGATGCGGTCACGTGGGTGGCTGTGCCTCCCCGCAGCGTCCTCACCCGATTCTCACCCCGCTCCTCCAGGCTGCCCGTAAGGATGGGGCGGGCCGTGGCAGGCTTGGCTCTGACACTCCCCTCTCCCGCGAGCGTCTCCCTGGTGTCATCACGCCCCTCTCACTCTCTGACCTGACCCTGAACACAGGCCCTTCCGTCAGTTTGCCCCAACCCAGCTGAGATGGATGAGGCTGGACGGTTTCGCAGAATTTTATAGGAGGCTTAGGGAACCCTGGAGGGACGTAACTAGAGTAACTGACAACTGCCCCCGCCATGGCGGCTCTCAGAACCCTCCAGGCCTCCCGCAACCGCCCCCTACTTGGTTCCGCCTCTTCCTCGGCAGCCCCTTGCCCCCGGGGTCCCGGTCCCCACAGAGGGGCCCTCAGAGAAGCAGGCAGCCAACTCCTCTCCAGCTCAAGGCCCGCCTTCCACTCCACTTCCTGTCCCAGAATCCTCTTCTTCCTGCCTGATTGACACTGGCGTCGCTGTGGGAGACCCTGCCCAGCACCCAGGGGCTTGGAGCCCAGCTTAATCTCTCCTGAATGAAACCGAGTCCCCCTAACACTGAGTTCACTTACGGAGTTATGATTAACCTCTCTCTCCAAGACTTCATTCCCTTTCTTGTCCTTCCCTGACCCCCTCAGGACTGAGGAGAGTCAAAGCAAAGGAGGGATTGAGGCCAAGCAGGACCCTGGGGGCCCTCTTGGATACAAAAGCCCCTCCATGCGCCCTGTCTCTTGTTTGTAGAAAAAAGGCCTGAGTCCCCTAGGTCTTCCTCAAGTTCCAAAGAGCCGACTCATGCAGTTAACGATTAGAACAGTAGTCACTGGACTCCTGACTCCTCCTGGAGACACAGAGAAGAATTTGGTGCACACCTCTAGTACTTCTGTAAAACCTAAGACCCTACCAGGTGGAGGATGGTGACTGTGCTGAGCACAAGCACGGAGACCCCACGCTGATGGGACCAGAAGGGTGATGACTAAGATTCCTGAACCGTCACCCTGCTACTTTACCACGGACCAATCAGAAGGAGGCCCACAGTCAGGCATCCTAGGACCCTCCCCTAACCCTGTCTCCAAAACCCTCTCCTGGAAGCCATCCGGGGTTCAGGGCTTTTGAGCCTGAGTCTCCCTTTCTCCTCTGTTGATGTCCTGCAAGTCAACCCTGACTTTGTTGCCAACACCGCTGTCAGAGTTTGGCTTTCGGTACATCAAGCACATGAGCCCTCGCTTGGTGACAAGAGCTCGTCCTCGGAGAGTCATTCA